>NW_005871054.1:11268406-11502674 GCF_000147115.1 Myotis lucifugus | reverse complement strand
TTTTCTCCCTCTATCTCAAATACCCTGCATCACTTTAACCAAAAGAGGAACAAATGTAATCTGAACAATAAAGATTAAAAAAAAAAAAGATTCCCAGGTGATTCTAATGTGCAGCCAAAGTTGAGAACCACTGTTCTAGCCTTTATTTCTTCTTTTCTTCTCTGATTCTTACAATATTTTATGTTACCCTAATGTGTGTGTGTTTCTAGCCATCTTTGTATATATCTAAAACGATGATGTAGCCTGAATAATCTCCATATTTTTGTTAACGCTCCATTTCCTGTGTGTGTGTCTCTGTGTAGACATATATGTGTGTAAACATGTACACATGCACACACATGTATACATGTACTAGTAGATGTTTATACAAACACACAGATGCAGCTACACACACAAATAGGTTTTATTGAATTTACCTGAAATTCAGTAGATTAACATTTGTAAGAGGTGATTTTGGATTAGATTTTCAGTAATAACTAGATTGTTCATTGCATACTGGGGAACATTCACATGAAAATCACATGGGCCAAGGTGAAGAGAAAAATGGTAAGGAGGCTAGTACCTCATTTACAAAATGAGAGAATTTAAGTGTGGCAGCAATTATAACTTATTTAAAAAATGAAGTTAACAATAGATAGTGAATTACCAAACAAATTTTATCTAATGCTATATTTATAAAGTATAACTCTTCTCTATAAGAATTAGCCATGGCAGTTTTAATTACTAAGTTGACACATCGAAACATTTTCCATCAGTGTTGGATTTTTGGTTATGTTTTTGTTTTTAAACAAAATTTATTTTGTTAGGACATCCCTTTATTTTTCTATTTAAATAACATCTTTTTTAATTTTTTCTTTATTAAAGAACTTTAGAGATTTTTACTTAGGAGTGGCTTGGAGGATGACAGGTGTGAGAGGAATAAAATACTTGACTGTCTTTTATCAAAAGCATAGTTAACACTTCTCAGGTTTTGTCGTTCAATATTGCAATACTTGATTTTGCCACAAGATGGTAATATTCACAGTAATTTAAACCACAAAGTAATCTTGAAACTAATATATCTAGTTGGTTTTCACTCACCACTTTTATTATTCTCTGTCTTAGAAGTTAGAATAATAGAAACAATTATATTTAAATAAGACAGTTTTTCTCATTTCTTCTACATCATTTATAATCAAGTAGTTTAAGAGGGAGTATATATATATCCTTTAAAAATGCATTTTGGGTCTTTTTTCTCTTCTTCATTTTTAGGTATCCTAAAAATAAGATTCTTAAAGCAAATAGCCTCATAAAATTGGTGTACTTCTTAATTATATCTTTCCATTGTATATTTTTAAAAGCTTGATTAAAATAACAAACTAATTTCTACAACCTTTTTATCTCTTGATAACAAGTTCAGATTAATTCTACAATACAATAAATCTTTGCCTTTGTCTGTTTCACCCTTTTAAACTTGTTTTCCCTATTATAGTTTCTCACTGTATTATCCATTTATTTAAGAAATTCTTGCATCTTCAGTTGTCAACTTTTTTGGGGCGTCTCAGGATTCCTTTATACTGTTAAAAATTGAGGACCTCAAAGAGCTTTTTTTAAAAAAAATCCTTACTCAAGGGTATGTTTATTGATAAGAGAGAGAGAGAGAAACATTGATGTGAGAGACAAACATGAGAGAGAGAGAGAGAGAGAGAGAGAGAGAGAGAGAGAGAGAAAGAAACATGATCCTACCAGGGATCAAACCTACAACCTTGGTATGTGCCCTGAACAGGAATTGAACATGAAACCTTTTTGGTGTATGGGATGCTGCTCCAACGAACTGAGTCACCCAGCCAGGGCTCAAAGAACTTTCTTTTATATGGGTTTTAAGTATCTACTTACCATATTAGAAATTAAAGCTGATAAATTTAAAAATTATTGGTTTATTAATTTAAAAATCACCGTATGTTAACATAAAAACATATTTGTTAAAATATATTTGATAAAACTATTTTTTTCATAACAAAAATATTGAGTGAGAAGAGTGGCATTGTATTAATTTTCTACAAATTTTGTTAATGTCTGGATTAATAAAAGACAACTGGATTCTCATATCTATTTTTAGTTCAATCTGTTGTGCTATGTGGTTTTAGCTACAGTATATGAAGAAAATCTAGCCTCCCACAGATAGATAATTGGAAAAAAAGGAGTATTTTAATAGTATTTTCAGATAATTTAATATTACACTAAAACTCAACAAGTGGTAGTGCAAGGTGGAATCTGAAACCATCAAGTGGACTTTTTGTAATGTTAAAGTGCGCTGGTAGATCTTGAATGACTCTTTAATCCATGTGTAATTTTGTAACGTATTTGGTTATTTGGAAAATACTGGGTCACTGAGTTGTGCAATTGACACATCATTTGTTAAATAAGATTTAAAAAAATCATGTTCATTAATATCACCACATACCTTATTAGAAAAGTATTAGAAAGCTATCAAGCCCACTGTGGTGGAAATAAAGTTTCAAAATTTCAATTTTTTGCTTGAAAATGTGAATTTTATCATTACCAAACAGATATTATCAGTTTGCTTTCCTTGAAGTAGTGGGTGTACTTAGTTCATTTTCATAAATATGTCTGCCAAATACCTAAATCTGAATAACCATAGGTTCTGTCAGTTCTTTTTATTGTTTTTCCTCACCCAAGGATATATTTTTATTGATTTTTAGAGAGAAATGGGATTCTGTTAGTAATCCATCTTGAATATTTTAAAAAGTGTGTTGCAGGAACATAAATTTATATATAACATATATACATATACCAGTATATAATTTATGAACATATATAAATGGTGCATGTAACTTGTGAATTTAGTATCAAGCTTAAGTAGGAGCTGCATGAAACTTTACTATAAAATTCTGTTTGTTTATACTTTTATTCTGATGGCTATAAAGAAACTCTTAAAACTCTTACAGCTCTGTTTGATTTATATAACTATAGAGAATTACCCTTTAGAATTTATTGCAAGGTCTTTAAAAGAGGAACATTGTTGCTATTTTTCCTTAAGAAATTAATTTAATTGCTTCAGACAGTGTGTTAACAGATTTTTGTTTCCTCTCAGGCTATGGCTTAAGCTGTACCAGCTTAAGCTTTGCTCACTTCAGCTAATTAAGACTAATACCATTGTTTTCCTGCCACCACAATTCTTCCTAATTTAGCCTTTTTAAAAGACTGCCTGTTAATAAGCGAAGTCATAGATGAACAGAGGATAAAAATAATTTTGTGCTTCATTAGCCATCAATCGATGTAGCCTCATGTCTGTTGTCTTAATGTGGAAAGAATGGTTTAAAAAATATTTGCTCTTCTGAATTTTTTGTTGTATATGATGGAACCATTCTAGTATCAGAAATAGATCTTGGGAAAATTTTCCTTAATGTAGTATGTGAAAAAGGCCATATACATTTAGTACCTTTGTGCTGCCTGAACATTCTGGTTTTTATTAAAGAAAAGGCAAAGTGATAATCTAACAGTCACATTCATCTAGGTAAAATGAACCTTGAGGTAAGGTTTAAGGTTACATTGATCAACTGAGATCCTTCTACTGGAATTACTATTTGTTTTTTAGACTGATTTTTAAAATGATTACATTTACAGCCAGTTGGCCAACCTTTTATTTTATTTTATTTTTAAAAAAATATATTTTATTGATTTTTTTACAGAGAGGAAGGGAGAGGAATAGAGAGTTAGAAACATCCATGAGAGAGCAACATGGATCAGCTGCCTCCTGCACACTCCCCACTGGGGTTGTGCCCGCAACCAAGGTACATGCCCTTGACCGGAATCAAACCCGGGACCCTTCAGTCCGCAGGCCGACGCTCTATCCTCTGAGCCAAACCGGTTAGGGCAGGCCAACCTTTTAGATACATTATAAATAATAAAGGGAAAGTTAGCATAGAAAATTGGTAGATAATAAAGAAAAGATACGAGATATCAGCTTTAATACAGGTTGAGTTGTTATTTCCCCAAGAATTTGTTCTTATATATATATTTTAAGCAGGCATACCTGTTTTATGCAAAGATTTCAGGAGACATGGTCTTATTCATTTATTTCTACACCTACGTAGCTGTGCTTGTCTTACTTGGCTAAAGTACTGTAAATATTTTTTTATAAAATGAATCAATTGAAAGCTCTTTTGAACCTATAGAATTTAGGATAATTTGTATTGGATTATATATTTTTGCTCAACAGTACAATCTTTTGGAGATACGCACTTTAACAAATACTACCTTTTCTCCCCTGTGAAATGTTGTAATGGAGATTTAGTGCTACATTGACTTACTAAAGATAATCTAGGTATTTATTGTGGCTTTCTATAATACAGTATACTTTATTAAAATGAAAATTTTCTTTTGGTATTTAAAGTAGGTTAGTTGTAAAGTCCTTAAAGTTGTTGGGAAAAATACAGTTAAATACTTTACCTCTCTTGGGGTCAGGAAGTTTAGAATTCACCATGGTCATACATGTTAGTAATGGAAACCAGTTTTAAAAAATAAGCTATACTTAGGAATTTTATTCATTTGGTAAATTCTAATGAATTGTATAATTATTTCATTTTTTATGCAGCTTCTTTAGTTATTCCTGCTGGTAGAACTCTTCCCAGTCTTACCACTGCAGAACTGGTATGTAGCTTATTTAAGATATATTTTAAAAGATATGCCCCACATTTAGTGAATGGTAGCAGAAAACTGGGCATAGACGTAATTCCTAATTCTCCAGGTGAATAGGAAAGGATGTGGTAAAGGATGGGGAAACAGGAAAAATTTCTATAACAAAGATGTTGCGAAAACTCAGGAGTTCCATAATTGACATTTTCTTATCAACTTTTTCTATCTTCCAGAGAAGTTATTAGCATCTACCAAGACTACACCTTCAAGATTATAATATTTCTGAAGTTACATTTTATGGAGTTTTAATGCACTGTATAATGTTATATACTTGATGGATTCTAAATAGATAATTTTGATACAGTACTTTTTCTGATTTTTTTTCTTTTTCGAGTTGAGCCACATCATAGTTAGTCCCTTGGTTTAAGTGGAGCATTTTGGTCATTTTTTTGCTTTTGTATAGTAGAAGTTAAAGTATAGATTCCCCACACATGATTTGTGGAAGAAAATAAAATTAAAACATGTATAGAAAATTGAGTAGTTTTCGGTGGGGAAAAATAGCATGCTTTGTCTTTTACCTTTTTTTCTGTGGTACTGATGGTATATACTCTAGTAACTATTTTCATTTTCTTTCAGCCCATCAGCTACTTTTCTAGGGTAAATGGTTTAGTGGGCTATTTATTTCCATTTCCTCATAAAAAACAAACAAACTATACTGCTTCCAGGATATTTAGGAAGAATGGCACTGCTTTTGATAGGAGACTAATGAAGAAATGTCTCTGCTTTTGAAATTCATGGACATAACTTTTCTCCTGATTAAAGAAAAAATATTCTTCTTAAAGTAAAAACAAATTTATAAAGTAAAAAGTGAAATAACCATGCAGTATTGTGCCCAAAGATAACTGTTTTGTTTGATGTATACCCATCTAGACTTCTTTCATGAAAGTTATATTAGTTTTCAGGGTAAAAGTAGGATCATTCTCTGTATCATTTTTATAACTTATTTTCTTTTTTTAAACTACTATTTTTTTTTATATTTTATTGATTTTTTACAGAGAGGAAGGGAGAGGGATAGAGAGCTAGAAACATCGATGAGAGAGAAACATCGATCAGCTGTCTCCTGCACGCCCCCCAGTGGGGATGTGCCCGCAACCAAGGTACATGCCCTTGACCGGAATCGAACCCGGGACCCTTGAGTCCGCGGGCCGACGCTCTATCCACTGAGCCAAACCGGTTCTATTTTCTTTTTTTTAAATTTAGTAATATAGAGGTATTTTTTTCAATGCCAGTTAAATATTGATTAGTCTTAGTGGATACATCACAGTTTAATTAACCAGTCTTGTTGATGGATATATAAATTATGTTTAGTTTTGTTCTAACATAACATCCCATTGTTATACCTGTAGATATACCCTATCTTTGTGTATTTGTGTGATAATCAGGTAATCAGGATAAATTCCTGGAAGTAGAATTTCTAGTTCAAAGATCATGCATGGTATATGAAAATTGCAATTTTCGTATACATTGCAAAATAGTTCTCCAAAAGAATTATATCATATACACGCATATAAGCAGTGGCCTGAGAGAATTTCTGTTTGTTTGTTTGTTTGTTTGTTTATTTATTTATTTATTTATTTATTTATAATTGCATCCTTACTAACATTGAGTGTTACTAATAGGTCTTTTAAATTATTTCAGGTCTGATAGGCAAAAAAGTTTGTCTTTTGATTTAGTATTAAAAAAATTTTAGACCCTAAAGTTTATTTCAAAACAAAAATTATTCACTATTATATCATCTACTTTAAAATACCATTTGTGATCAACTTACAGACTAGAGGACTATAAACAACTATGGTTCTTATATTTGGCATCTTGAAGGTCAGTGGCCCAGATAGTACTATGTAGTGGGCAAGTTTTGAATTGGTGCTCATACTGTTAAGACTTAATGGGTTTATTGCTAATAGCCATAGAACAGAATTCTTTTTATTCATAATGAGATTATTTGAATTAAATATAAAAAAGGTGTTTTTTAAAAGTGCTGAGATGTAATGTTAAGTGTTGTCAAACTGTTGTCCTGAATCAGATTTTTTGACCCTCTATGAGATCAGGAAGAAAAGATACAAGTAAAGCCCTTTTGTAACTTTCTAATGTAAATTTTTCATATCTAGAGCACCGCAAACTCCAGTGCAAATTTTGCTTTTCCTGGTTATCCTATTCATGTACCAGCAGGTGTGACGCTACAGACTGCATCTGGTAAGAGTATAGTCTAAAAATGTTTTATTTTTAGCATTTGTATTGACTTCTGGATGGTAATACTGATGATTAAACTTCATACCAGAAATTATAAGAAATTTTAATAAAACTTGCTTTAAGTGTAATGATAAATGATGGTTATTATTGTTATGGAGGCAATCTACCATGAAAGACACTGTACTAGGCCTGTCCTGTATTTCATACTCAATTCTCTTTCCCTACATTGTATAAGATACTTTATACTCCGTATATGTTTTCCCTAATTCAAGTCGGTTATCTAAATTTTGATGAATACAAAATAATATATCTGGCCCAAGCTGGGTGGCTCCGTTGGTTGGATTGTCATCCTGTACACCAAAAAGGTTGCAGATTCAGTTCCCTGTCAGGGTACATATATAGGTTGTGGGTTTGACCCCCAGATCAGGCCTGGAGGCAACTAATTGATGTTCCTTCCTCCCTACTCACCTTCGTCTTCCCCTCACTCTTCTCTTTTCCCTCTCTCCCTCCCTCTCTCCCTCCCTCTCCCTCTCTTCTTCTCTCTCTAAAATCAATAAACATAGGTGAGGATTAAAATAAAATAAAAAACCATATCTGTGTCTCTATTAGGTCTAATCAAGAAAAACTAAAGATTATATTGAGCAACCTTTGTCTCCTTCTTATTGGAGATTGTATGGCATAATAGAAAGGATATCCAAAATGTTCAAGTAATTCTTAACTTGAAAGAGAATTATATCTATTCTTTGG
Organism: Myotis lucifugus; assembly: GCF_000147115.1. Lineage (NCBI taxonomy): Eukaryota > Metazoa > Chordata > Mammalia > Chiroptera > Vespertilionidae > Myotis > Myotis lucifugus. The sequence continues at coordinate 11,495,039 of NW_005871054.1, read as the reverse complement.
GTTGTTGTAAAGTTTAAGCAAAATACCTAACACAATGCTCAAAAAATAAATTTCGTCTTTTTAGTTTTATTTTAAAGGAAAGAGAGGAGAAATTTGATAACTTTTGAAATTAATAAACTCTTTTTGGGTAGCCTTCTCTTATAATTGTTATATGGTATCCTATATCTTAAATATATGAAATATATTCTCCATGATTATGTTTGTTAAAATCCCAATTTTGGGTTGGTGACACTGTAATTTATCAAACAATGGGAGAGGCTTGTGGAGTAAATATTGGTGGTTTATATGTATTTCAAAATGTGCCATATAAGCAATAGTGGGAAAAGGCTAGAGTTAAGCAAGACATATTTAATTTTTAAAAATGAGCAATACATATGTATTCTAGAAAATACAAAAAAAGCAAGCTCCTAGAGATAACCACTGTTAACATACTGATATATTTCCTCCCAGCCTCTTGTACATGTTGTATTTTGAAGGAAATTAGGATTCTATTGTTCTTATAGTTTTGATATATCCTTTTTAAGGTTACCTTTATAAAGTCAATGTACCAATTGCGGTGACACAGACTTCTGGAAGAGCAGGTATTCTTCAGCATCCAATTCAGCAAGTATTTCAGCAGCTTGGGCAGCCTTCAATAATACAGACCAGTGTTCCACAGTTGAATCCATGTTCTCTTCAAGCAGCTATTGAAAAATCACAGAGAATGGAAACTGTGCTCCAGCAACCCACAATTCTTCATTCTGGGACAGTGGATAGGAAGCATTTAGAAAATGCCACCAGTGATATACTTGTACTTCCTGGAAATGAGCATAAAATCATGTCTGAAGCTTTGTTGAGTCAGCCAGCAAGCTCTCAGTATGTCAGTCTTCCTGGTGTTGGAGTTCCTCCACAGGTCTCTCAAAGAGATGCCAATGTGGAGTCATTGCTCAGTGTTTCAGCTAGTGGGACTCAAAATCTGCATGGTGGGCCCATCGCCACAGGCCCTCAGGGGGCTCAGCACCAGCACTCATCTGATGGTCAGCTTCATTTTCTTAAAAATAGGATGTTGGGATGTGATTCTGTGAAGCAGCCAATAAATACAGAAGAGCCCAGCAGCCTACCTGTCTCAGAGAAGGTATTAGGGGATAAGCAATGGCCAGTAATTAGACGTTCTGAGTTTTTTAAAATGTAAGGTTCCTTAGAAGTATGTATGTTTCTTTAGAAAATTGTTTTTTAAATTGTTTTTACTATAACTATTAGTTTTTAAAGTATTCATGCTCAGAATTTCTAAACTTTTAATTTCAGTTAATAAATTAGAATATTTCTTTAAAGAAAATGCATTGTTTTAAGATAATCAATTTTACCTTTCCCTTAACATGGTGAGAATTGTTTTTGTCTGCAGATAAAATGTAAAGGACCAAGAAATCCATTCTAGTAATTAAACAAATATTTAGGGGAAATTCATTGTCATACTTAAAATACAAAAAAAAGTCCTAAGTGGTTTTTTTCTTGCTCTACCTAATTTTCTTAAACTCCCATATGAAAATTTTCTCTATATGAGGAATTATCTTCTAGTAGATACTTTGTTCCTCTCTGCTTGCTAAAATACTAGTTAACATAATTTATTTTGGAATTCAAACCACTGAAAAATAGTTTCTAATTAACTTTCCATATTGAAAATAGGTTTTGATTATTTTCAAGGAATTCATAGTGATGACAGAAAGATTCATGGGGAATTTTGGATGGTAAAATAAAAGATATCATCTAATCTTTTTACACATGTGAAATATGTCATAGATTACTCCACTTACCCAATTTTTAGTGACAGAGGACAAATAGTTAAAGGTTTGTGTTTCTAGCTAATGGTTTGGTGGTCCTCTAGAACTGCTGTGCAAGTCTGTACAAGTTAAGTGCTACCTTAACATTTTCATAGGTAGAAGGGGAAGGCTATAGCGTACAGTAAAGGATAACCAACAAAGAAAAAGACTATATGAAACTATTTGACCTGTTTTAGAATGTTTCAGATGTTTGATGAAGCCTGTTCAAATTTTTTTAGCAAGTCTGTTTATAGTTTAGTTTTGGCATAAAGTATTAAGATTAAAGTGTTTTTCAAGTATTTATAATATTTTCCAAATACTATAAAAATTTAAGAAATGTAGGCTAAACTCATAAGTATGAAGCAGTGTTTGTTTCCATCACTTACAATTTTTAGAGGTATTTTTCTCCTGGACTCTGTATGAACTTTGCAGATTTCTGGTGTGATGATTCAAGGACTTAGTCTACTGTTACTTATTAGATATCACCTTGTACTTTGTTCTAATATGGGGAAATAGATTAGTTAAGGGAGCTTAATCAAGAATTGTTTAGGGGATAGTGGTTGAGAACTTAAGCTTTGGAGTCACAATAGGTTTAAATTCCAGATTCACCACTTTTATCTTTTTGAACTGGGTATAAAACCAACCTCATACTTTTAGGATTATCAGAGATGATGTATATAGAGTTTTTAAATAGCTTCTGGTGCCATATTAAGCTTTATAGTAGTGCTATTATGCTTTACTAGAGGCCTGGTGCACGGAATTCTTGCACTGGGTGGGGGGGGGGGTCCCTCAGGTGGCCTGTGCTCTCTCGCAGTCTGGGAGCCCTCAGGGGATGTCCGACTGCCGGCAGTCAGACATCCTTAGTGCTGCCATGGAGGCGGGAGAGGCTCCTGCCACTGCTGCAGCGCATATCAACCATTAGCACGGCTTTTGGCTGAGGAGCCCTCCCTCTGTGGGAGCACACTGACCACCAGGGGGCAGACGCTCAATGCAGGATCTGCCCCCTGGTGGTCAGTACGCGTCATAGCGACCGGTCTTTCCGCCATTTGGTCGATTTACATATTAGCCTTTTATTATATAGAATGGGCATGTGGTATATTGGGTAACTTTTCATATAACTTGTTGGTTTAGTATTAAAATAGATCTGTATTTAAAACACAGTCCAAACATTCAAAATTTACTTTATTATTTTTTTAAATTTACTGTCGGATTTCTTTAAAATAGTTCTTAATCTGGTGAAGTTTATGCTAATATAATTTTCAAAACATTTATAAATAGCTTTTCTTTTTTTTATAAGTAGCTTTTCAGAAATTCTTATTGCAAGTTAAAATTAGCTGTAATTGTTTACTTTTCTTGCATAGACTGCCAGAGATCTTACGTTTCTATGTAAATTTAACATTTGTACTGTTTCACGCATATATTCCTGACAATTTTTGATGAGCTCCTATTTTAAAATCTATGTTATTACTATGTTAAGTTTTTCCTCGGCGTAGGACCTTTGTTTTCTAATCTTATAATGCCATGGAGAACTATGGAGCTATAATGCCATGAAGCTCAGGTCTTTATTAGAACTCCAAAAAGTAGGATTAGGAGAGAAATGGTATGGTAGTGTATCTTCTTTAATTCCTTTTTATCTCTTGCCTTTCCTTCTCAAACCATTCTCATTGCCCCAAGTTCAAATACTGTCATTTCTGCTTCCTTATCTTGTAATTATTTGCCTTTCTAACTGTATGCTTATAGTTCCTTCATGAGCTCCTCCTCTTTATCTGCCCTTCCTATTTCCTAAGGATCTAGCCTCAGCTCATTTCTTTTCTTCATGTTTTCCCTGGGCAATCTCATGTATTATCATAGTTTTAACTACCACCTATTCGTTGATGATTATACTTTCAACCCTATTACTCCTCTGAGCTTCATTCTTGTATCTGCCTTGTAGATAGCTCTACTAGAAGGTCACAATAATTCATTGTTCTTCATTAGAGATATTGCATGGTACCACTGCCCACCTGGTGTCACAAGCTAAGGACTAAAATTTCCTTTTGGCTCTTTTTTCTCCTTTTATTATGTACTTTTAAAAAACTATTTTGTGAATGTGGGAAAATATATATAACACAAAATTATATCATTTTAACCATTTCAAATGCATAGTTCCATACTTTTTTAGGTGTATAGCATTAAGGACATTCACATTGTTGTACACCCATCACCACTACCCATCTCCAGAACTTTTCATCATTTCAAACTGAAATTCTGTACCCACTAAACAAATAACTCCTCATTACTCACCCCATCCACCCAGTTTTTGGTAACTTCTGTTCTACTTTCTATCTCTATGAATTTGACTATTCTGTGTAACTCCTAAGTGAAAGCAGACTGGCTTATTTTACTTAACATAATGTTAATTTTTTTATTGATTTCAGAGAGAAAGGGAGAGAGAGAGAGAGAAACAATGATGAGAGAGAATCATTGATGGGCTGCCTCCTGCATGCCCAAACCAGGCATGTGCCTGACCAGGAATCAAACCGTGACTTTCTGGTTCATAGGTTGATGCTCAATTACTGAGCAATGCTGGCTGGGCTACTTACCATAATATTTTAAGGTTCTTCCATGTTGTAGCCTATGTCAGAATTTCATTCATTTTAAAGGCTGAATCATGTAATTTTGGTAACTTTTAAAACTAAATATTTCTGGAATCTGTTCCCTTTTCATACCTACTGCCATTGCCCTAATTGCTTCTTATTTGGGTTAACATAGTTGTTTCATAATTTATTAGCCTATAGTCTTTGCTATTTTTCACTCTACTCTTCCCAGTCCATCCATCCTAGAGGTTAAAAGATTAGGCTTCAGAGATCAGAATTACTTTGAATCCATCCTCTGTCCCTTAATAACTGTGTGAATTGGACAAGTTACTCTTTTCTCATATGTAAAATAAAGATAATAGTATCTACCATAGAGTTGTAGTGGTGGGAGGAATACATGAGATAATCAATGCGAAGTGCTCAGCAGCACACTGCCTAGCACATGGTAAGTGCTCAATGAATATTAACTATTAATTTCTGTTCCTCAAGGCTACCAGAGATTTATCCAAAGTGCAGTCTCTAATCAAATCACTGACTGCTCATCACCTACAGGATAAAGTTTAAGCTCCTTAATGTGGCATGAAAGGACCTCCATGTTCTTTCTCAGTTAGAATTTGTTATTTACTCCTCCTTTATTTCATGCCTACTACGTTACTAGGAATATCAAGCTAACTATAAGCGAATCTCTGTGTTGACCTTGTTTCCTGACCCTCTTTTTGCCTTTGTTATCCTCTGCTTGGTGCTTGGATTTTCTTCCCACTATCCTTTCCTCTGGTTAATTCCTACTGACCCATTTATTACTTCCTTCAGAAATCTTACTTTAATATCTACCCCCTCTTCATTATCTGGGAATGCCTTAATTTCTCAATTATTTTTGCAGGACAGTTTTGCCAGATATAAAATTCCCGATTTACAGTTTTTTCTTTCAGCACTTTACTAGTAAACATATCTACCATCCATTGCCTTCTGGCATTCAAAGTTTCAGCTGATGAATCTGTGTGTTAGCTTATTGATAATCTCTTGTATGTGATGAGTTGCTTTTCTCTTGCTGCTTTAAATAGTATTGTTTTATTTTATTATTATTTTTCTTCTCATTTTATTTATTTATTTATGTACCTTTAAAGCAATTTATCTTTATTGTTGAAAGTATTACAGATGTCTCCTTTTTCCCCCCATTGTCTCCCTCCCCTCCCCCGCTAAGGCCTTCACCTCCTTATTATCTGTGTCCATGGGTTATGCATATGAGTTCTACAGTTAATCTCTTCCTGTCCCTCCTCCCCTCTTTAAATTTTAATTTCCAATTGTTTATTGCTACTATATAGACATAAAATTAATTTTTGTAAGTTGACTTTTATCAGTCTGAATGTTTACGTTCCTCTCCATTCATATGTTCAAATCCTAACTCCCAAAGATATTAGTAAGTAAAAGGTGAGGCCTTTGGGAGGTTATGAGCATGGAGTCCTCATGATTGGGATTAGTTGCTTTTTAAAAGAGACCACACAGCCCTGGCCGGTTTGGCTCAGTGGATAGAGAGAGCGTTGACCTGCAGACTGAAGGGTGCCAGGTTCGATTCCTATAAGGAGCACATGCCTATGTTGCAGGCTTGATCCCCAGTAGTGGGCATGCAGGAGGCAGCCAATCAAGGATTCTCTCTCATCATTCATGTTTCTATCTCTCTTTCTCCCTTCCTCTCTGAAATAAAATATATATAAATAAAATATAAATTAAAAAATATATATTATATATATAATAAAATATATAAATAAATATAAATATAAATATAAATTATATATATATATATATATATATATATATATATATATATATATATATATAAAAAGAGACCACACAGAGCTCCCTAGCCTCTCTGCCATGTGAGGACATCATGAGAAGGCACTGTCTTATGAACCAGAAAGTGGGCTGTCATCAGATACCAAATCTCCTAGTACCTTGATCTTGGACTTCCCAGCCTCCATAAGAAGTAAATTTCTGTTGTTTATAAGCTACCTAGTCTATGGTATTTTGTTATAGCAGCCAAAATAACTGATAATTTCCTATCTTTCAATGTCTTCAGGATCTATGGCATCACCTCTTTTTAAATTCCTAATATTGTTTATCTGGCTTGACTCTCTCTTTTTTTCTTTGTCATTCTGGCTAGAAGCTTATTGATTTTATTAATCTTCTCAAAGAATGAACTTTTAGTCTAATGGACTTTTTTTTTCCTGCTGTTTCTTTCTTTTATTTATTTATTTATTTATTTATTTATTTATTTATATCTCATTAGTTCCTTGTTTGCTGTGAGCTTAATTTGGTCTTTTCTTTCTACTTTCTTAAGGTGGATTTTAGGCCATTGCTTTGAAACGTGCTTCTTTTTTAAATATAGTAATTCAATGCTATAAATTTCTCTCTATGCACTGCTTTAGCTACTTCTCACAAGTTTTGAAATGTTATGTTTTGTTTGCATTTAATTTAAATTGTTCTAATTTCTCTTGTGACTTACTCTTTGACTCATGGATATTGAGAAATGTGTTATTTAATTTTTAAATCTTTGGGAATTTTTTGTTACTGTTATCTGGTTTAATAATTTCTTTGTGCTCAGAGAACATATTTTGTGTGTGTTAAATATGTCAAGATTTGGTGTATGGCCCAGAATATGGTCCATCTTGGTGAATATTCTGTAAACTGCATCTTGGGGTACAGTTTTCTATAAATGTTAATTTGGTTAACTTATCATTAATTGTGTTGTTCAGGTTTTCTACATCCTTACTGAATTTCAGTCTACTTTTTCTGTCGATTACTGAGAGAGGAGTATTGAATTTTCTAACTATAATTTTGGATTTTTCTGTTTCTTTGGCTTATTTCAGTTAGGACAATTTTTTATATTTTTCATTTGTTCACTGAGCATTATATCTCTAGTCCTTTCTACTTCATGAGTTATTGTTTAAAGTAATGTGAAATATTTAAAAGCTAACAGTACTATATAAATTTAAGTAAGTTATATAAACACTGATAAATGCTATCTTAAAGCAGGGAACTCACTTGCTGTCTATATGTGACTGTGAGTAGGTTTATAATTTTAAAATTATTCCTATGTTTTATTCAAAATTAGGGAATATCATCTTACAGGAAAGAAAGATTTAAAGTGACCACTTGTGAGATGTTTAAGTAATTTTATATTTTGTATGATTCAATGTTTTAGACATATTGTTTGACTTGAAAACTTCATTGCATTTCTTTCTCTTTTTAGGATTATAATTCTCAGGTGGGTTTAAGCATTCAGGTACCTGATGAAGATATTTATGAAATAATTCAAATAGATGGAACTGGTGATACATCTTCCAATGATGAAATAGGAAGTACAAGAGATGCAGATGAGCATGAAGTTCTAGAGATTATTGATGCAAGAGACCTGAAGGTACTTGAAGGAGAAGCTGATAACATATCAAATGGAGATTCAACTACTAACAGTAGTGATAATGAAGATCCTCAAATAGACATTGTGGAAGAGGTGAGTATTACTTTTGAGTTGAAACTTTCTTTATTCAGTTTATAATATTTGTACTTTCATATACTTTGGAACCAAGAGGAATAACAATTAAGATTAACTTTGTCTTTAGTGTTAAATGAGACTTATTTGTATGCTAATATTTAAACTTTTAATCTGAAACTTGTAATTTACATCAGTAGTAAGTATTTAGGAATCGGCTACTATAGTTGTTGATCTTAACATCTTGCTGACCGTGTTTCTGTGTCTGAATGCTGCTGACAGGTCATGAGTTAACTTCTGTCTTTTTCTCAACTCGTCAGTCAGTATTTCCAGAGACATGACAAGCAATACATCTAATTCTTTTCATCCATTTATTATTATGGCAAAAGTTTTTAAAAAGACATTTCGCAGCAGAGAGGAATGTTTGAGCAAATTATGTACAGCCACTTTGTCTGATTGTCCGAGTGACTTTGGTAGTCAGTTGAAAGATAGTACTTTATCAGAAGATAGTAATGAGTCTGACATTAGACCATCACGAAGGCAAAAGAGAAATGTGATAGTATCTGACAATGAAAGTGATTACAAAGAAGAATGGGCAAAAAAAAAAGATATTTTACCAGCCTTGGAGGGTTATAAAAATATTTCAAGCATAACTGTTCAGCTTGAGGACCCACAAAGTATAAGTGAAGTAACCAATTTATTTTTTTGATAAGGATTTTTTCGATCTCATTACTTCTCAAATCAATTTATACCAGTACTAAATGGAAAAATACCACAAAGCCTCTGCTAAAACTTCAACATGGACTGAATTACTTATATGGATATAAAGAAGTTTCTTCGTTTAATTATATTGATGAGACTAACAAGCCAGAATGGGAGGATTACCAGTCAACTGATCCTTTATTCACCCATATTTCCAAAAACTGTGACTAGAAAGAGATTCAAGCAAATACTTACATTCTTAATGATAATTCACAAACAACATGTAACACAGACCGTTCTTACAAAGTCAGACCTATTTTGGATCACTATCTCGAAATTTAAATCTTTATATATACCAAAACAGCAGTTATCACTTGAGGAAGTGATGATTCCATGGAGAGGACGCCATCAGATTCAAGACATAATCTGGCAATAAAATATGGAATTTTAGTAAGAATGCTTTGTGCAAGTGAGAGTGGCTGTGATTGCAACTTCAAGATATATACAGGTGAAGGCAAAAAGTTACAACAGACTATATTATCCGTCTTACAGCCTTTTCTTGGTTCTTGGCATCATATTTACCAACATAATTACTACAACAGCGTGTCTACAGCTGAACTACTCTTGAAGAACAAAACACTGGTCTGTGGAACAATAAGGGGAACTGTGGGTTGCCAAAACTAATAAAAGAAAAGTAGCCAGTTGCATGGGCAAGTTCTAGCTCGAAATAGCCTGTCAACAGGTGTTAACTAGAGATTGTGGGAAGTTTAGGGGATGGAAGTGTAGGTAAAGAAGGCAGCCAGGACAGAGGCATATGGTATCTACTCTAATCCTAATAAATGTACCAAAATTTTTATGGAACATGGTAATTAAGAAGCATGTAAGTAGTAGTAACTGTCATTTATGATGTTCTTGCATATGTTCCAGGTATCATATTAAGTCTTATCTGCCTTACATTATTTAACATTTCCACTGCCTTATGGGTCTTATTATTAACCTCATTTTTTTCAGATGAGAAAACTGAGATATGAGGAGTTTTAATAATTTGCCGAAGATCAGTAGTCAACCTCAGGCTCTTTGACTTTTAAGTACACTACTGTTCTGACTCTCTAAGATATATGTACATATGCCTACTTTTAAAAAATTCAAAGCATCATTAAATTCCTTAACGTGACCATCTTTCATCTTTCATCTTTAGGACCCCTTAAATTCTGGAGATGATGTTAGTGAACAGGATGTGCCAGACCTGTTTGACACGGATAATGTAATTGTCTGTCAGTATGACAAGGTACTGTATTCATTTTTTAGACTTTGGGTTTATTAATTGCATTAATAGTAGAAAGGTGTGTAAAATGATGGGGAATATGATGGTGAATTATAGTTCACAGTTAAATTAATCTTGAAATAGCTCATTAATTGTATAAATTTGCGGGGTCTCAGTGATACAAAAAAGTGGTAGTCCTTGTCTAAAGAAGGCGAGAATCTTATTGAAACAAGATGTTTCTGTATGGAATAATAGAATGGCATGAAATAAGATGGTAGGTAAATCAAAAGCTAAAATATGTGACAGATAAATCAAATGCTAAGATGAGTGGCATGTAAAACAATTGCCCAGATATGTACATACATATTGCTAAGATATTGTACATACAATAAGCCCTAAAAGTGGCTAGGAGATACAAGAAATCATTTGTAGTTGGAATTCTCTACAAATCCTTCATGAGTGATGTGAGGTTTTGAAATAGTCTTGAATGATTTATAGGATATAGGTAAGTGTGGAGAGTAGGCATTTAGAGTAGAATAGCCTGATAAAAAGGCAGAGATATGAATGCATGTAGAATGTACAAGGGACAGTGAAGGATAGCTCTGCCTTGACTAAAGTGTTCTCCTTTTGGATGTGTTAGGAAATGAGGCTGGATGGGAAACAAAGTTGTGAGCAGGTTGGAAAATCCAAAATCCTGGTAGGAGAAATCCAAACTTGATTTGATGGGCATTGGTCTTCTGAGAATGTTATTGAAAAAATTGTAATTGGGTTTAAAAACTGGCAGTGTTTGATGATTTGAAAGAGGAAAATAGTAAGAATAGAGATAGTGCATACGTGAAGTAATCAGAACCAGACTAAGGGTGGCAGTAGACCATGGAAGAGTCAAAGATTATGATGAAAGAATCAATGGGCCTTGGTGATTAGCTGGATATTAGAGAATGATTGACAAGGGAGAGTTGAAGGCATCTCTCAAGTTTTAAGCCTAGAAATTAAGTTAGTAGTAATTTAACTGTAGTAACTAAAATATAATACTCTTTTTTTCTTTTTTTAAAAAACACTATAATGTGATTATGTAGTAGAATTATCAGTTTTTGTCCTTATACATATTTACATTTATTTTTTAGAAGATTTGAGATGTAATTCCCAAATTACACAGTTTACCTAATTAAAGTATATAGTTCAGTGGTATTCAGTACATTCATGGATATGTGCAATCCTTAACACAGTCAATTTAGAACATTTTCATCACCTTGAAAAGAAACCTCATGCCCATTAGTTCTCACTACTACAGGCTGTTCAAAAAAATGTATATACACAATGTCTGTAGAGTCTATTATATTTTGAAAATGAAATGTATTCAAGATGTGAATATGTTTTTTTTGGGACACCGTATAGATCTACTTATTTCCTCCCAGCCCCACTGCCAGGCCTGAGGAACCATTAATCTACTTCCTGTCTCTTAAGATTTCCCTATTCTGGAGTTTCATATGAAAGAAATCATGTAGCCGAAACCGGTTTGGCTCAGTGGATAGAGCGTCGGCCTGCGGACTGAAAGGTCCCAGGTTCGATTCCGGTCAAGGGCATGTACTTGGGTTGCGGGCACATCCCCAGTAGGAGATGTGCAGGAGGCAGCTGATCGATGTTTCTCTCTCATCGATGTTTCTAACTCTCTATCTCTCTCCCTTCCTCTCTGTAAAAAATCAATAAAATATATTAAAAAAAAAAAAAAAAAGAAAGAAATCATGTAATATGTGGTCTATTGTTACTGGCTTCTTTACTTTACACAGTGTTTAAAGTTTCATCCGTGTTGTAGCATGTAACAGTTCTTCATTCCTATTTATTGCTGAATACTAGTCTATTGTATGGCTATTCCACACTGCATTTTCTGTTGATGAATGGGTTGTTTCCACGTTTTGGCTAGTAAGAAGAATGCTGCTATAAACATTTGTGTACAAGTTTTTGTGTGAGCATATATTTCCATTTCTTTCTAGGAGTGGCATTCCTGGGTCATGTGATAATAGTTAGAGGAACTACCATATTGTCTTCCAAAGTGGCTGTACCAGTTTTCATTCCCACCACAGTATATGATGGTTTAGATTGCTCCATATTCTCACTAACACTTGTTATCTGACTTTTTGATCCTATCCATCCTAGTGAGGGTGAAGTGGTACCTCACTGAGGTTTGGATTTGCATTTCCCTGATGACTAATGCATGTTTACATCTTTGACTTTTTTCGTGAACAATTTCAATATACTTGGGTGAAATAGAGGATGGTATTTAGAATGTTGTAAAAATCATTTTTTCTAAAAATAAGTTTGTTTTCTCCCCTATAACATTTCATACAGATAGAAAATGGCAATTTAGATGCTGGTGAACATAAGCATAAGAAGGAATAGGTAACAGAAAAGGGACCAAACTTAGTTTACCTTTTTATAAATAGTATATTGCCTTCTATGAAGGAAAAATTATAAGGCACCAAATTATATGTGCATTCTATAGAGGCACAAATAATTTTCTAGACCATTATGGGTAGAGGAACCTTATTGATCTTCATTGTGGGAAATAGCTTGTAATTAATTACATAGTGCTTTGTATTTTTCAAAGTATTTTCTCATTTCCTTTTGTTTCTTAATAACATTGTAGGGTAGATAGAAGGAGTGATATTAGATGTATAGTGTTAACAAATCTAGTTGTCTGAGGGTACTCTCTAATTAGTTAATATTTTAAGTAATAAATTTTTTAATGGAAATCAGGGCATTGGGGAACTATTGGAAAGTTTTTTAAAGAAGAGTGCTGAAGTCAAAAGATAACTTGCAAAGAGAATGTATCTCTAAGGTTAGTGTAGAATGGGAAAGACCACTTGTGGCAGTGAATTTTTGTAAAAGAGTAATTTCCCAGTTCTGGTCATTAGTTGGCTTGTTTCAAGTAGTATTGAATGACTCAAGTGAATTGACTTTTCAGTAGTTTTTTAAGAGTTTTACTAGTCAGTGTGTTTTGAAGGCCAGTAGCGTCAGTTCCCCCTGGGAGAATTACCAATGCAAGATTTTGAGTCTTACCTCAGACTACTGGATCAGAATATGCATTTAAACAAGACTCTGCCAGGTCATTTGCATGCTCATTAAACTTTGAAAAGCACTTTTAAAAAAGTATATTTTTGGTTTTTATTAGCATATGGAATTGGAATTTAACTTTAAACTTTATGTTAACAATTGGGGGAATACTTCGCAAATATTAAGATGTGCAATGAGAAAAGGTCAAATGAAGGTTACTGGTCAAGATGCTGTGTGAAAATTACTTGAAGTGTGTGGACATGTTATTTCAGAAGCCTAGGGAAAATCCAAGATTAATATAAAGGGTAAAGTAATAAGGATATCATAGGGAAGATTAATGGTGAAATGAAACTTTTTACTATAGATGAGCGTGTTCTGTGCTATAAATAGGATACTATTTATAGCTAAATGTGAAACTATTTGAATATGTTGCATCTTCATTTAACAATATCAAACTTTTGCTTATAGCTGGCTTTGTCCCTTAGAAGCTAGTACAATAAGTAATTGCTAATTGTGTAGCATAGTATCTCCCGTTCTCGTTCTCTCTCTCTCCCATACACACATACACACACACACACACACACACACACACACACACACACACACACTAGTGGCCCAATGCATGAAATTCATGCAAGAGTAGGCCTTCTTTCCCCGGGCTGCTGGCACCAGCTTCCCTCTGGCACCCGGGACCCGGGCTTCCCTCTAGCCGCCAGCAGGCACCTGGGACCTAGGCAGCCCGGGCTTCCTCTGGAAGGTAGTCCGGAAGGACGTCCAGTCTAATTAGCATATTATGCTTTTATTTTATATATAATATAAATATAAATTTTATATATAATATAAAATAAAAGCATATATAATATATATATGTATAATATATATGTGTATATATATATACTTGACCCAGTATACACATCATTAAAAACAACAAAACACTTTTATACCATGAAAAGTCTGGTTTCTACTCTTTTATCATTTGTGCTTCCTACCAGTAGTGCCCTGTCCCTGCCTTAAGTACAAATAAGTAACCAGTTATATTAGTTTCTGAATATATTTCCAGAGTCTCTTTATTCACGTACAAGCCTAAAAGGTAGCACAAGATTCTTGTATTCTGCACCTTGTTTTTTAAAGAGAATATATCTTGGAGAAATTTGTGCTAGTATTGTATAGCTGTATAAAATTCCATTGTAGAATTATTTAGATTTATTTAACTGATTCCCTATTGATGAATATTTGAGTTATTTTTCAGTCATTTGCTATTGAATGGCCAGGTACATAATACAGTTATTTCTACTAAATAAACCCAAGAAGTGAGATTACTGAGACAAAGGGCAAATGTATATGGTTAGATATTGCCAAAATGCTTTCCTGCATGATATTCCAGTATATACTCCCATTACAATGGTTGAGAGTGCTTTTCTTTTCCTAAAGCTTTGCCAATATATTCAGAAACTAATAAAGGGTGGAAAATGATATCTTGGTGAAATTTTTAACTTTTTGCTTATTTAAGGGCCATTTATATTTTATGTGAATTGTTTGTTCACAATCTTTGTCTATTGATTTCTAAGAGCTCTGTTATTTGGCGGGGGGGGGGCGGGGGGGGGGAATTAGCGTTGTTATATGCATAAATAATTTTTTCTGAGTTTGTTTTCAATGCTTTCTCTTTCTTTCATGCAGATGTTGAATTTGGCAACCTTTATTTTTATGGCTTCTAAATTTTGAGTCATGAATAGAAAGTTCTTTCTTGCCTCAAGAGTTTCAAGGGATCACCACGTTTTCTTCTAGTATTTCTTTGGTTTCTTTTGCGGGGGTGGGGAGAGATTAACCAGGGAATTTATATGCATACTAGAGGCCCAGTGCATGAATTCATGCACCTTGAAAGGAACTGTAGGCCGTGAGGCTGCGGTGGGCACTGGCAGATCTCATCCCATCCTCTGTGACCCTGCCTGGCCCCTCCCGCTGTGGTCCCTGTCCCCTGTCTGCCAGCAGCCCCGCTCCCACTGCCACCACTCCCACGTGCTGACAGCGCCAGCCCCATTTGCACCCGCCGGGCAGGAAGTTGTTTTTGTTTTTTTTAAGAACTCCCATTTAGGGTTAGAATAATCACATGTGATATGCAAAGAAATGTAAATAATACTTTGACTTTAAATTAATTAATTTAGACTATATTTCTTCCTACAGATTCATCGAAGCAAGAACAAATGGAAATTCTATTTGAAAGATGGTGTTATGTGTTTTGGAGGGAGAGACTATGTATTTGCAAAAGCCATTGGTGATGCAGAGTGGTAAAACTTAGGAGCTCGATACATCATAAACATCAGTGGGCTATATCATGCATTGTGAAACTTGTTTTTGCTTCAATATAGTCCACAAAGCTGCTCAAATTTTGGTTCACTGGAATTTAATAAAATTATAATTCAGATGCAGATATGAATATATAATTTTATATTTCTTTCATTTACTAATTTAAAAGGGTCTCTTTTTGCTAAACCCTCATTATCTATACCATGACAAAGCATAGATGCATCAGGTGTGATGGAGCATGAAGAAATGTCACATTTATTTCACTTGAAGTAAAATTTAAATCAGACTACAATTCCCCTGCATAGTGAAATCAGGATCAGTTAATAGATTGGAGCCAGTGTTTCTCCCATCTCTCACCAAGTAGTAGCAGGATATATAAGAGGGCCTCTCTGGGTCTTTTAGTCTACACTCTTTACTAGTGATCAACCCAGATGGTTCCTTGGAGGCAGATGCCTCTGCTAAACCCATGCTATACATGAACAAGGAAATCTTTGCTGAGGCCAGGGTTCCTGAGCTAATAATCAGCCTCTCTGGGTTTATCCTGTGGCCCGGTCATTCTTGTATCCTCCTATCTCTGGAGAATTGTGAGGGTTAGGGTTTGGGTTAGATTCCCATTCTATTTGTTGAAACTTTAGACTTCTGTTCTCTTCCTAGTCATACTGGGTTTCCCCTCTCTCAATTTTTAACACCTTTCGTACCGCATAGAAATCTCTAAGACATACACCAGGGACCGCATGTTTTTGGGCAAACTGCACGTTATTTAAATATCATAACTACAGATCATAATGCACTTTAGGTGTTGTTTTTCAATAATTATAACATTTTTATTTACAAAAACAATTAAAGAATTAAAGTTCCTAGTACTTTTTTAACATATGGTACTGCATAAAACATTTTCTAAAAGCGCCAGGAACTTGAAGACGAAGACTATTCGAATGACCAAAATACAATGTAACTGCATTGCTTTATGGGTTCGTGCAATTATATAGTTTTTCGTAGATTGACCTGTACGGTTTCCACCAATGAGATCGCTTCATTCGATGTGGACAAGACAGTGTGTTGACATCTAAGGTCTATAACAGATGGCGCGTGAAAAACGAGAAAACTCGTGAGCGGTCCTTAACAGATGGCGCGCGAAACATGAGAAAACTCTTGAGTGGTACGAAAGGTGTTAAAATATTTTTCTTACAGTGGAAGACCCCTTTCCAAACTCTTTTATCTCTCAAAGATACTACCTCTCTTCATTTTCCCTAACAGGGAATTCCCTCATTGAGTGTAGGCTTTCTAAAACAAAAGTCAGGAAAAGATACTCTCTTCAGGAACCTCTGCTCAGGCCAGATGAGATTGCTTGCTCTTATTTGTGGCAAGAAGACCTGGATAAATGTCTTAAAACCAGGGAGAGAAAACAATTTAAAACGCAGATAGCTCTCATTTTCCTGCACCAATAAAAACAAAGAAAATCATCCTCCAAATTATTCTGTAATACTCTCTTTCTTAGTAGATTCACATCCATCGAAGGAACATTTTCCTCATGTTCTGCTTCTCTTAAGGGGTAGAGTATACATGTTCTCTAAACTTAGGATCCTTAATCTCAGCTTTGAGCAGTGTTCTCCAGGACAGTACTCTCACTCAGGCAGCAGTGCTGGGTTGAGTGGGTTATGGTCTGTGAAAGGACGAGATACCTTGATCTGACAGGTCACAGGGTGAATTCCCCATTTCCTGTATGGAAATAACCCCAATTAGAAAGTTTAATTTATTCCAACACTTGTCTTGTTTTGCCCAGCTACTATTAGTCATGTCAGAATCTGGATAAATCTCTCTGGGCTTTGGACAACATACGTGGGGTACTATCTTTGGTTTAAAATTGGCAGCTGCATGAGGATTCAATTTGTACTAGTAAGTGGGCTGGTCTCCTAACCATATCTTCCAGCTATCTCCGCTTTTTCCTCAGAGTGATTGTCCTTTACCATACTACCACTATTCCAGGTCCTTCTTTGCTTATTGAAAACTTCCGGGTGCTGTTGGTTCTCTTCATGGATGTTGCCTACCATGAAATGGCCATCTTTTCCACATGGAGAGCAAAAAGAGGGCACGTATTCTTCGTGTCTGTCCTTGAATTGTACCCCCTCCAGTGCTGAGTACACTTTCTAGTCTTCTTCCTGTTTCTTCCTCCCAGGCTCATCCAGTCACTATGTGCTGTAGGCAAACCTTATTGCAAATTACAGTATAAGGGCTGAATTTAGTGACAGGGTAAATTCACTTGGGAATTGGGGTTTAATGTGTTGGGGAGAGGCAATAATAGTTGTTTCTAAAATTCCTTTCCTCCTTTCCACTGTGAATTTTAAATTGTCACTTTGCTTCAGTGATTTTTTTTAAATTTTAATTTTTTATTTCTTTATTGATGAAGGTATTACAAATGTGTTCTTATTCCCCCATTGTCCCCCCCCCCCCGAGTCCTGCCCTCACCCTAACCCCCTGTTGTCTGCTTCCATCACTTGTGCTTATATGCATGCATACAAGTCCTTTGGTTGATCTCTCCCCCTTACCCCACCCTCCCCTACCTTCCCTCTGAGGTTTGAGCATCTGATCAACACTTCTCTGTCTCTGGATCTGTTTTTGTTCATCGGTTTATGTTGTTCACTATAATCCACAGATGAGTGAGATCATGTGATATTTATCTTTCTCTGACTGACTAATTTCTCTTAGCATAATGCTCTCCAGCTCCATCCATGCTGTTGCAAATGGTAGGAGTTCCTTCTTTTTTACAGCAGCATGGTATTCCATGTGTAGATGTGCCAAAGTTTTTTAATCCACTCATCTGCTGATGGACACTTAGGCTGATCCCAAATCTTAGCTATTATAGATTGTACTGCTATGAACATAGGGGTGCATATATCCTTTCGGATTGGTGTTTCTAGTTTCTTGGGATATATTCCTAGAAGTTGGATAACTGGGTCAAATAGAAGTTTCATTTTTAGATTTTTGAGGAAACTCCATACTGTTCTCCACAGTGGCTGCATCAGTCTGCATTCCCACCAGCAGTGCACGAGGGTTCCTTTTTCTCTGCATCCTCTCCAGCACTTGTCATTTGTTGATTTGTTAAAGATAGACATTCTGACAGTGATTTTTTTTTAGTGGCACATTACAAATACTATTATTACATAGATCATCTTTATTTATGTGGCATATTTTATCATTAGAGAAAAAAGTCACAGTTGTCCCATTTGAATTTCTGCATGATTTCATGCCCCTGATCTTTTAAAAATGCGGAAAAAATTAATTAAAAGAGTTGGCTTACTACAAAATAAAGTCCAATAATACTTATCTTTGCATGCTAATATAAATGATGATAGTTTTGGTGGTGATTGCAGAGAGAGTTAAGATATTGCTCAATTATTTTGTACTGTGTACCCTTTTATTAGTTTTAAATAATGCTAGAAAAAATTCTGGTTCTTGAAAAGTTGTCTAAATGAATGATTTTCACAATTTTTATATAT
Source organism: Myotis lucifugus (assembly GCF_000147115.1). Lineage (NCBI taxonomy): Eukaryota > Metazoa > Chordata > Mammalia > Chiroptera > Vespertilionidae > Myotis > Myotis lucifugus. Next base: position 11,476,362 of record NW_005871054.1, on the reverse strand, counting down.
TACTAGAGGCCCAGAGCGCACAAAATTGTGCGCGGTTAGGGTCCCTAGGCCTAGCCTGTCTGTCGCTTGGCCTCTGCTGCCCTGTGAAGCTCCACGCTCCAGGATGCTCCACGATGCTTGCAGCCCCTCAACTGCTCCGTGAGGCTCCCCTGCCCCTCGACTGCTTTGTGAACCCCGTGACTGCTCTGTGAGGCCCCCCCCCCGCCCCTTGACTGCTTCGCGAACCCCGCGACTGCTCTGCAAAGCTCCCCCCACCCCTCGACTGTTCGCGAAGCTCGAACAGTCCCCCTGCCCCACGACTGCTTTGTGAAACTCGCTGCCGCCTGGGTGACTGCTCCGCTAAGCTCATGGCCACCCCATGAAGCAGCCCGCCACCACCGCTCAACAGTCCCCAGTCCCACCCCGCTGCTAGCCCCGCTCATGGTGAGTGGCTCGGGGCCGGGGGAGTGGGGGGACCGAGAGGTGCTTCGTGCACTTCATGGTGACTGGTCACCCATTTGGTTGTGACTGCACCTAGCTGTTTATATATATTAGGATACTTTAATAACAAGTATATGTTTGCATGTGCATGTCCATAGATACACAAACCAAATGAACCCAAAATTTCAGAAAATCATGTTTGTCTTTAGCACATGATAGCTTCTTATATTTTCTACTAGAGCAGCAGTTCTCAACCTGTGGGTCGCGACCCTTTCACAGGGGTCGCTTAAGACCATTGGAAAACACATATTTTTGATGGTCTTAGCAACCGAGACACCGCTCCTCTATCTGTCTCCAGGCGGGTCCGCCCACATGCAGATATGCCCACATATGAGTACCTGGCATATTAAAAGGTCGTGGCATTAGGAAGGTTGAGAACCACTGTACTAGAGGCCTGGTGCACAAATTTGTGCAAGGATGGGGTCCCTTGGCCTGGCCAGTGATTGGGGCCGACTGGGGGGGCTGGCCAGCTGGGGAGATACTGCGGAAGGTTGGCCAGCCACAGGAGGTTGGCCGGCTGCAGGAGGTTGGCTGTGGGAGCACACTGACCACCAGGGGGCAGCTCCTGCATTGAATGTCTTCCCCCTGGTGGTCAGTGCGCATCATAGCAACCGGTCATTTGGTCGCTTAGGCTTTTATATATATAGATTTGAATTTGTTCTATTGCACTTCAAAAATGATGGTATTGACCCAATAAATTGATTTCACTACCTACAAATGGGTCATGATTCATAGTTAACCAGTATATTTAACACATGTGCTAAAGATAGAGTGTGACAAATCTTATTCCAAAAGAAAAAATTATTCTTTAAGCTCTATGAATTGGTAGAGTTTATCCAAGACTTGGCTTTGATATGATATTACTTTTACTTTTAGAAACCTCTTCCCCATGTCCAAGCTAAACATTTCTTGTTGCATATTATAACAAAATGTCAAAAGTAGGTTCTAAGTTCTTAAAAGTACAATACCTTGGCTAGTGTCATTCTATACCCTTTTATAGGTAGAGGTTACAATTACAGAGGTTACAGTTTGCTGGTTAAATGACATTTGTGTAAGTATCATGTATCATAATTCCCAACTCAAACTTTTTCTCACGCTTATATCCTACAGTGTTTTCTTACATACTTTCCACATCTCTCTGTAGGCTAAGAAGATCATGCTGAGTTTGCATAGTTAGTGTCTTAGGGATTGACCAACTGGCCTTGCCTAGAATACCTTCTTTACTTATTTTATTCAATTGCAATAATATGTATAAATAACCATATGTATAGCTCAGACTTCATGGGTCAGTGAGACTCCAGTTCTGGTTGAGGCTCTCAGTTTCAGTCATTTAAGTTGTGCAGGAAAACAAATAACCTTAGATTAAAGAGCAACAGTTAATTGGAGTGGTGAGCAGGGAAATTTACTGGGGGATTTTCTTTTGACTCATGTTAGTAGGTTAATATTATGCTGATATTCACATAAATATACTCTAAGCCAGGTGGGAACTTTGTGATTTATAACTAGAAGCCTAAATTATAAATAGTAAGCCCATGGTAATCATTCGTAGGAAAAAAACTCAATAAAAATATTGCACATTAAAAAAAGATTATTTCCACTTATGAACATATTTATATAAATCTTTGTGACATAAAGATTCTTAAGTTATGCATGGACTTAATTTATTTTTGAGGAAACTAAAACCAAATATTATGAATGTAGGACAAAATACCTTTTGAAAATATTTTGTAAGTTGAGTTATTCCAGGTTGATTAATCCTTTTTAGTCATTTTGGGACTTATTTATGATAGTGTCAAACATTGTGGAAAAAAAATACAAGCTATAAATATGAATTTCTTGAGCATTTGATGTTTTTATGATTTATGCATGAGAGATTATACAGCTTAAGAATGCACACACTTTCTATGAGACCATCTTATAAGGGAAAAGCTTTCCTTATGATTGTTTTATATTTCTGTTATAAAAGTGAATCACCTAAAAATATTAACCACCTACCATGTGTAAGGTCTAGGGCAGTGATGGCGAACCTTTTGAGCTCGGCGTGTCAGCATTTTGAAAAACCCTAACTTAACTCTGGTGCCGTGTCACATATAGAAATTTTTTGATATTTGCAACCATAGTAAAACAAAGATGTATATTTTTGATATTTATTTTATATATTTAAATGCCATTTAACAAAGAAAAATCAATTAAAAAAATGAGTTTGCGTGTCACCTCTGACACACGTGTCATAGGTTCGCCATCACTGGTCTAGGGTATATATAGTAGGAGAAACAAATAAATAAAAGAAATGAGTGTATCAAAGAAATAAAAGAAATCTATAACAAGTGAAATAAGATATACAGTACTTGTAAAGATAATAATACCCAGCAGCATAGAATAATTTTATTGTCCTATAAGAATAAATTCTGATGAATTAAAATATTTTCTAGTAAATATTGGATATATTTTTATACCATCCTTCAAAAGATAAAAAGGATAAAATTTATATATTTTTCATTTTTATTTTATTTTTAATTCTCACCCAAGGATATGCCTATTGATTTTTAGAGAAAGAGGAAGGGGAGAGAGAGAGAAGGGTGGGAAATAGCAATGCAGAGAGAACATTGATTGGTTGCCTTCCACATGTGTCCTGACCAGGGTTCAGACCCTCAACCCAGGTATGTGCTGATGGAGAATCAACCCCACAACCTTTCAGTGCACAGGACAACACTCCAGCCAACTGAGCCACACTGTCCAGGGCATAAAGGTAAATATTTTTAAATATTTAAATATTGTTTTTTATCTAAATAAAAAGATGGGGCTCTTGAGAGAAAAATCCTTATAGATTTTGTAACTTCAGTGTAATTCAGCACACTGATTGCATTCCATTGCCAAGATCTTGAGCTAAGAGATAGGAAAACAACATTGAGACAGGAAAACTCCTACCCATAAGGAGTTTACATTCTGTTATTTAATGTTTCATTGGTCTTTAGAGACTAAACACTAAACCAAGAAAGTAGACTGAAAAGTGCTTTTAAATGCTTACTTTACATTCAAATTTAGACAATAGAACATAATAGGGGATGAATAAAAGTCTCTAAAACAGCACTATCCAATAGAACTTTCTATGATGATGGAAGTGCTCTGCGTCTGTGTTGTCTAATATGGTAACCAGTAGGCACATGTGGCTACTGAGCATTTGAAATGTGGCTAGTGCAATTGAGGAACTGCATTTTTAATTTAATTTGATTTGATTTAATTTAAATTTAGCTACATGTGGCTAGTGGCTGTCAGATTGGACAGTTCATCTCTAGAGTGTGTTTCTCAAACTATCTGAAGAAAAAGGACAAATTATTTTAAATTTCTAATCTGTTATGGACTAATATTTTTTGTAAAATGCAATAAAATTTACTACAAAGATGAAATAAGAAAAAAAATCAAAGATGTAAAATGCCACCTAATTTTTTTAATAGTAGATTCAACAGACATAAAATTACTCTGTCAAAATTGCTGTAAAAGTTTCTAACCATTCTCAACTTCTGTATTCTATGTCATTATGTAACAGACAAATAGTGTTCAGACCGGTGATGGTCATGGACCATACTTTGAGCTAGGAATAGGTCTTTCTTTGCCTAATGTGCCTAAGAATAAATAACCTCCTAAAACCAACTCTTTGTTAAAATTACTGGTACAGATGATTTCTACATATTTAAGTATAGTTCAAAAATGTGGTTACTGATGAACAGTTAATACTCTTTACAAGTGCAATGTGGTCAGCTTCAGTGTAGACTGGATAGGCTTATTTGATCCAGTGAAGCCGTTTTTGCAGTTGGAGGTATAAGCTGAAAAATCCTCCCTTCTATAAAGTTCAGCCCGATGTTTACAGCAGCCAAATTTGCTCAGCAACAGAAAGAAATCCCTTCGGAATGCCTTTGTGAAAATCGCGTACAGAAATGGATTGGCACAAGAATTGACTGGATAAAAAAGAACCAGTAAAACTTTAGAGTTGGTTACTGTGATAAGGGGCATTTTGAAAGCAGCTGAGATGGCAAAAAAAGAGATAGGTGCCATGCAGGTGAAGTCCGTGAAGATGAGAACTGCCATTTTCTTAGCAGTCTTTGTATCTTTGTTGGTAGCCATCAGCTCTGGATTTTGAACAATAAAATAAATTTTAATGTAGCAAGCACAAATGATGATGAAGGCCACCACATTGAGTATCAAAATTGTTAATATGTAGACTTGTGAGAGAGTGGTTTCCACATCCATAGGGAGGCAAATGCTGACCTTCATGTAATTGCTGACACCCACAAGGGGCAACATGGCAATTAGAGTAGAAAAGAACCATCCTCCAAGCATAATCGGAATGGCGTGTCTTAATCGTAGCCTTTGGTCCAGCTGAACAGCATAGGTGATGGTGTGCCATCTTTCTAGTGTGATGACTGTGAGGGTGTAGACAGAAAGTTCACTTGCAAATACAGTGAAAAAGCCAGCAGCTCCACACCCACTTCCTGTCTGCCAGTCTATGGCATAGTTATAATACTGGCCCTTGGTTTGGGAATCAACTGAAGCAATGAGCAGCAGATAGAGCCCCATGCAAAAGTCTGCAAAGGAGAGATTGCACATGAGAAAACGGGGCACTGTCAGTTTATAATGACTGGTTAGGAGAACAAAGAGGACAGTCATGTTTCCCACGATGGCTAGGATATTAATCAGCCAAATCAGGACCCTAAGGAAGTCATAGCCCATAATATCTTCACAGGGGTTAAAAGCATCTGGTTCAGGAGCACATCGGACTGTCTTGGGTAAGCAGAAACCATAGTCATAATCCCAGCCACTCAGTTCACTCTCAGCAAAGATGGCAGAATAACTGTAAGAAGAATATTTAGGCTCAATGTAAACTTAAGGGATTTTCTATGATTCTGATTATTTAAAAAAATTCAACAATAATTCTCACTGTTTTTTAAAGCCTAAGAAATAAAAGGAAACAAAGCCACAACAGTCTCAGTCTTACATTTATTAAATTATCTGAGAACTCTGAATTGATGTAGGCGTTCCTTAAGAAGGAAGTAAAAAAACCATTTAGACTCTATATCTATCTATATCTATCTATATATCTATCTATATATATATATTTTATACATTCATGCAAAGATTTAATGAAGCTGTTTACAGAGGACAATTTTCTTTGGAAAACAAATTTAGAGACACAATATATGCTTGCTAAATCGAAAGGAATTCTCTCTTGGCATTTTTTTGTAGCTATTTATCTCATAGTTGTCACCCAAACTGCTCTGAAGCTGTTTGTGGTAGAACACAAATGGAATTGGAAGGCTCACATTGTTGATGTAGTCAGCTAGTGGTGGACTTGCTTGCACCTTAGTCCCTGCTAACTAAATAGCCCAGAGAGAAACAGAAACCAAAGATGGATCACTAGAACCCTAGAAGCAGAGGAAGAATACAGTCATGGACAATAGGAAGAAATTGTGAAAATAGATAATCCTTAGGGGTATGTATTCAATTCAGAGAGTGGCTTGAAGAGGGACTCTGTCCCTAAGGAAGAAACAGTCCCACCTCTGCCACTCCCTCCTAACCCCATTGCTATTGTTTGAGTTGAGGTTTTCATCTTCCTTAAGGGACAATTACATTTGTTTTCTTCCTGGGATCCTTCCTCCAATATTAGCTGTCACCCAGTCCATCTGTACATTCCTCCTGGGGTGGCCTTTCTTATGCACAAATCTGTCATTTCAAACGTTCCCTAGGCTCTCACTGGCTATAGGATAAAATCCAGGCTCCTCGTGATGACCTCCAGGTCCCTCCTTGATCTGCCCCCTCCTCCAATTCCTTCTCCAGGAAGCAGTAGTGCCGCACCATTCAGAACATGAGCTCTGAAGCAAGACTACCTGGAAAACCAGGAGAGTTATTTAATACCTCTGTGCCTCAAATTCTTCATTTGCCAATAGGGGCAATAATCATACCTTCCTTGGTAGGGTCATACTAAGGATTGAGTGCACTGACACATGTGGAATGTCTAGAATAAATCCTGACACACATTAAGTGTTCAGTGAATATTAGAGATTCTTATAATTAACTCACAAATCCCCTGTGCAGTCATCCTTTTGGTCCATGATGTGACTAGTGGCTTTCAGAATAAGTTCTGTTTCATTCTCTGTCTTTGTACACATGTACTGTTTCTTCCTCTTCCCTTGCCTCTCATTTCTCTGGTGAATTCCTCCTCATCCTTAAAGTTAAGCTCTATGATTCTCTGTCTTGATTCTACACCTCCAAGGAGTTTATTACCCCTTCTCTCCCCCGTGGCTGCACTTAGATACTATTGTAATTATCAAACCACATTGCCTTTATGTAATGATGCGTTTAATAGTTTATTAGCTGCTTGATGGCAGGGGACTAGGTTTTATTTATTTCTGAAATCTCATTGCCTCACACAATTTTGGCTCTGAGTATCCATTCAGTAAATGTGTGTGCAATGAATAAACCAGAGTGATCCTTGCTCTGAGAGGAAGGGACAATCACTGTGTACAGTATGATGCATGTAGGCTCAACAAATTTTCTCTTTGCTCACAGTCTGCTACTATAATCTTGGGAGCTGGAGAATTAGTCATAATTTTTTTTTCTGTCAGGGCCATTACAATTATGTATTTCACTTGAGGGTTCCTCACACATTGAACAAGCATTTTTCTCTACTTTCAAAATGTAGCTTCTCATGTTCCATATAAGGAAGTGTGTACCTAATTCAGTGACTGGATGGAGTGATATATTTGAGCAACATAATTACTTAAATAAAAGAACACAGGTTTAAAAAAAATAAATCTATGACCCGGAACTTTAAAAAGGTGCTAGAATTCATAGATAGCAATTTGTAACTGGAGAAGCTCTGCTGCTATGCACAGAAGACTGCAAAGGAAACTCATATGTTTCATTATTAAATGTAAGTCCTCAATTCATGCACATCAATATAATTACCTATCTTTTTTTTAATATATATTTTATTGATTTTTTTACAGAGAGGAAGGGAGAGAGATAGAGAGTTAGAAACATCGATGAGAGAGAAACATCGATCAGCTGCCTCCTGCACATCTCCTACTGGGGATGTGCCCGCAACCCAAGTACATGCCCTTGACCGGAATTGAACCTGGGACCTTTCAGTCCGCAGGCCGATGCTCTATCCACTGAGCCAAACCGGTTTCGGCCAATTACCTATCTTTTTAATCTCTAAAGAGGGTGGTTATAAAGCATGGTTAAAGAAAATAGGTTATTTCTTAGCATTAGAAAGATCCTTAAGACCATCTCATTGACCCCCTCATTTTATGTTAAGGAAACCAAGATTAAAGCAGGTTAGTGGCTTGCCTAAGATCCCCGGCACTAGGCACCTGTGGCAACATGAGGTCGGTATACCCATAGTTCAGGGGCCTTTCCTCTACTTCACCAGCTCCCAATCAGCCTTTTTCAAAGTGTGGTCCTTGGACCACTTCCATCAGAATCACCAGGGTGTTTGTAAAATACAGATTCCTGGCTTTACTTCAAATCCAGAATCAAACTTTCTAGGGACAGAGCCCAGGAATCTGCATTTTACACAAGTTCCCTGGATGATTCCTACAAAATAAAAGTCTGTATTAAATCAAGTGTAAACTTTCAAATGATTGCTGCCTTAATTTCCCTTATCCCTTTCCCCTTAGCAAAACTGTTTTGGCTTCTAGAAAACTTCTTAAAATTCTCAATACATTTAATATCAGTAAGAGGTCAGGCACATTCCCTCTTACTCCCCTGGTCCTTTGCCCAATCTTTTTTTTGCACTACTGAGCATATGTCTAGCAATATTCTCCTTGGTGATTTATCTTCAGACCAAATACCCCTCTGCTGCTACTTACATTTGTGTCCTGGGATGGTTCCTGAGGGCAGCATTGTGCTTATTGACAAAACCCAGCATGGAGCTGTGTTAAGTACTGAAGCTTATGGAGGGAATGTGAATGGACTCATATAGGGTTAGCGATATTGAGTCAGAGGAAGGAGGAGCAGTAGCACCACTGCTCCAGCCACAATGAAGGCAGAAAGGAGAGGAGATGGGAGTTGTAGAACAGTGGGCCAGCCATAACAATAAGCACACCATTATATCTTGGGGAGAGCAGGTAAGGCTTAGTGGCTGGTTCTAGAATTTCTAAACTCCAGGGGCTTAGGAATAGCAGCAATCTGGTGGGAAAGGGAGAACGGGGATTTATCATAAAAATGTTTTTGCAGGAAGCACATTTTTAAAAAAATGACATTAATTTCAGGTAGATTTGAGGATGCTGGAGATTAGGGGACTTGTTTTCAAGCAGTGTTAGCAAACGAGATTGTATGCTCATTTTGGGAAGGCATGTGGTGGGGGCCAATGAGGATTATTGAGAATGAGCTACAGTTTCCCCTCCCCCAAACCATCCCTTGGAGCTACCATTGGCTGAACCCAGAATTGGTTTCCTGTTGATGAGAAAAAAGCCATACAATCGCAAAAGAATAATGTGGAAGGTGACCGATAGGGAGGCTATCAAGAGGGAAGAGTGGGAAGAGTGAGAAAAAGAAACACCGGAGGCCAGATGGTGACAGACCTAATTAAAAGAACAAGAAAAGGATCCAGAGTATAATATTTATAATGTACCCTTGATGCTGTCACATTCTTCAACTCAGTTCTGAAAGCCAAACGGTGTTTCTGCTGTCCCTTACAGATGAAGAAAGTCTTGTCCAGGAATACCCAGCGTTACAGGAACATTACTGCCAAGGATTCCCATCCAACTCTGAGGAGCTACGAGGCCCAGGGTCCTTCCATCATACTACCCTGCTGCCCATAACTTGTAGATTGATAGTGGAAAAGAAAAGGGAAAACAAAGATGTAGAAGAGGGACAGGAGATTGGCAAAATATCCTAGAAGGGCGTCTGGTTTTGTAGCCTGAAGGACACATGGGGGAATGATCAAACTTCTAAATCACAGTAGATGTGGCCTGGGGACACTGGGGTTATCTTCTGAGGCATGTTTTTTTACATTTGGAGGTATGTGAAATGCTAAGGCAGCCAGGAAAATGTTAAAAAAAATCAGTCAGTAGAATGGTAACTTAGCTCCCATCCAGTGTATGCTAGTGGTAGCATTAAGGCTGAGTAACATTGAGCTCCAGAGTGGAGTGGTCAAGGTGGCCTAGGTGTCTTGGAAGGAAGTGGCTACTTCTAGAAGCTGTATCTGCCATTGGTTGATCTTGCTGGGATACTGACAATATGACTAGTGAAAATTCCTAGTGAACTAAATTTTTACTTAAGCTCTTAATGACATTAAAATACTTGCAAATAAAATTTGGATTTCTGAGAATTTAATATAATTGTAGAATGAACATGTAGGTACTTATTTATAGAGGGTTTTTTTTAAAACCAGTTGAATGAGATACCTGATCAACTGGATGCCACTTGCAAAGAAAAGTTCTCATTTTAAAGCTATTTTAAAATGCTTTGCAAACATCCCCCTAACCAGGACTTTTATTGAAAGAAAATTGTTACACTGATAATACTAATAAGGGACATGCAGAATGAGATAGGGCTTCCTGAGTTTCTTTGCATGCAATACTTACAGGGTTTCATTATTTGGTTTCCTTGCTGTGCTTTCACATTGTTTAGAAAAGTTTTCAAAAATGGAAAGTGAAAAATTCTGCCTGAAAGAGAAGAGGTGGAAAAAAATACCAGTTGAGCTTTTGGTCTTCAAACTAAATCTGATCATGTCTATTTATGCTTTGTTCATCTAAATTCCTTGCCGATTATACCAGCTTCATGTTCTGCACTATTGTCCTAGCTGAAACGCTTCCTGGGGAGAGAGCAGAGGCTTCTGAATTGTCATTAGAGTGCCTCCAGCTTTGATAAAATGCTTGAATGCTAAGTGTTTCGTGTGTGCTCTAGAGAGGAAAAAACTAAAAAATTTGTCAGATTGAATCACAGTTTTTTCAATGCTCATTAAAAGCTGCCTTTATGGCATATTAAGGTTAGCTTCTTGCCACCCTCCTCACTGCATTGGCCTCGATGAACAAATAACCCTTCATAGTTCATGGCTTTGAACTGTAACTGGGAATCTCATTTATAAGGATTTGGAGATACTGGACCTGACATTATGTGAATTTTCTGCTCCCCCCCCCCAGCAGTATATGTGGGTGCTTCTTTTTCCTTCATTTTTCCCTTTTAGCAGTTTAGCTAATAGAAGGGAGAGAGGATGGAGGCAAAGAATTAAACAAGGCATATATGCTTATATTCTTGAAATGAAACCTAAGGGAGGAACAAAGGAAAAGTTGAGGAAGAAATAGAAGAAAGGACAACAGGCTGTGAGAACCTCAATCTTCCCTAAGGAGGAAAGAGATATGAGGCAATCTGAACTAGGCATTTCTATACACTATCCTTCCCAATATTAACAAAAGAGTTAGTTTCTTTTAGGAATGACTGTATACAAGCAGGAAAATGGAGAATATATCTGAACTATTTGACCCACTGGACTCATTTTAAATAATCAGCTTGTTATTTGGGGTGAGGATTATACATCCTGAAATTTAAATAAAATCGTGTGCATGTGTGTGCGCGTGGTGTGCTAGCTCTAATCTGACACGAAGAGGTTCTGTGTGTACCAATCTTCAGTTAACATGAAATGTGGTTGTTCTTGTCCTTCAGATAATAGCAGTGGGGTTCGTCTATCTTTTTTGAAATTTTAATCATAGATACCAAGGAAGTTTTTGGGGCCCTTTGCCCAGGCAGCTGTGAGCATTATCCAGACTTAGCAGCTGCAGGGCAGAGGGTGACTCAGAGATTGCACAAACATCCACTGGCCCAGCTTCAGGCTCTGCATCCTCACTAGCATCCAAGGTTTCGAGCTTTAGGGACACGGAAGGAGTCAGTTAATCCCACTCAAGACAACCCCTGTGTGACTACATTCCCATTGTACTTTGATACTGGTCCACAATTGCATAATCCACTCCCCCTTTTTATACCCAGAAGTCTACTGGAATAAAAAAAAACAACAACAACCCTGAACTAAAGTTCGTGCATGCCAGTAATTTCAGGACGGTTGTGACCTCTTTGCCACAAAACTGGTGTTCAGAGTCAGTTTTATCATAAACCACTGTCTGTACTGTCTCCTAGTTGGTCTCTCACCAGCTTTGCTCACTTCCAACCCATCCTCCATCCTCCTGCCAGAGTGATATTTGATAAAAGGAAGTCTGAGTAATTTTGCTTTAAATTTTCAGTGGTTCCCCATCCTCTAAACAACTTGGCCTGGCACTCAGAGCCTGTCATGGCCCACCTCTCCCTCATCTCCTCACTCACCTTCCTCTGTGTACCCAGAAGTCTTCCTGTCCCAGTTTTTCTGAATGACTTTCATCCTACTGTCTTTTGCCTTTGTGCCTTCACAGGAACTGTTTTGTCTTTGTGGCATGCTTTCCCCCACACCTGTCTAGCCAACTCCTACCTGTTTTTCAAGGCTCAGCAGAAGTCACTTCCTCAGGAAGCCTGGCATGAGCCCTTCTTTTCTTTGTGCACCCAGAGCCCTCTCAAACACACAACCAACCAGGGAACAAAGCAGACTAAAAAAATAGGCAAGAAAATATCAGAGCATGTCACATGTGAAAAGTTAAGTATTGCTTTGCTTTACTTCAGTTACATATGTGATGTGCACTGGGTTACAATGTAAAAATGTAAAAAAAGGTATTTACTATGCATCTCAGAAAAAAAAAGGTATGGAAAACTGCTTTAAGGAAAGAATGAAATTCTGCACACCCTGTCATTCCACTCTGCATCGAATTGAGTCAGCTGAAGTAGTAAGATGTCTCTCACTGGACACAAACCAGCCAGGAGCTTGTGCCCTTTTGTTCCCTAAGCTGGTCCTTAGGGAGCTAGGATTCTGTTCGGAAACAGAAGATGGTCTGCTGCTGCGAGAGAAATAACTTAAAAACCTTCTGTAGGGATTTTGTCTATCTTTTATTAAAGATTAAGACATTAGGTAAAATTTATCCTCTTGAGGCTACTTCCCCACCTCTTAAGGAATTATTGGCTCTGATAAGGATTAGAGTTAATTGATCTTCGAAATGCCGGTAATGTATCCATTTTGCAGCTGCTATGATAGCCTAATAATTTAAGGCTATAATTTAATTAACTCAGAATAGGGTTCAGAAGTCTCCAGCTGCAGGGTGAAGTGACTCTTTGGAATCGGTTTTCAGGAGGAAGCAGGATGGTTCATTTTCTTCTTGTCTATCTGAAAATGGCCTAGAAGGCAGGGAGTGCAAGGGCAGGGAGCCCTCCACCAGTTGCGTTTTGATGTTTTAGCTGCTGCCACAGCTTGGCAGGCTTTACTTATTGTTTTTTACTTACTCTTTTGTTGGCAAGTTTCTAAAAGCACAGCAGTGGCTGGGGTAAGTCAATACAGCATCCAGGAGATTGGTAAATTTTTCTCTTGATGGCAATTTTTTTAGAGAATAGGATGAGGTGGCAATTAGCGTCTGAATGGACTCCAGCCCATAGCTAGGCAGGGCCTGCAGTTGGGTGGAAGAAATATCCCTGAACAATAAAAGGGAGAAAGGCTTTTTATTTATTTATATTATACATTTGATTCATTGAAACTTCCTCTGAACAATAGCATCATTCTAGATTGTGAGGAATGTTTTCTTTGTCTCGCCTTCCCCTAATTTTCCATTTCAGTTACTCTCATTAAGATCTAAATTCAAAAAAGCTATGCTGTGTTTTTTTCTTATGCACCCCATTATTCTTGTCAAGGTTGAGTATAACTCCTTGTACCTGTCATGCATTCATTAGCATTTCTCCGTCTCTCTCCCCTCTCTACCTCTCTCCACTTAGCAAAAGTGAAACAACTACCTGCTTTATGAGACAGCAGGCACACGCGGTGACATCAGCTTTTGTGCTCTACCCCAGGGGAAATAGTCAGGGCTTCAGATGCCTTGGTCTCTGATTGATCAAGCCCTGCAGGGTAGGTTTTCAGGAAGCACAGGCTGGCTACACTATTCATAGCTGCTGTGTGGCGTGAGCCATCATCTACCTGGGAAGCAGAATGCACGTCCTCTAAAGGCAACCTGGCTTCATCAGTCCAAAGCAAGCGAACTGGCCATGTGGGCAGAGCTGTGCGGAGAGCTCAGGCTTTGTAAACAAGGTTCTGAACTCCTCAGTTTTTCTAGATGAGGCAATGTCCAAGAAAACTCTGAACAAGTTAAATGTGAGGAGGAAGAGCAGTCAGTGGAAATTTAAAAACTCTGCCCATCTTCTAAGAGGCTGCTGCTGATGCCCCATGAAACTCTCCCAGCAGCACAGCCACCACTGCCCCCCACCCCCAACCCACCCAGCAAACTTCCCCAATACATGGGAGGGGATCAATAGGTGATGGATAGACAGATGAACTTGACAACAGGGAATGATGTCTAGTGTTGGCCTTGGTGGAACAATCAAGGCAGGAGATCTGCCCCAGGTACTACAGACTTTTCCTGCTTTTGTGTCCTTATCAGTTTAGGTACCAGTGTTCTCATTCTGCTTTATAGAGTTATTATCTCAGATGTGTTAGGGATTGAGCACACGACTCTGCAGGCCTGGTTGTGGTTGTGGTGGTGGTGGTGGTGTGTATGTTGGGGGGAATGTATTTTAACTTGGGATTCTAGAAATGACAAGGACTCATTACAAAGGAGTGTATCTCTGATAATAGATTTTCAGTCTCAGTGACAGAGTTGTAGGGAAAATATTCTGGGGGCGTGGGTGGAAGGAATTCATATAGACACCACTTAAATCCACAGGCGAAATGATAATAGCTGCTTGGGAAGTAAGAGATGTGTCTGGTCCCACTGTTCTGAAGAAGACCAGGTGCCTGCAGTGCTCACAGTCCTTTCAAAGTAGGCCGACCAAGCAGCTCTTCAAGCAAACACTGTCATGCAGGGTGCCCTGTGCCTGACCCAGAGGCAATTCCCTTCAGCTGTTCAGTAGCCAGGTTGGCGGCCAACTTGCTGTAAGAGCTCTGCTCACAGGATGTGCTAGATTGGGGAGTCATCAACCAACCTGTCAGAGTCTGAGTCTGGTATATGTTAAATATAAGGTATATTGAAGGGGACCCCTTAGGATAGGATGGCAGAAGCTGAGAGAGAGCAGAGAAGGAAGTAGGCAGGAGCCATGAGGTAGTGGGAACCATAAGGAAGCATAAGTCATAAGTAGAGGCCAAGTGGAGAGTAGAGAGAGTTAGGATTGACAGGGGCAGAAGTGAGGAAGAAAAGAGAATCAGAATGGATGGTGGTAGAAGCTGGGAAGTAGATGAAGTCAGGAGTGAATGGCATGAGGGGTAGGCACTAGTACAGGTGGGGGTTGATAGTGGTAGGGGTAGGAAGTAGACAGAGGCAAGAATGGATAGTGAATAGGAGAGTTAGGGAGCAGATGGTCAGGAGTTAGTGGCAGGGCTAAGAAGTTTGGAGTTTATAATGGTGGGAGATAGAAAGTAGAGCCATGAGTTGATACTGGCAGGAGCTAGGATAAAAAGATTAATTGGGTAAGTTCATTTCTTCCCCTGCTTAAAACCTGAGAGCCTCTTCATCTCACACAGAGAACAGGCAAATCCTTCTAATGGTCACAAGGCCCTCCGTGACGTGGCTCCCTGCCACTTGTCTGTCCACATGTTTAAGGACTGTCCTCTGCTCACTCTGCCACACCAGCCTTCTTTCTCCTCTTCAAATACACAAGGCGGGTTCCTGCCTCAGGGCCTTTGCTTTTGCTGTTCCTTCTGCCTGGAATGCTCTTCCTGCTGAAATCCACATAACTCGCTCTCTTACTTCTTTTAGGTATTTGCTTAAATGACAACATTTTAGAATATTCTTTCCTGACCATCCTCTTTAAAATGGCAACTCCCCTTCCCAACCTCCTCCCCCCAACTGTATCTTCTCCACAACCAACACCATTTTGCACATTGCATATTTTATTTACTTATTTGATCCTGTCTGTGTTCCCCCATGCTTCTGCTCACTGTCTTTCTAGAGCTTTTCTCATTTTCTCTTGTTTATTGCTTTGCTTGTTAGTTTCTATTTGCTCTATGTGTCTTCAGTTCCTTTAAGGGCAAGGAGCAGAGCTGGTTTGCTCACCAGCCTCTCCAGCATGGTGCCTGGCAGACAGGACATGTCAGCCCATGCTTGTTGGATGCATGATAACAGTGTACTAGACTAGCGAGTAATGGACTGGCACGAGGGGTGACGAGACACCCTGCGTTAGAGGTTCAGTGTCTGGACCTGTTGCATTTCTCCCTGAAACCTGACCGCAGCAGAGGTTGTTTGCTGTAGGATGTTTCCTGCTTCCCAAGGCTTTGTCAGGAGACAGCTGATCCCATTTTCTGTTCCTCTTAATTTTCCCACATGTCCTCACACTAAACCCCTGTAACTAAGGGAACTTGGCTCCACTCCCTGCACCCTCAGAGAGCCTGACACACACAACATCAGCCCTGTCCAGCAGGTGTCAGGGCGAGTCAGACCTCTAGCCTAAGTTCGCCAGGAGTGGATGCCAGGTGGGGAGCCACCCTTTAGTGGCTCACGAGGAGGCCTCCATATTTAGTGTTATGAGTTGAATTATGTTCTCCCAGCTTCATACATTGAAGTTCTGACCCTCAGTACCTCAGAATGTGACCTTATTTGGAAATAGGGTCTTTATAGAGGTAAGCAAGTTAAAGTGAGCTCATTAGGATGGGCCCTAATCTAGTATGACTGGTAACCTTATAAGAAGAGGGAACACGGGAGCCAGACAGGCAGGCACAGAGTGCCATGTAGAGATTGGAATTACACTGCCACGACAGAAGGAAGTACCAGCAGTGAGAAGAGAGGCCTGGAACAGTCCCTCCCTGCTGCTCTCAGAAGGAACCAGCCCTGCTGTCCCCTTGGTTTCAGACTTCCGGCCTCCAGAGCTGGGAGACAATACATTTCCAATGTTTAAGCCATGCAATTGGTGGTGCTTTGTTACAGCAGCCCTTTCACATGTAGAGGCTGATGCCCCACAAACCAGGTTGGGGACAACGTGGCTAGACACCCTAAGCAGGCCTGTTGGGGTGCACTGGGTGGGTGGGGAGGCAGCACCACTGTACTCACAAGATGTTGGGCCCTGTGGCCCCCAGGAAGGCTCCATGGTGCATCTTCTTCAGGTGTGCGTTTCCCTTCAGCTCCCTGTGGGGAAGGACAGTGTCCTTAGTGGAGTCTGCACCTCCTGTGTAACCTGTCCCAGCTGTGTACACTCATGCTTGGGCCAGCCTGTGCATGGTGCTCAGGGTTGAAGGGTACATGGGGCACTGTAGGTGAAGTGGGAGAAAGACATGCTAGTCTTGGCAAAATTGTGAAATTGTGTATTTGGCCCCACCTTTCCTTTGTGATTTCCCCTACTGGCTGGAACCTTTTGTCCTGCAACTTAAAGAGCTCGCCCCTTCTGCCCTGGGGTTATGGGCGATTACTGTCACAGCTGGGAGGAGGAGAGTGCTGCTCCAGTGTTCAGGGCTAGAGGGTGAAGTGCAGCCTGCCCTGGATCAAGGCTCTCAGTTGTCCTGACCTTGGAAGTCTCAGAATTTACTAGTGATATACTGAAGTTTGCAAATACTTTCCTTAAAAAGAAAAAGTAGGGTTCATTCAATGTCACCCCTTTTATCATGTTAATTGCACTTTTTTTTTTAAATGTGTATTTGTAAGGGGGTGAGAAAGGATGGAAGTACAGGCTGTAGAGAAAATTGTCCCATTACCTGGGAGCCCCGCTGGTGTGTGCTGTGTATGTAACCAGGTGTGCATGTTATGGAAACAAAAGATTCAGGGCCACTGCTCTTGCCTGTGGCAGAAGCCCAGAGCTGCTAAGGCAGAGGCTACCTGAGGGCTTCTGTTCCCTTTAACTCAAAGCAGCTCAGCGTGAACTCTCACAGATACTCCAGGCTGGCCCTGCAGAGTAGCCTCCTGTCTGGGCCCTGAGGCTGGGCTCCAAGCACAGGCCCTTCTCTGGGTGGTCAAAGGAGCTGTGAGAGGAGTCCCTGGGCTCAGTCTTGCCAGCCTTCTTTTCAGCACTTTCTTCCTATAAGAGAAGGGTGGGGACTCAAAGAGTGTTCTGGATCCCTGGGCAGTGGGCACAGTAGACATCCACTGTTGGTGTGGTGATTTCGAGCATGGGAACAGGATTCTTCTGCATCGTGTTACAGTGTTACATGGCAGAACAGATGGCACGAACACCAGCCTCTCCCCTGCAGGATGGCTAGGTAATTACCTGGCACATCTCATAGTGTTCCATCTTCTCTAGCGTCTGCGCATGTCTCCATGCAAGAGCCCCTGCATCTTCCTTCCTGGGTAGCTGTTTTCCACGTGCTTCTACTAAGCGTTCTCCTTGGAATCCCTCAGCCCTTTCATCAGAAAGCTCCTGTCAGTCCCACATCACCCCCCTTCCCTGGGTATATTTCCACTTTCAAAAGATGAGGTTGTCAGAGTCAGTTGCTGTTTAAAATCTAAATCAAAAGACGCTTTCCTTCTTGAGCCTCCATGGTTGTTCCTCCTGATTTGGTTTGTTTTAATTATGTTCAGTTCTGGTCACAAATTGTTGAAACTGAGCTCTGTGAGCAAATAATCCTCATGTCAGCCAGGTCCAATTAATTTTTTCAAATTTCATGACAGCATCTTGCATGTTTCATTAAAATTCAGATCTTTCTGTGTACTGATAACTGCATTGTGTAACTTGGTCAAAGGTAAATCAAATTCATCGACCACATTTTTCTGGAGGGCACTTTTGGGAACTCTCCCCAGGTGACCCGGTCCTCCCATTGTGAGAAGCATAGGCAGCATGGCCTTTTGAAGCAGAGTGGGGAACCCCCAACTCAACCCAAAACTTTCCTAACATGGTGCTGTGGGAATGATGTGGCCTGACTCTTGGACCCTGGGAGGTGTCTGAGGACAACCATCCAATACTGTCCCTCTCCACCTTGTCCTGCCTTAGTAAGTAGAGTGCTTGAGAACTTGACAGAGCTTTGGTGTCATTCTGAACACCTTTGGACAGGCCTATTAATGGGGAAGGTGTCAGACCCTGGGCTGAATGTAGAGTTTGAAACTTTTTCTTAACAGTTTTGAAAACTCCTCCTCCTTCTGTGCTTAAATCTTTCAATGGGTCTTCTTATTCTTAGAAGAGAATTCAGACTTCTCTCCATAGCCCCTCAGTTCTGCATGATTTGCTCCTACTTTATCTCCAGGTTTATCCCACACCAGTCTTCCCCTTGCAGATGACCCTCCAACCTCACCAGCCTCCTCAAATTTCCTGGAGCTTAGAAATTTCGTTTCTTTTCCAACTCAGGACCTTTGCATATGCTGCTGCTTTCTGTAACACACTTCCCTTGCTATTGCCATGGTGGATTCCTTGCCATCTTTTAGGCTCAGCCTAAATATCATATTCTCAGTGAGGCTATCACCTAGCCTAAAGTCAGTCGCCCCTCTGTACTCTCGCAGATCTCAGCAATAGGTTATTTTCTTCATGGTACAAATCACTACCTGCAAGAAATTAACTTACCCCCTTTTTGTCTGTGCCTTATGCTAGAACAGAAACTTCAGGATGACAGGGAGTGTTCCTACTCTACCATGCGATCCAGCACTTAACAAAGTGCCTAATATATTGGTGATGCTTAATAAATGCTTTTTGAACGAATAAATGAATGATATTGATTTCTGTTCTTGCTTTCCTCTTTCTCCCAACGATGAGGTATGGGGGATTAAGAACCTTGAGTAGTTGTATTATTCGAAGTTCACACGAATTCTGGCATCTCTGAAGCAGCGGAGACTGCTGACCAAGGCCCTCCTTCCTGAAGTCCTATTTTCCCTGACCTCCCAAGGTCTACTCCACTGGTTTCCTTCCACCTGGTTGCTTTTGCTTTGGCTTCTCTTCCTCATGTCTTGTTCCCCCAGTTTTATATTCAGTCCTCTTATTTTCCCCCTTGTGCAGGTGACCTCAGCCACAAAGGACTTTAGCTGTGCCCTCTCCAGATAACCCTGATGTCTGTGTGTCTAGCTCTGAGCTACCCTTTCCAACCCTCTGTCCTCCCTGCTAACAGATGACCCTCTAGGTTCTCATTTCCTACTGAACAGAGTCCAAATTCTTTACTCTGGCATCTAAGGCACTTCCTGCTGTGTCCACCCACAACTAGAACTTTCTAAAAGCTATATTTGCTGGTCTATGAAAACATCTCTTGCTTCCTCTCCTGGGCCATTCTTTTTGTTATCCTCGGCCTGGAATGCATTTTCCTTCTGTCTTTGCCTCTCTCGGGCGCAGCTCAAAGTCTACCTCTCTCGTGAGGCTTTCTCTGGTTTCCTTCTCCCTGTCTCCTGTTTCAGTTACTACTTAGTGTGTACAGTTTGCATACCATTTGGAGATGCCTCTTCCTAGGCTGTAGGCTCTGTCAAGGCAAACACCAGGTTTATTCATGCTCATTTCCTCTAAAAATATAGCATTTTCCCTTCAACACAGCTGATGCTTGGCACACACTTGTTGAGTGAATAATGGAATGAGGCATCTGAGAGCACTGTGCCAAGAGAGGATAGGCCTCTGATTTAAATTTGGCAGAAAGAGATTCAATTGGCTGGAGTGGACCCTTCATTAAATTCAAGTCAAGAAGAAAATGATGGGAAATTTACTCCATGATAGGAAGGACAACTTTTAAAAAGCTACTGTTTCTTGAGCACTTGGTATGTGCCAGACCTATGCTAAAAGCATAAAAATTTAATCTTATTTAATTATCATTTACTCATTGATAATTAATTATGTGATGTAATAAATAATAATTGAGCACCTACTCTGTGCTAGGCACTGTTTTAAGTACTGAGGGTACAAAATAGACCTTTTCATTTTCAGGAGTGGGTATCCTCAAAACAAGCCTATTAGTGGCTCCATTTTATAGATGAGAACACTGTGTCTTAAATAGGTTGAATAACTTCTCCAAGGTAGCTGATAAATAGTGGGATCGGATATAGAGTCCAGTCAGTGACGCTTAGGTCTGTTCTCTTAGCCACCAAGTTATGTGGCATGGTATCTACATAAGAGGGTCTTTGGTTAATATATATAATTAAAGTAAATATATTATGTAGACTTATGCTCCTCAACTTCAGACTGGCAGCATCAGCATCTCCTGAGAGCTTGTTAAAACTGCAAATTCTTAGTCTCTATCCTAGAACCACTGAATTAAAGTCTCTGGGAATCAGGCTCAGGAACCTGTGTTTTAACAATTCCCACATTATTCTTATGTGTGTTAAAGTTTGACAAGCACTGGTGTAGACCATACTTTATATGATCGACTTATTAAAAAAGGCTTTTTGTTTATTTTTCTTAATTTTGACTTCAGTTGAGGTTTTCATGTGCTCTTAGTTTTTATTTTACACAGCTGTAGTGCGATCATCAGTCACCTTGTCCCTGTTAGGGTTCTATTAGAGTGGTTCAGCTTTGCGCATGAACCACTCTAATAGAAAAGGAGCCTTACAAAGAAAGAGGTTGAGAACAATGAAGGAACCAGTTGGTTGGGATGCTCCCCTTGATTTAAAAGCTATTAACACTGGGGCCAGGCCTGGTGTGGCTCAGCGGTTGAGCATCGACCTAGGAACCAAGAGGTCACCGTTTCAATTCCTGGTCAGGGCATATGCCTGGGTTGTGGTCTCAATCCCCAGTGGGGGTGTGCAGGAGGCAGCTAGTCAATGATTCTTTCTCATCATTGGTGTTTCTATCTCTCTCTCCTTACCATTCCTCTATGAAATCAATAAAAATAAATAAAAATTAAAAAATAAAATAAAAGCTGTTAACACTTGGGACTCAAGTAGGGTGTGGTGAATATTCTTGGCTCCCTCACCTGGTGGAAAATGAGCAGCCTATTCCCTCCCCTTGCCCACCTCCCACCCCCAGCAGTAGGGAGATGGGACTCTGAGTGGGTCTGTTGTGGCTGATTAGCTGGTAAATGGAGTTACCCGATTTCTCTGCAGTGGGGCCAGTGGGAAGAATTTCTTTGCTGAAATCATGCTGCCTCTAACACACCCTCAACCTGAGCACGGGGGCTAAGAGGGAGGCTGTGAGATGGCGGCGCCTAAAGTAGGGTGTTGAATATTTCAGCAAGCTGTCAACTTCAATGTATTCCGACTGCATCTATCTTTGAAATCAGGGTGCTCTGGGGTTTCCAGCCAGCCAGTTGCCTAGTAACATGCATGAAACACTGAGGACTAGCCACTTGAAAGTTTATTTTTGTCCTGAGTTAGTTGCTGAAGATTGAATGTGGTCTGGTAGCCAGAGTAATATATCATTTTTATTCATGAGCTGGGGAAATGAGCGTACTTACAGGGAAATCAGCGTCGTCCCATTGAACGCATGACTTCGTATTTCTTCAAACCCATTTCCATACAGTTTGCTGAAGAGGGAAGAGAGAGGGTTTAGGATAGAAAGAAATGGTTTGGAATCACACATCCTTCCTCCTGTGATGTTTATTGCTAAGATAATTATTGGCATTCACATGTCTTAGCTGTGTTTCACTAACATTTTAGATTCTAAGGTCCTGGAAAAATGAAGTGGTTTTTTTTCCCTCCAGTTTGCCTCTATCTCCACCATTACAATCTTCACCACCACCAGGTTTAAATGTTTATTAAGTATCAGATACTTAGCCAGCCATTGTATATATAGTATATGATTTAATCTTCATCGTCATTTCCATTATCCTGATGTAAAACCTAAGCCTAGTGTTGTTGTGCAGCTTGCAGAAGATCAAAGAAAGCAGTGGCAGAAGTGGGATTTGAGGCCAGACCTGTCTGACTGACACTCAAGTCTTGCCTGCGGTTATGCAGGCCTGTGTGTACACCCGGGCTTTCTGGGTTGCTGAAAGTTAAGGGCAGAGGAAGACTCCCATGCTGAGTGAGCTATCCCTTTTCTTGGACGAGTGTAAGTTTTGCTACCATATCTGGCTCCACAACCAAGAAGATTTCAATGTCTGTAAACAGTTCTTTAAGACTCATTATTGGATAATGAAATCAATATAGTTGGGTGCAATCAGCATTTAAAAAATAAAATAGAAGTGATTCGAACAGAATGGATGCAATTAGGGTAGTGTTGTTTATGAAATTTTGTTCCATAATTTTTGTATGTTATATACATATAAATATACATACACACACACGCACACATACATACATGTCTGTCCAGAATAAGACACTGGAGGCTTTTTAGAACACAGGTCAATGCTG
This sequence comes from Myotis lucifugus, assembly GCF_000147115.1. Classification (NCBI taxonomy): domain Eukaryota; kingdom Metazoa; phylum Chordata; class Mammalia; order Chiroptera; family Vespertilionidae; genus Myotis; species Myotis lucifugus. The sequence continues at coordinate 11,453,659 of NW_005871054.1, read as the reverse complement.
GGGAATGCTGGAGTCAGAAGGGAACTTGAAAAGAATCAAGTGGCATCCCTTCATTTAGCGAAGAAGGAAATAAGATCAGAGAGGAAAGTGACTTGTCTAAAGCCCACAGGAGGCAAAAATGGGACCAGAAAACACTTTGTGGCTCCTTCTAGCACATCAGTTTTGCTGGTTGTTTTGCTTTTCTTCCCTGAGATGACCCCCTCTCCCTCTTCCTGCAGGCTGTGTTTGATTTGCAGGGTCACCTTTCCTGGCTGCCCTATTTAACTACCATCCTCCCCTCCTCCAGCATCTCAGCATTCCCTATCCCCCTTCTCTGATTTGTTTTTCCTCTGTTGCTTTACCACCGTCTGACCCATAGTTATATTATACTTGTTCATTATCTATGCCCCCCCCGCCCCGCCCCCAGCAGAATATAAACTCTTCTGCTCTCTGCAGAACCCTCTGCATCTAGAACAGTGGCTGGCACCTGGGATGAGTACAGTAAGTATATGTTAAGTGAATTGGATGAACAAGTGGGTCTATGGAAGATGAATTTCTTACTACAAATCATAGTCCAATGAGCTTAAGTAGAAATATTGGTGTAAGTTCTTCATGAGCAATGATGGAAGACTCAGGTGAGAAAGGGCTGTGGTAAAACATAAAATTAAACTCCTGTGTCTGGCAAGGTCCTATCTTCCCTCTACAGGGCTGCTGCAGCTGCACGGCCATGTCAGGAACAGGCTGCGGGATGTGATGTGAGAAAGGGTTGAGACATATTCTCCACCTGCTCTCACCCCATATGCCTGTCACCTGAAAGCACTTTTATCTTGGTATATGTATATGTATATGTATATGTATATGTATATGTATATGTATATGTATGTAGTGTTTATGTGTGTAATATGTATGTATTTTTTTTGTGTGTGGTTTCCATCAGCCCCAGCACACCTGACACAAATCAGCATATAAATATATAGAAGTGGGACTCATGTTGAAGCATGATATTTGAACACTGAAATTCAGAAAATACAGTGGTTATGAAATAATTTGTAAAGTCTTCTTACTAGATTGAGTTCAAAGAGAACAAGGGAGGATACGAATTCATTCCACAAAACCCTCAGGCCTCTCATGCTGCCTGTTACCTAGCAGGGGCTCGGTCATCAGGCTGGCTGGAGCAGAGGCCCTGTCCCACCGCAGCCTCCCTGGCTTCCCCTGCTCTCCTGTGCTTCCTTCTGGGAGTCTTCTGAGTTTAAGGCTGCATGTGCTAGCTTTTAACCATATTCTGTAACCAATTATTGGATGCCATTTTTTCATTAATTTTCCCTCTCCATTTGAATTGTAGAATCTGAGGGGATAGGAACTTGGTTTATATTTGTTGTCTTGTAAAATCAAAAACAACCTTCTTGCCTCCTTAGCACTTACTCCCACTGGATTTTTTTTTAAGTTTTACACTAAGAATATTATTCTTTAGTAGTATCTTGTCATTTGGCAGTATCTTGTTATTTATAGCAGTTTCTATTAGATGAATGAATCCTACCTGTCTTTTCTCTGAACTTTTTTGAAATTGAATTTCTTAGAGGCTAGGTCAGTGTTTATCAAAGCATTCTCCTCCATCCACTGAATCAGAATCACGTACAGAATCAGACTCTGGTAGTGGCACCCAGGAGCATGTGCTTTTATAGCAAGCTCTCCCAGTGAGCCCGGGCATGCCACTTTGGGACCCATTGCCCTAGGGCAGTGGTCAGCAAACTCATTAGTCAACAGAGCCAAATATCAACAGTACAACGATTGAAATTTCTTTTGAGAGCCAAATTTTTTAAACTTAAACTATATAGGTAGGTGCATTGTTATTAACTTAATTAGGGTACTCCTAAGGCTTAGGAAGAGCCACACTCAAGGGGCCAAAGAGCCGCATGTGGCTCGCGAGCCGCAGTTTGCCGACCATTTCCCTAGGGCATGTCATAGGATCATACAGTTCTCATCATTTCCATAGTGCACACCAGATGGTCTGTTGGTCAGAACTGAGTCCAGAGACTAGTCCCCTTATTAATTTCTCTGCCTTGTACGTGATGAAGCTACATGTGTAGTGGATCAAGAAGAAGTAGCCCCTACTTTGATTTTGGCAAAGCAAAGCTGCCAGCAGTTGTCTGGATGCCATTCCCCATCACTGCTAGGTGCTGGCTTGATGATCCTAGTTTTGATACATATTGGGATTTTGTACCTTTTTTTTTTTTTGGTGGGGCTTATAATGCTCTAAGTTAAGTCTGCAAGCCCTGAGCCCAACTGCCTGGGCTTGAATCCAAGTCTACTGCTTATGAGTTGAATTACTTTGGGCAAGTTACTTAACCTCTCTGGTCTCAATTTCCTAATCTGAAAATAGAGGTGATAATAATAGTATTGATCTCAAAGGCTATTGTGAGGATTAAAAGAGTAAACATGTTAAACACTTAGAAATGAGTGTTTATTGGAACACAGTAAATACTTAATGTGTTGTTCCTATCATTCATATATTCAACAGTGGCTTCCAGCTCTCCTACCAGAACTGAGGGAAATGGTCTTCCTTTCCATGTGCTGGACAGAATTTTCATGAAATGCAGCCACCTGTTCAAATGAACTCCACTGGGGTAGAGGCCTCTCTGTTCCTGGGTGGAGCGGGTCAGTTCAGTGGCCTGGGCTCCCCCAAATGTCCTCACTCTCTGAAAGCCCTCAACCACCTTTCGCCTGTGTTGGCATCATTGACATTTTTGCAATTGGACATTTTTCATGTCTTTTTTTGAATAGCCTGGGTCCTGCTTGTGCCAATATTGCAAAGAACATGGCTCATTGTTTCCTTTTCAACTGCTGCTCTTTGTCTCTGTTCTTACCAGACTCACACAATAGAATGCACTGCATTGTTTTGATTAAAGGACTGGCTTCCTTACTCTGGAGAAATTACAAATGCGAGTGGGAGACCTCATGTTGTCAGGCCTGCACAATGCTTTGTGCCCATTCAAACATCTGGAGAGTCACTTCAGATAACTTTTTTCCAAAACATCATGGTGTCAGAATTAAATGAGAAAGGCTTCCTTTGCCTTGAGGATGCTGTCACAGGCCGGGAAATGAATTTTCCTCCTCCTCTCCTCTATTATGATAGCTGCACCTTACTTTAAAGCATTGTCTAGGTTCTCTATTCAAATGTCAGTACTTGTGATCAAACAGAGAGAATAGTACCTTTTTATTCAAAATAAGACTCAGGCTTTAGAACTTAACCACAGATGACACTTTAATTCTGAATGCTGCCTTATAGCAAACTCCAGATATTTCTTGGACTATAAAAGCATTTCTTAGGTTATATTAATGTTATACTACAGTTCCCTCTTGGATCATGTACTCACCTAGTTTTGGATGATTTCAAAGAAGAAAGCTTAACTTATGTTTACAGACTCTCAGGGACTCAAAAGACCCAATTGCTGAAGGGCAAAACATGCTATTTTAGAATATATGTCCTATGATGGTATATCTATCAACAAATTTTTATCAAACAACTATAGAAACACCATCTCAAAGAATAGGGATCCTAAGTTTGCTACTGTCTTCTCCATGTGCTACTTTGCTGAAGTCCTTTTACATAGGAATAATTCCTCATGCATAAAGACACTTGTGTGCTGGATTCCCAGGCAGTGGTTGTAGGGATAATTATCACTGGTCTCTACTGTCTGCTACCAGGACCTTAGTTTTGAATGTTCATCAGAACCCCCCCATTCCTGTGGGGCTCGCAGCCTCTATGGCATGGGGGTCCCTCTCTCTGATTTGGTCATGCCTCCTGCCTTTCAGCAGGCCTGGAGTTCTATTTTTATATATAAATATGTTTTTATTGATTTCAGAGAGAAGGGAGAAGGAGAGAGGGATAGAAACATCAATGATGAGAGAGAATCATTGATTGGCTGCCTCCTGCATGCCCCCTACTGGGGATTGAGCCCACAACCTGAGCATGTACCCTGACTGGGAATCAAACCGTGACCTCCTGCATGGGTCTAGGCTCAATCACTGAACCAAGCCGGCCAGGCAGCACTAGCGTTCTTATGTTTCCTCACATCTCACCAAGTTCATGTCAACTTACATGACTTTATCATATGTAACAAAAAAAGGTGATAGGCATCCAAAAATGATAACAACAATGGATTATAATATAGTGAATAAAATGTTTTTAAAATCCACACTCCACAGTGATACTTAAAAAGAGAGAATGAAAGAGAGAGAGAGAGAGAGAGAGAGAGAGAGAGAGAGAGAGAGAGAAGGAAAGGGAGAAAAAGGAAACCTCTTTCTTTTTTTAACAGAAGAGTGCTGACTAACAAATATAGAGGCATGGTAGACTTTCCTATGTATTAACTGAATAATCAACAGATGCTAAAACCATTGGACAAAGGTTGTTGGCTACAGGATAGTCACACAAACTCAAATTATCCCACCATGATTTAGTTATTAATGACAAAGGGAAATATGCACCCTTACAATGAAGAGATCAGTCACTACCTTAACCAAATGGCTAAGGAGTGGGACAGTGGGATGTGCTGTTCCTCCTGGTTTGATGCATTGGGAGAGACATAACATCTCCTTTGTTGTGTTCTTGCAGAAACATTGACCTGAATCTAGCTATGACAGTATAGACAAATGAATCCAGACATTGTCATCCAGAACAGAGGAGGAAAGAGGGGCAGTTTTTTGCAGAATCGGGTGGAAGGTGATGTTGGGAGGACTAGAGACATAATAGCAAAAATGCAATGCATAAACTTTGATTAGATCCCAAGTTTAAAAAATCTATAAACATATTTTTATTTAAATATGGATTATAGGTTGGATAATGCCATTAAATTCATGTTGATTTTCTTAGCTGTAGTTATGTGGAATTTCCCTATTTTGGGGAGATATGTGCTGAAGTATTTAGATATGAGGTGTCATGATGTCTATAAACTTTTTTGGATGGTTTGGCCAAAGGGAAATGTATTGTATATAGTTACATATATAGAAATGGAGTAGGCATGGCGAGCTGGAAATAGTAGCTGAATCTAGGTAAGGTATATAGGGAGTTCATAGTACTATCTGTTCCACTTGTCAGTGGGGAGACAGAGAGAGTGACTCCAATTACCAGTTTAAAATTTCAAAATAAAAATATTTAAAATGAGATGATGCAACAGTGTTTTAAGGGTGGTCTAAACAACTGGCTTGCTGAGTGTTAGTTTTTAATTGTGACAGTGCAGTGCAGACAATACAGTGTGACTGACTTTATACAAGGAGGTATTAATAATCCCATTGGAAAGACAGAGACAGAGTTACGTCGAGGTGGTGTGACTTGACTAAGGCTGGTTACATGCAGAGCCAGGACTAGAACATAGGCTTTCTATTTCAGTGCCAAGCAGTCTCTCTACTGTGGCTTGTCAGAGGTGCAACCTGAAATCTTGTCATTCTTTGCCAGGCATCTTTTCTCTGAATTAGTCTTAGAGAATTAGTTGCTGTGACCTTTTCTTCTCTTTGTGGAGTTCTGATATGAATCAAGGTTGTCACATTTTTGAGACTTGCATGACCAGTGATCTAGAATATTTTAGAGGTGGCGAAGCCAAATCCTGCTTACCTAGGGGGGACATTTCAAAGTGGCATCTGGAGGAGATTTAATGAAAAGCCAAAGGGCCATAAAGGAACATAAGAGTATAATGCATGGCTTTAGCATTAGCCCCACTGAGCTTCTCCAGCATCAAGTGAAGTGTTTTGTTTTTATTAAATGAGCTCACAGTTGGTACAGATTTAGGTGGGGGAGGCAGGAAGGTTTCCATGAAAAGCAAATTCTCAAAAACTAGTCATGAAGAGAGAGGGCTTATTTTCATTATTTTCTAACTAGAGAGCTGAACTCTATAGTTGAGAAAATCCAGGCTTTCCTTTTTAAGTAATACCCTTTTCCAAGGGGGTGCTCCACAGGATCCCCCACTTACAGTAGGGCCCATTCAGCCAAGGACAAGTGCCAAACAAATGACTAATCTCTCCCCTTGCAGACACAGGGTTGAGAGTGAGGAGGGGGATGAAGCACATTTCCCCAAGGGCTCTCTGGGAGAAATGGATCCACAATCCTCATTAACTTCAGAAGTGGGGCAATTACCTGCCCTGTTGGTAGGCACTATTCATCTTAAAGTCAGTACTAACACAAATTAATAGTCCACAAATAAAAATACCATGTAGCTGTTGTGTACACATGCTGAAATATGATGTGTGAAAAGGAATCTTTGATTGTTTTGTTACTTTGGTGGGGAGGTCTGGTCTTGTGAGCTTGTAGAATCCCATGAATTATTATTTTCTTCTGCTCTTTCATTCCTGTTCCGCACCACTCCCATCATTGTACATTTACCTGAGAGGAGTATCTGTTGGTTCCTGATTATTTTTAGATTTAGGTCAAAATCAAAGGGAGTCTTGGCTATTTATGATCTTTGAATAAAGGCAGCTTATTTGAGTGGTTTCTTCTTACTACTTTTATTTAGTTACTTCTAAGCCTCTAGCCCAGCCATGGGCAAACTACGGCCCGCGGGCCGGATCCGGCCGTTTGAAATGAATAAAACTAAAAAAAAAAGACCGTACCCTTTTATGTAATGATGTTTACTTTGAATTTATATTAGTTCACACAAACACTCCATCCATGCTTTTGTTCCGGCCCTCCGGTCCAGTTTAAGAACCCATTGTGGCCCTCGAGTCAAAAAGTTTGCCCACCCCTGCTCTAGCCCCTTATCCCAGCATTCAAGACCCTCTGCAATCAAATGTTTCTTCCATTCCTTTTTATGTAAACATATTGATCTAAACCTATTTTCCATCCCTTAAGCAGGATGTTCACTCCCAGTGAGTATCCCTCATCCTATTTTCCTCCTCCCACAGCCTTGCGTTTGCACATGCTGCCTTTCACTTGGATTCCTTGCTCCCCTATTCTCAGTATGTGGTACAACATAATGATGAAGCCCATGACTCTAAGCCAGACTGTTTGGTCGTATATCTTGACCTTGGGTAAATTACTTAATCTCTAAAAATGAGAGTGATAGTCCCTACCTCAAAGGGTTGCTGTGAAACTTACTAGTAAATGGGTATTTAAAAATAAGTACTCAAAAATTGTGCAGGCTTTTAATAGGTGCTATATAAATATTACAAATGTTGTTGCTTGTATGAGGTCTGACTCAAGTCTCAGCTCTGCCCTGCAGCCTCCTCTGATTTCTCCAGCCTGAGAGGATTTCTCCAAGACTTCTCATTTCTGTGTACTACACACTCTCACAGTGAATATCTACTGCTTGTATTCTTTTTATTATTTCATGGTTTTTCCCATTGAGATTATGAGCTACTGGAGTACATGGATCTTATATATCTTTTGTGTTCTCAATAAAGACACAGGAAGACCCTCAATTCTAATCATGCAGTACCCTTCCACTCATTGTTTGTTCTGAAATACCCTGTTTCTGACAGGGGTATGATGGATGAGTAGTTCCAGATCCACATGTAACAGAGAAACACTTTATAAACAGCTGGAAGAGCTGTGGTGTTTGAGAGAAGTGGAGGAGTAAAAAGATTGTAGAGAGGTTTTTCCAGTATCTAAAGACTCCTTCCTGGTGTTCAAGAGTTACAAGTAAAGAATTTTACTTATCTTGAAACCTTTTTTGTTGTTGTTGCTCTGTATTCTTTTGATTGCACCACTGAGCTGGGACTACATTGGCCAAATTTTCATAACATAATTATATGTGTTGGTTTATGGATTATGCCTACACAAAGTAAAAAATTCTATACAAATGCAGTGTACCATTGATGCCAATTTTTAGAATCCACTGATATAAAAGAATCCCCTGAGATGTCTCTCCTCTTGCTTTACAACTACTTCATTTCAGGGTCATCCAGTCCATTCTCTCTCTCTCTCTCTCTCTCTCTCTCTCTCTCTCTCTCTCTCTGAGGGTGAGCTCACTTATTACCTTAATATGATCCTGCCATGGACTATAACCAAAGCAGAAAGAGAGAGAGGAACATGGATGTGTGGAGTAAAATTGAATATGGGTCACTGGGCATTGAATATAAATTAGACATGGTGTCCAGGATGCAGCTTCTGAATGGTAGGTCAAAGGAAGGTGCCCCATGTGACAATGGCAGGGATCCAGAGTGAAGGAAGTCTGGCAGGTGTACAGTGAAGAGAGTGACTTGTGTTATTTTAGTACAATACCTACTCAAACTTAAATGTGCATGTGAATCACTTGGGATCTTGTGAAAATGTATATTCTGAGTCAGTAGGTTTGGGATGGCCCTGAAAGTTTGCATTTCTAACCAGTTTTTGGAAGATACTGTAGATGCTGGCCCATGGACTATACTTTGAATAGCAAGGCATTGGGAAAGAGCCTGAAAGGGATAGAGCCTTTGAGCCTGGTAGCCTGATGAGTGATGATCAAATAAGAAGACATTATTTTCAAATTTAACATTAAGGGATTTAGGGAATTGGGCATTAATGGTGTTGCTTCAGAAACAAAAGTCATCCAAGGGGACAGTGAGAGAGGGGGAGAGAGAGAAAGAGAGGGAGAGAGAGAAGAGAGAGAGAGAGAGAGAGAGAGAGAGAGAGAGAGAGAGAGAGAAAGAAAGAAAGATGGTCCATTGATCAAATACTCTACCTACTTGGAGAGTATCCTTCCAAACTCTTCTCAGATGAAACTTGAAATTTCTGTGCTCTCTTTTAACCCCTCCAGGCTGTCTCTTTGCAGCTGCAAAGCATTCCACTGATGAATGAACAACTTCATCAGTTGGAAATTTTTTCACTGTAAATCCTCAGGGTCCATTTGATTAATTTTAAACTGATGGGGTTGGCTGGTTGTGATGTGAACATATGACCCAGATTTGATGCCACACAACTCCTCTCAACTTTGGCATTTTAGATCCAAGAGAATGTCATTAGCAAGTGAGGGGCAAGGTATAAGACAAGAAAGAGATCACCTTAAGCTAGAAATGAGAATAGCAGGAGGCTGTATGGAAGAACATGAACCTGGGAGTTACTCACAGTGTTATGGATTCGTTATTCATCCCTTGAAAAGCATTTCCTGGTATGGTGGTTATGTGTAAGTTATCACAAATTTCCCTTGAGGAATGAAATGAGAAATATTTACTTTCCAAATTTTAGCTGCAAATAGGAAACTGTTATGCATAGCAATCAGCCTGGTACTTACAGAATGAAATTAAATTCAGAGGAGAAGATCTTCGTAACATCTGGAAGCTTTTGAATGCCAGTGTTACAAATGCTCCTGTGATTTGGGGCAAGGTGGGATGTGGGCAGAGAGTGAGCAAAAGGGAGTGTTATTATGGCATAAAGATAAAAAACAGTAGAAAGCCATTTTGCAAATACTATTTTCACATTAAATTTAAAAGTATTGAGTTTGGCTTTACCAGTCACACTTTCAGATGTCAAAGACTGTGAGACTTTAAAAGCCCCTAACCCTATGGGAGAAGTTGCTCTAATGATTTCTATTTTGAGATCTAGGGGCTGGGACCAAACTTTCAGGTGTTTTTCATTTATGTTTATTTTTCATTGCATTCCAGTTTCCTTTTGCTAATTAGTTTAGACCATGCTCTTCATAGTTCTAGAAAGCATCTTTCTATTGTAGACAGGTTTTAACTCAAACTCTTCAGAAAGATTAATCTCTATGTGAGCAATTCAGATCCAGAAAGATGCATCTCTTTGTGAGCAATCCATATCCCTTATCACTGCAAATTTTCCTTTATTTAGCTATCCGGGATTCAGGAAAGTCTTCCTTAAATCTCACTGAAATCATTCAACATTCTCTTGGTTATTTGAGCTACTGAAGGCTCCTCCTCTCCCTTTTCCTTAAACTTCAAGGAAGAGAGAGGCTTCAGTGGTGGGTTAAACTGAAGGATATTTTATTACACAAGAACGGGATTCCTTTAGAGGAGTCAGGTCATCTGGATTTCACTCAACCGAGTTTCAAGTCCCCACTCATGGACTCTGGACAACTGACATGAACTGCTTGGCACCCTGGTGACAATGCAAGGAAGCCAGGTTTCTGTTTTGGCTCTCTGGTTCTCTTCCTTACCTGCTACCCCAGATCACACTGAATCCTGCCCTGTTTGTGGCTGGTGATAGCAATGCGGGCTTAGACTTCAATGTGTATGGGGGTTGATGGAATATCCCTTTTTTTAAAGGGGTGGTGAAAATGCTATTTAATAAAGACAGTGATTCTTAGATGACAAGGGGCTGCAGTCATCACACTTGGTTCTGGGATTTTTATTATGTTTTTCCAAAGTGGTAAATGCTGAGATGCTTGTGTGTCCTGTAGACCCCTTGAAGGTTTGGAAAAGCAGAACACCTGAGTTAGGAATCCTCCAGCATTGGCGCTGCCAAAGGAGTTACCCTAATGCCAGCAGCAGTTCCTGTCAGGGCCCCAGAGCAAGACTGCACAGATGACGTTGAACACCAGAGAGAGGATGTCCCGCCTCTCTCCTCCATTTTTTAAAAAGTGGTAGGCATTGTAGACTTTGCATCCTCTGGAGATTTTATGAAATTTAACTTATCAGGAAGAAGAGAGAGAGGATATCTGTGTTAAGTGATTTATTTTTCTGTGTGAATAAGTAATTGATATGTGAGAAGATCCACAGTGATAAATTTATAGATTGTATCAAATTTCAGGAATTTTGATTTTGCTGGTAAGGCAATGAATCTGCAGGGCTAGGGTGGACCTCAGCTGATAATTCTAACTAGTGGACCAATTAGACTTAATGGGACATACAAAATAATGGTTTAGTTTATATGTCACAGTGCCTACCTGAAGGCAATACTTAAAATGTTTTCACTTAATGAATGAAGGAACAAATGAGATAAAGGAGATCAGTGATTCTCAACCAGGGATAGGGGTCAAATCAGAATTGCCTTGTCCTCTCTCCACATCACCACCTCACCTTAGAGATTCTCATTCACCCTTTTAAAGTGTCATGACCTACCCCCCCCCCCCCCACCACCACTCCCATTCCTACCACCAGCTTTGAAAATCACTGCAAAGAGGTGATGGTCTTCTCTGCTGTTTGGGACAGAGATAGTGTTGAGAACCACTTATAGGTGTTTGAAAGTGCCAGCATAGTGGCTGACAAGAAACGCTGATTAAATCAGAGGGCTGAAGACGGACATGAAAATAATTCTAAGTATATGGTTAAAAAAATTCTTCTCAACCTTGCAATTGTTTTGCTTTTTACCAGATCCCCATCTTCCCCTCCCCAGTTGCTTAAAAACGAAAATTCCTCACAGGTATTTTAACCGGGGGAGATTTATAAATGCTCCAGGCTCGATGTATACCAGATTTTTGGTGTTCTGGATCAGTCTGTAAAGAGAGAAGGGGAAACAGGCAGCAGTTTACTAGATGTGCATTGTTTGGAATGCATGAGACCATGGTCACCAGGGGATGCTGGCTGAAAACAGCATCAACAGAATCAAGTGCTTGAGAGGCACTCCGGAGACCCCGGGGATGAAAGCAGCATGGTGAGAGCCGGTGGCTATTTCCAGGAAGCTCTGCTCTCAACATCCTGCCAAGGCAGGTGCATCATAGCTGGGAACCTGTTCTACCCTCTACCCCTGTTCCAACTCCTTCTACCCCTTTTCCCCAGGCAGCATTGATCCCTTGGCTCCTGGCCAAGTAGGTCCTGCCCTACTATGGAGCCTGCACACTGGTGATGATGGGAGAATCTGCTCCCAGGAGAGATGAGCAAATTAGCTTCTCTCTCTTGTAGTAAATTGGTTCTCTTCATACTGGGCTGGCAGCCACACTGACCAATTATCCAGATGTCACCCAGTCCGTGGAACAGCAGGGCAGAGTCCAGGAGCTTGGATTTGGGGGATTTTATGCTTATTCTGTAGATAATTTGTTGCATGATGATGCTTAGTCTCCTAACTTCCCTGAGCTAGTGTTCCCTTCTGTAATATGGAAATAACACACACTCTTCCGACTTCACAGGTTGGGAGGTAGTAATAGAATATGCAGAGACAATGTACAAGGTAGAGCTTTGCAAAGTGTAAAAGTACAGCCATACATTATAGTGGTGTAACTGTCCTTCTCCCTAGTCCCACCAGTGAATTTGACCCTTTGAGAAGAGGCCTTAGTTGCCGGGTCTCATTTACTTTGGTTTCAGTAAAAGGCCAGTAAATGCCTCTGGTTTTCTTAACCCATTCAACAACCACTCGATGAAAGAATAATTACTCTTGTATAGAGAAAATATAGAGCACTGGTTAGGTGGACGGACTCTGGGGTCAGCTTGGTTTTACATCTTGGTTTTACTAATTGTATGACTTGGATATGTCACTTACAGCTCCGTCTCTTCATAGGGCAGTTTTAAAGAAATAAATGTGTAAGTTTGGTTCATAGTAAGTCTTCAACCAATGTGAACAATTACCATAGTTGATGAAATCAGGAAATTGAATGATTTGTCTGAGAAGTAGCAGAACTTGGAGATGAACCCAGTTTTTTCCTGACTTCAGCTCTAGTGCTCATTCCACCTTACCTTATTTACCCACCATTGGTGCCTATTTCCATCTTTTATGTCCTTTTGATTAGTTAAAGGTGAGTGACATTTTGTTGTAATTGTTTTTACAACTGAATAAAGCAAACATGGGCTATATAAAGCATTATGTGAGTGAGATGGAAGGGAATTTTATCTCTTAAGGATCTTTTGTGGTTTGACCTTAGACCACTTATCCATCCATCCACTCATTCATCAAACATTGATTGGGCTCTTATATGTGCCAGGTGTGGTTTAGGTGCTGGGGATACAAAGCAAAGAGAACCTGTGCAGAGCTAGCATCCTAATCTCAGGGCCTTTCTTGGGAAAAGTCCATAAACTTTCCCTTAGAGCATTTCATTTTTCTTGCTGTTGATAAATGTTGCTTTGCATCATGAGAAGCTTTATTTACCTGAAGCTGCTCTTGTGGTTCTCAACGTAAGCTGTGCTGAATCAGCATCCCTCGGGAAGTCTGTTAGAACTGTGGATTTCTAGGTCTATAGACTGTCATCTATAATTGTAATGAGCCCCCCAAGAAATTTTACCTCACAGACAAGTCCAGATATACCTTTAGTACTTAAATGCTCATTACTGTGGATTTCTCATAATTGTTTGGTGAGTTATTCTCACTCCCCTGGCCACACTCATCTCCTGGGGAGATTTGTATTTTTACCTCCTCTGTACTCCAGCAGCATTTGGTCCTTGGTTGGACATGTGGCAGGTCATTATCATACTTATTAATTATTCTCTTTAGATAATTGCTAATTGGACCATTCATAGGGAGGTCTTCTGGTATGGTGGCACATGCACAATCTTTGAAGAAAGACAGGCTGAGGTTGAATCCCAAACCTGCCATTGTCTGAGGCACTACATTGGTCAAGTCACTGACCTCCCTGCGGCTCCATTCCTTCCCCTGAACACAAGGGGTAGTTACTCCATTTTACAGGGTGGTTGTGAGGATTTAATGACACAACCTAGAAGAAATAAGTGCCAAGCATAAGTGCTTAAAAACTGTTGCCAACATGTTTCCCCTTTCCTTAACTTTAGAAACTCCTATGCAGGTGAATTTTATAGACATTCAGGTTTGGGCCAAACAAGACAGCAGTAACAGACCCAGTTTCAGAGTCACATGACCTGATTTATAGTCTTAGTTAACTTGCTGTGTGACATCAGGCAAGTCAGTTAACCTTTGGGACACAAAGTTCATGAGCTGAAAACTGAATTAAGCTAGTCTTCTCCCATCCTTTTCATTAATTGGAGGAAAATAATTTGGAAAGGATAATCTTGAAGAATCAATTTTAAGACATCACGATAACAACAAACCCAACATACACATGCCCAACACAAGACTTTTACATGATAGGTATTCAAGAACTATTTACTGAATGAATGAATATGCCCAAACTAATTCATGAGCTATAAGCTCCTTTCTAAATTTTCCCACCACCCCAACTACTCCATACCCTCCCTTCCATAAGGTAAGAGCTACTTGGCAGGACTCCACAATGGCAATTTTAATTTTTAACTTTGTGTTGTGATGTTTCAGAGTTTATGCAGCTCTCAGGGAGAAGCAGTTGTCACCATGGCAACCTTCAGGCCACTGCAGTGAGCGAAATTAGTGCCTGCCCAGACCTAGTAATTGCTGTAGTCTTTTCCTCTTGGCTTCCTAGCAGTGGATGCTTGAATACAAAAACCGAGTGGGCTCCAGCCAGTGAGAGTAATAGTGTACAGCAGTAAACGATCTGTTAGCTGATGCTTACATTTCAGACAAATTGAGGAGGTTGTCAAAGGCCTTAGCTTCTATCTTTTCCAGGGAATCACTCTGAGAAATTTCACTAGGGAGAGAGGGAAAAAAAAAGAAGAAACATGAAATAAATGACTGTCTGCATCATAAGCAGCTGTGTATGTGGCCCAACAACTGGGGTGTCCTTTTAAAAAAGAACAGTGGCACCTTTAGCTGTCCTCACATAATAAGTGCTAACACCTCCCTTTAGGAGCCCTGATGGGCATCTACAACCCAGGTGCTGTTGAAATGCAAGTTTCAGTAATCCCTGTTTATTTACAACAGGATTTTTTTTCTTGTTTATTATGACACTAGGAGCCCAGTGCACGAATTTGTGCACCTTGAAAGGAACTGTGGTCCACAAGGCTGCTGTGGGCATAGGGGTGGGTCTCGGCCTATCCTCCATGCCCCCTCCTGGCCCCTCCCACCGAGGCCCCCCGGTCCTCTGTCTGCCAGAAGCCCCACTCCTGCTGCTTCCGTGCTGGCCCCGCTCACACCCGCTGATGCTTGGAGCGATTGGGGCCAGCGCAGTCAGTGGGTGCAAGCGGTGGCTGCTGCCCTGATCGCCCCTCAGGAGCAGGGGGAGGTGGAGAAGCCCTCAGAGGCAATTGGGGCCAGCAGCTGTGAGCGCAGGGTGGGACTGCAGCACACAGGAGCAAAGAATTTTGAATAACCACCAGAGGATCAGCTCAATGACAGTGGCCAGCACCCCACCTTGGTCTGGTGCCCCCACTCTCCTGCTCCACCATCCCACTGTGGCCGATGCCTGCCATGTTCTGCACTCTGCCGCCTGCTGCCCACGCCCACCATGTCCCGCGCACACCCCTTGGTGGTCAGTGCATGTCATAGTGATCATTGTTTGGTTGTTCCACCATTTGATCTATTTGCATATTAGCCTTTTATTATATTGGATGGCATCATAGATTATTAGAAGTCGACAGGCCCTTTGAGAAAATCTAGTCAGATTCCCTTGTTTTACAGCAAATTGAGTTTCTGAGAGGAGAGGTGCCTATTGTTTTTCCCCATTTATTTTTCATTTATGCTTGTATCATTTCTTTTAAATAATTTTTCAATTAACTCAAACTCAATATTTTTTTGTATTAGTTTCAGGTATATAGCATAGTGGTTAGATAATCATATACTTTACAAAGTTTTCAGCCTGACCTGGCACCATACATAGTTATTACAGTATTATCGATTATATTCCCTTTGCTGTAGTTTACATTCCCATGACTGTTTTGTAACTACCAATTTGTATTCCTTAATCCCTTCACTTTTTTCACCCAGTCCCTGAACTCCCTCTTCTTTGGCAACTATAAGTCTATTCTCTGTATCTATGAGTTTTTTTCAATTTTGTTTGTTCATTTATTTCGTTCTTAGATTCCACATATATGTGAAATCATATGGTATTTGTTTTTTCTGGCTGATTTATTTTATGTAACACAATACCCTCCAGGTCCATCCATGCTTTTGCAAATGGTAAGATTTCATTCTTTTTTATGACCAAATAACATTCCATTGTGTAATGTACCATAGCTTTCTTATCCACTCATCTGGTGATGGGCACTTGGGTTACTTCCATATCTTCGCCATTGTAAATAATGCAGCAATGAACATAGGGGTGCATATATTCTTCCTAATTAGTGTTTTGGGTTTTTTAGGATATATACCCAAAAGTGGAATCACTGGGTCATAAGGATGTTCCATTTTTAATTTTTTGAGTATTCTCCATGCTGTTTTCCAGAGTGGCTGCACCAGAGGCACCTACTGTTTATAGGAATGTTTCAGGATCAGGATCAGGCTATCTGGGTTCCCAACTCCATCATTTTAGTGAGGTTTTCATTTGGGTTGAATTTGTTGTTTCCTAACTCTTTCCCTTTTCCCAAAATCCTGTTCTGAGGCAAAAGCAAGGTGGTCACCTCCTGCACATAGTATCTTTCTGGTTGTGACTGTCTATTTCTTTGACTGTTTTTCTCTGTTAGCAAATTGAGGACAGAGAGTATGTCCCATTCACTTCTGAACCCTGGTAGCATCACAATGCCTGGCACATTGGGAATGAATGAATGGATAGATTAATGAATGAATTGATTTTTTTAAAAAAAGACACAAAAGTAAAGGAAACAGTTTTGCCATATACCACCTCCAAGCATGTAGGTAATGTCAATGTTATTCTAAAATCCCAACATAAGCTACCATTTACTGCCAGCTAAGAAAAATGTCTCAAATTCACAAATTGTACATTTGCGTGTTTTTTAAGGTTAACATTCATTGAAGGCTTCAGATTTGATGAGAGCTTTAGCACACAGAAAGGCTGAGCCTAGGGCAGTTAATGCCTTTTATGAACACAGTAATGGATCATTCCTGGGCTGATTCATCTCATTCCTACCTAATGGTTTGCTTATTTAACTGTGGCTGCCTTTTTTTACCAGGAGGTGTCAATGCATTAAAACTTCTCAAAACTCACCATGTAAACGTGAGAGCAGAAGAGAAGAATTAGGTTCAAGCAAACTGACATTTCTGTAACCTGCAGTGAATTTCTCATAATATGCACTAATTCTTAAGGAATTATTTTTACTATACTCATTGCTTGCTAATATCCTAAAGAGAATCAGAAGTTCCTCAAGGAGCTGGAATTGCTTTGAAAGCCCAGTGGACTGTTAAAAATCAGAGATGTTCTCTGGGAACTAAAAGGCCCCTTAGGTCTTTTGACTCAGACTAACATTAAGGAGGATACTGGAATCCTGGAGTACTGAGAAAGTTCTCTCTCCATGTATGGAGTCTTGGACCATAGAAGCTGAGACTCAGGGCAAAGGATTAAAGTTACATCTGAACAAATGTGAGATCACACTGCCTTTTCAGGCTGCTCTACACTTTGATAAATACCTCTGATCAATGAGGCTATAAGTATTGTGCTTTTGTCATTGCTTGTTATATTTTAGATACAAAGATTATCTTTCCATGCACAATAAACTTCCAACACGTTTTCTTCTATGTGGTGTTATCTAAAAATGTGACACAAGGAAATAACTGCTGTAGCAGGAGAATTTTTATGATTGGAATCTATCATCTTTTCTACTTAAGAAGTTTATCATCACTTATCAAAATACATTCAGTTCACTGAAGCAAGGTTAATTATCTAGATTTTAATGACTTTTGAAAATCATACCTCTCTTCAAAGGTTCCTAGATATTATTTGTATTAATAAGATAAAAGTACTAGGTTTCCCAAAATATAGTTTCTCTCCTAGAAAAATGATCCCCTTTCAACTATGCTTTCCCTTGGAAAAATTTATTATTCCAATTATAAATGTCTTTTGATATGCAGTATCTTACTTACATTTTTATGACCTCATTAAGTCCTCTGAAAGCTTGAGATGGAATTACTTTGATACGGAGATAGGTGAGTGATCTAGAAAAGAAAAAAAGGAAAGCCAAGAGTTTAAATTTTAAGATTGGGTGCCTTTTAAGTTCATGAATAAAATGTGTGTGTGTGTTTGTGTGTGTGACTACAGAGCTCTCAACAACTGAATTTAGGTTGGGAATTCTAACTTATATCCATAAAGAGATGTGTCATGAATTATTGCTGGTCTATATCAAACAATGTGTAATTTTTTGGTTAAAATCCGAACTTTGGGATCAGACACACAAGGTTCAAATCCTCACTCTCTTACTACCTGGCTATGTGATCCTGATCATGTCATTTAAGCCCTCTGTTTCAGTTTCTTCATCTATAAAACTAAAATAAGATAACCCATGTGAAGGACAGGGCTTCGCACCAAGTAAATAGTTAATACATAGTTCTAAAGTGGTCCTATAAGTTTGGTTGGGAGGGTGGAAAAGAAGCTTTCTTGGGTAGAGTGGAGAAACAAATGGTAAAAATACAACTGAAAATTAGGCAGACAGGAGAAGGGAAGATCTATTAAGAACATGTCCCATTTTCTCCAGGCAGCCTATTATCCCAAGAGCACTTGCTAATATGGTTAAATCACACGGGCATCACATGCCATTTTTGGGGAACATCTATAGAGCACATTTCCTTCAGGCACTCACTTATATCCAGAGGAACAATCTAAGTGTTCTTGAATTGAGATAAAATTATGCATTACATAAGAGTTGAGAATAGAATGATTACTCATCAACAGCAAAAACTAGAACAGGATGATGTACAAGTGATAAAGGAACTTGGAGTTAAGATAACTCAGAAGAAAGCATCAGCCAGGTAGGGATGAATGTTCAACATTTATCAAGTATCTACAGTGATTCAAAATTTTAGCACTAGGACTGGCAGAGAGAAGGGGCATGGAGCAGGACATTTCAGGTGGGACAAGAATATCATGACAATGAGTACAGAGGTGGGAGGTGCTGCCTTGCTTTTCATCATCTATGCATCAGAGACTGCCTTAGCTGCTGGGACAGAAAAGCTCCATGATGAGCAGATTTGAGTCAGTGAGATGTCTTACAGTTCCAGAGAGACTTGCTGCTGGTATAAGGTGCTGTGTGAGTGATGCACACCAACCTATAACCTTGTTATATCTACTCAACAATGGAGTGAGTAGATATTCCCCTTTAATAGCAGAAAAAACTGGATCACAAAGATATTAAGTAATTTGAACAAGGTAACAGGACTAAGCAGATTGAGTCCAAATTTTCTTCCCACTGGCAATATTGGGCCAAAGTATGTGATTCCCAATCCACTCTTTTTGTTTCTTCCCCTGCCCCCCAATTTTATTGAGGAATAATTGACAAACATATATATTTAAGGTGTTCAACATGATGATTTGATATACACATACATTGTGAATAGTTAACTTTTGTTGTGGTGGGAACACTTAAATTAAGATGTACTCACAGCAACTTTCAAGTATACAATACAGTATTATTAACTATAGTCACCATGCTGTACATTAGATCCTCAGAACTTATAATAGTTTGTACCCTTGACCTCTACATTTTCTTCTCTCAGGCCATGGCAATCATTCTATTCCCTGTTTCTATGAATCAACTTAACAAGTTTTTTTTAGAGTCTACATATAAGTGATGCCATGCAATATTTGTCTTTCTCTGTCCAGCTTATTTCACTTAGCATAATGCCCTCCAGGTTCACTCCATACTGTCACAAAGGTAGCTTTTCTTCTCTCTCTTTTTTTATGGTTGAAAACTATTCCTGTGTGTGTGTGTGTGTGTGTGTGTGTGTGTGTGTGTATCACCTAGTTATATTTTCTATCCATTTGTCAAAGGACATTTAGGTTGTTTCCTTATCTTGGCTGTTATAAATAATGCTGCAGTGAACATGAGAGTGCAGATATCACTTTGAGATACTGATTTCATTTCCTTTGGACATCTACCCAGGTAATGCCCTCTCTCTCAGTGAGCACAGTGGTGGGAAAGGCCTTGTAACCTTGCTTTTCTTGAGAGGAGGCATGCCACACTCTTGATATTCCTCCTGCAAAGCATCTTACCAACAGTTCCTCTCTGTGGCTAATGCAAAGCAATTTCATTGCAGAAAAATGCTTTCATTCGATTCTCTTAGAGATGGTACAACCTTGAGGAAGTAAACCAAACTTGGTCCCCTGAATCTATTCCTGAAGACAGTCTCCCCAGGTACACCGTTCAATACCCAAGCTTATTTAACAGGGCATCCAAGAGGAACAGGGACAGTGGGGGAGAAATCTTCTTACGATGGCATGTTTGCTTCCTATATTTCTTCTGGAATCATGTCCGCTTGGCTTACTGATTAAAAACACAGTTTTATTGCTCTCTGCACTGCCAAGTCAATAAATTTCCAGAAGAGAAAGCTGTATTCTACTGTACCCCATGCAACATCAATAAAACTGACAGCCAAATTCTGATTCCAGAGTCTTTATTGCTGGGGATAATGCAGTGCAGAACATATTTTGAAGAGTGTTTACATAAAAGCTTCCACTGAACACTTCAGAGCCATTTATATGCAAATGAAACCCCCAGGCTGAAGCCTCTCCCCAGGCAGTCTCCTCCTCCATAAGGGCACAAGGTGTGGCTCTCAGAGGAGCAATTTGGCTCAGATTTGACCAGGGAGGTTGTTTGGGATTTTGATTGATATAGGGATGAGGAATGAGGAGCAAAGGTCAGACAGAAGTGAAAGAAGCAGTAGATCATGCACTGGCTGTCCCCAATGACTATGGAAAAATCCCTGGTACAAGATGAAAATTTTGAAGTTGATGTTGATGCCACAGAGCAGGAAAGGCAGAGTGATTGAATTCCCACCATAGAAGCCACGGAGCGAACAGCAGGTAGTTTTGTGGTTGTGGCTGGGGCAAGATAAAGGCCTGGGGGCCAGAGAATGGGGAGAGAGGTTGGGTGAGGTAGGGGCACTGAGCTTTTCACAACAGATGTATTCTCTTAAACCCATGTGGAGAATGTGTTTCTGCGAATCCAAAACTGTTTTTTCCCCCCACTGATTTATATTTTTATTTTAGAGATGCTATGTCTTTATTTCCATTGCATCTTCAATTGGCAGCAGTTCCTAAGCATTCAAGTGTCTGTCTCCTGTATTTAAATGTGTTTGTTCACGTGGCCCATGATTTATTCATGACCATTTGAATGCACTTCCATTAAGGTGCTCTATTCTTTGATGGATGCTTCTATGATTCTTTCCACAAAGCCAGAAACTTTTAGCAATGTGGTTGTCTCAATTACACTGCTATTCTACTCCCACATACATCCTAGAAAAATTCTCACACTGATACTTAAGGGCAACTGTACAAGGGTTGTCTTCATAGCATTGTTGGTGTCGGGTGGGTTGGAGGCAACCTGAGTATCCTCTGCTGAGCGAGGGAATGGTAAAATGTGGACAGTATACACCTACCTAATTGGTCAGCAGTGAGAAGCAAGCATCTAAAGCATGATTCTAAGATCCACACAGAGCATCATGTGTGGATCTTCGAATCATTGTGATAAGAGAAAAAATATATATACACACACAGAATTAAAATACATACACATCAAACATAGACATTTAAAAAGAAAACATATAAACATACATTTGGATGGTTGCCCATGGTGAGTCAAAAGGAAGTAGGAGAAGGGGATAAGATAAATAACTGAAAACAGAGAGGGACTTTGAATGGACCAATGATAATGTTACTTGAATGAAGAAATATAATCAACTTAATGCTCTGTACTATGAGAAAAATGGAAAAGAGAAAATGTTTTATTTTGATGTATCGAGTTTCCTCCTCACTTTCCCTCCCTCCTTCCTCCTTTCCTTCCTTCCTTTTTTGCACTTAGGCCTACATGTATTCCAAGACTTTTGTGAACTTCAGGGACTCTTGTGGGAAGGCCAATCAGTATCATTAGATATAGAACAGAAACCAAGGAGAACTGGGAAAAAAAGGCCAAAGGCAAGGACTGTTCAGCGACTCTGCTGTTCAGGGTCAAAGGAGGCATGAAAGCTATGCATAAAGCAAAGAAAAATAAAGGAAGGACAGCCTTTTCTGTCTCAGACAAATAGAATCATCCTTCCAAACTATGCAAACTATGGATCTCAGATGAGCCAGGACTAGTGGGCAAATGTGAGTTTGAACTTGCAGGGTGGGGCGTTCTCTCTGCCTCTTGAAAAGTGAGATGGCTGTGGAAGAATATGGCTGTGAAACCATATGTAGCTGCTTACATTTATTACATTTTCACAGTCCTTTGTACAGTTTTAAACTTTGATTTCTAAATGAATAATGTAGCATGGGTGACACCTGGAACATGGCCAAAACCCACCTTGCCCAAGTGCCTTTCACACAGATGTTGAAACAAATACTTAGATCAGAAGACAAAGGTTGCCTTAGTTTCATCATTTCTGGAACCTCCATCTACTTAAGAATCCTGCCTGCAAGTTCCTCACCCTTCCAGTTATAAAGTTGAAGTAGAAATAGTCAGCCTGTCTTCCTTAGAATTGGAATAAAGCACTCACCCTAGTTCTGAGATCTTGTAATTGGTTATGACTCTGGTGAAGCCCTGTGTTTCTCTGCATCATGTACACTGGGCCCAACAATATTTGGAGAGTAGGAGTGTGCCTGCATGCCTTGGATTATATCTGCTTCCCCCACACCATGTTGGTGCTTGTTTTTGTCTTGATTCCTTATTCTGTAACCTGCAGGTCCTCTCTAATTGTTCCTAATGTCTCTTGAATACTCAAGGTTGGGCCTTGAGCCACTCTTCTTTTTCTCTCCTGACTGATAACCTTCAAAGGAGACAATCTGTCCAGCCCACTGAATTGTTAATGAACCCTCAAAATAATGTTAGTTGGAGAGCTTTAGAACCAAGAGGACTCTGTGTCCCCCTTCAAGGAGATCTAGGATTTGGAAATCCTTGCTTATAAAAACCTATCAATTGGGAGACATTTGCTTTATCAAAGGGTTCTTTTTTCTACAAAAAGATTCCAGGCACAGTTCCTTTAAATAGCAAACTTCATAGGTGAATTGGAAATATGGTTCAGTGGGTACACTCTCTCCTTTTAAAGACAGGCCATGCATAAAGCCAATAACAACTGCAGGTTCCCCACTTTCCTTTGGTTTTTAAGAGCTTGGAGTACACAGTTCAGGGCAGGACCCACTTCTGAAGCCCGTAGGTTGAGCAGGGCCAGAGGGAGACAAGAGCCAGGGAAAAGATGCAGCACCAATCTGGAGCCTTCAAAGCTTGGGTGAAGTCTTTGGTCACTTTGCTGGAGCTTTTACCTTCCTTCTGTTACCAGTGAATCAGGTACTCGGTTCTTGAGTTTGGCAAAGGAAGAATTCAGAGCCAAGAACTCTAGTGCTAGAGGAAGTTTAATTAGCAAGCAAGGCACAAGTACACTAGAAAAGAAAGGCTTGAGCCCGCTGCTCAGAGAGCTGCATTGGCCTTCTAGAAAGAAACTCACAGAGGCAGAAGCAGTGAGCTAGCTGGGCTTCATGGACTCAGGAAACAAGTAACAGAGGCAAAAGGGGGGCCCTTGGAGATAGGTTCAGGGGGTTAGCCCAAGATGAGCTGCCCCTGCTCATTGCTACCCTGGTTGCAAGTCTCATGGAGACCTTTAGAGCTGAAGAGAAAGAAAGCAAAGACACAGACCTGAAGACAGTAGACATGGGAGAGAGAGAGAGAGAGAGAGGAGAGAGAGAACACTGGGTCCTTTGTCTTAAGGGTTTTTATCTGTTTTCTAAAGGTGGGAATTTTAGGGGAGGTGTCAGGAGAGGATCTCAATAGGATATTCATCAGCTTTCCAGGTGTATCCCTTAATTTGCTGATTCATCAAAATGAGGAGGATCAGTGTCATGATCTCTACTGGTTGGTCAGTCCTAGGGTAGGGGGTCATTGGTTATTGCCTCTGGTCCTGATGCCAGCTGTGGTAATGCTTGGTCTGCTTTTGCTGCTTTTCTGGGCCTGGAACTGAAACACAACTGAGGCCTAAATGTTATGCTGGTTTGACTAAAACTCTGTTAACAGACCTGAGGCTTTGTTCTGAAGATTATTTGATGCTGATAAGAACCTCATTGTTCTGAAGGCTTTAATGCTGAAGGGAGTGGTATGTGGGAGAAGGAGGCAGGTAACAGGATGCTGGATGAGGCCAGTTTGAATCAGTCATCTGTCTCAGTTTCCCCATTCTACTTGCCAAGGAATTTTCCTAGCTTCTAACTATCGTGCCTCACTTCTGCCCAGCATGACAGAAGTGAAATATTTTTATTCACTTCCCTCTAATTGTTTAGAAAAGCCATCTATATTATCGACTTAGGAAAGCTACAAACATCCATCCATCTTTTACAGATGATTAGTTTATTGATGGAGCTACACACCCTGAATTTTAAAACACTACAAAATCAAAGGGAAGGGAAAAGAGAAATCAAAGATGGTCAAAGCTTTTTTGCCTAATAAACTCATTGAAATAGGAGGGAGGGACATTAGCTTATTTAAATTCAAAAGAATGTTAATGTTTTTGTATTTATAATATAAAACCTTGTTCTATATTTAACAGAAGCTTAAGAATTTCTGTATTCTTTTCAAAGCTGCTCAGTAATTACAATAAACTTGCTTTCATCTTGGAATGAAATAAAATGGCTTTTCTCTTTCCAAATGATTTAAATCTTTGTGATTTCAAGTGCATTGATCTATTTGGTAACTTCATTACTTGGTATGTCTTCATTTGTTGGCCTCTTGTCTTTAGCATTTACCTTGAGGGAGCTGAGACTGCAATGTTAACTGAAATATGAAGTCAGTATAGATGGACATCCAAAATGTTAAGTTTTACTTCAGAAACTTTTGGAGCATGCATTAAAAATACATTCAGGTAGCCCTAGTCGGTTTGGCTCAGTGGATAAAGCATTGGCCTGTGGACCGAAGGGTCTCGAGTTCAATTTCTGTCAAGGGCATGTACCTCCATTGCAGACTCCTCCCTGGTCCAGGCCCTGGTCAGGACTCGTGCAGGAGGCAACCAATCAATGTGTTTCCTCATGTCGATGTTTCTCTCTGTCTTTCCCTCTCTTCCACTCTCTAAAAATCAATGGAAAAATATCCTTGGGTGAGGATTGAAAAACAAACAAACACATCCAGGTAGTTCTATCGTTTGACTACTTCTTTAAGCAGGTATTGTATTTGGCTCAAAGGATCAGAGTGAAAGGTCCACTTGCAGGTGGTTTGGTCTAGCCCCTCACTTTGCAGTTGAAGAAACTTAAGTTAGGAAAAGTGAAATGACGTCCCTGAAACTACCTGGCAATTCAGTGGCAGGTCTGGACTATAACGTAGGTTACTTCATTCCTGGTCCAGTGCTGTGTCCTTCACAAATCACATCAGTACTTTTCTTTGAGGGGAGGGGGGTTCATACATCCTGCTACATGATCCTCTGGTTCTCCTGTGAAAACCTAGACTTCTGATGGAGCCTTCAGCTTCTTGAGGGTATGTGCTCACAGCTTTAACATTAAAGATGGGAAGAGATCAGCCAAAGAACTTATATGCATATATACATAACCCATGGTCACTGACAATAGGGTGGTGAAGGCCTGAGGTGGAGGGTGGGGGTGGGTTAGAAGAGGTCAATGGGGGGAAAAAGGGGACATACGTAATACTTTCAACTATAAAGATAAAAAAAAGATGCAGCTCAAATTCCTCTTCCTCCACGAAGCTTTAGATTCTACCAGAATGGGTTTTCTTTCTCTCTTTGGTTCTCATCAGCATTTAATAACAATATAGGTTTTTGTTTGTTTGTTTACTGCACTGTTATTTGAAATTTACCAGGAGCCCTGTATGAACATTTCTTCTGTTCCACCATTGGACACCCAGTCTCTGGTGGATTCTGCCTTCATATGTATCTTGCTTCTAGTCCTTTATCCCTTTCCCACTGCCACTCTTCTTGGCCTTTTTTTCCCCCTCCACCTTGACTCAACTATACTCCCCAAATTGGTTTCCTCTCACCCTGTCCTGGGTTTCTCCTGCCCACTCTAGATTAATCTTCCTTATAACTCCTACTGTGTCACTCTTAGATATCTACGGATGTCTCAGCCTTGCATTCAAGGCTCTCTAAATAAAGGCTCAAACTTCATTTGTCAGTCCTATCACTCATCATTCCTCTCATATAACTAGTATACTAAACTTGTGCTGTCCAGCACCACAGCCACTAGCCACATGTGGCCACTGAGCACTTAAACTATGGCCAGTCCAAGCTGAGATCCACTGTAAGTGTAACATACACACTAGATGTCAAAGACTTAGTATGAAAAAGAATGGAAAGTATCTCATGAATAATTTCATATTGATTACATGTTGAATAATATTTTGTACATATTGGATTAAATAAAGTATTTTATTAAAACTAATTTCACCCTTTAAAAGCTTTTTAAATGTGGCTATTAGAAAATAAAAATGACACCTGTGACACATTATATTTCTACTAGACAGTGCTTATCTAGACAAATCAGACTATTGTGCTTCCTGAACTTGCCTCACTTTCCTTTCTTCATTCATACCATCTCCACCATCTGGCACATCTGCACTTCTCTGCTGGTCAAATTCTACTCTTGTTAAAGGTTTGTCTTGGGTGCTACATTCTTTAAGGAATGTGTCTTCCCACCAATTGCATGTGCTTTCTCTTTGGAAGTAGCACAGTGGGTTAGTGAAGAGTATAGTTTCTGCAGCCAGGCTGTCTGGGTTTAAATCATCACTTCATTCTATATCTATAAATGATGATGATGCTAAGTAACCCAGAGATTTTTGAGATTAAGTAAGAAAATGTCTATATAATACTGCTACAGCGTCAAGCACAAAATAAGGCTCAGTAAGTACTTTTAATTCATAGCTGCTTACTGTGAAAAACTCAAGCTTCCCCTCTTTTGCCTTCCTTGTCGGGGGTGGAGTAGGGTAGGTTCAGGATTTGGGAATGCACTCTTCTACTTAAGGTCATCCTTAAGCTTATAAAACGGTGACTTGTTCCAAACACTTGACTATCTGCTGATTATACATAGGACAACTGAGAGGAAGGCTAACCACACCCAATTGGCATCTTTCTTTTGGGTTCAGGTATCTCTTATAGGCCTCCCCTAATAGCTTTTAAAGAAATGATAAAGAACAACTCTCCATTAAATATTTTAACTCTAGGGAGCCACTCTGCAGAGTCCACATTTGCTCATTGATTTAAAAAAGTTCAGTCAGAACTCTGCCATCGAAAGTGCAGTTTGAGTGACTGTCCTCTAAGACGGCCATTGCAGAGCACCGGACAAGCTGCTAGGTGCCTATGAATTATAATGGGAACCACGATGTTCAAGAAGCTTCCTGGATAATGGATTTTCCAAGTCATTTGTGCTACAACTAAATTAAAAATATAAAGCCTTGGAGGAAAATGGTATAATCTAGGCTCTCACTCAAAACCCATTTCAAGGTTTCTCAAGACACAAAGCAAAATGATCTAATCTTTACCCCCTAAACTAGAATTCTCCTAGCAATAATATAACATGACAAGAATAACTCTGGTAAATAAAACTACATGTTGAATTCTTCCAGGGGGAATGTCTGCATCATCTGAAATGATTTCTCAAAAATATTTTTTAGAAGCGGAGAGTATTATGTTGTCAGGGCAGTGCCATTGCAGATATGCTTCAGGAAGCTCTTTGATTACAAGCTTCTGTTTCCAGACACCTAAACCTTCTTCGTTTTATTTTATTTTACTTTAATTTTTAGTGAGCCTGTAAAAGGTGGTTGCACTGATATACCACATATTTTAATTAGTCTGAGGATGGGTTTGACGTGCCCCAAATTACTGGCATGTGTGCTTTCTGGTTGCCTGGCTCAAAAATGACCCTTCTCTGGAAGCATGTCATTGCTGATTGCATGGGGTAGAAGCACCTCACTGACTGTGCTCTTATGCTTCTGCCTTGGGGCCGGGCAGGGGGAGGCAATCAGATTCTCTCTTGGGAATTTAAAACTATAACAGACAGATAGAAGGAGTCTTTGCAGCTGATTCATTGTGAAGGTGGAATCTAGAAAGAAGTTCCCTGATCTCTTACTGCTAAAATGCCAGATTCTCCCTGGGTCTTGCCAGCACCCTTCTACCTCCTTATTCTTCTCATAAATTCATCTCTTAAGTTTGTCAGAGGTGATTTCTGGTGCTTGCAAGTGAGAAAAGCCTTATTCAGAGCCCTACCCAGGGTTTCCAGTGGAAGTGCCCCACTGTGCCCTTGATGCTCCATAACATAGACAGGGCATGTGCTGGTGGTCAGTGAGAGAGCAGAAGACTGAAGAGTGATTTTAAGTATATATATATATATAAAGAGAGAGAAAGAGAGAGAGAGAGAGAGAGAGAGAGAGAGAGAGAATCATTGATCTGCTGCTTCCTGCACGCCCCCTACTGGGGATCGAGCCTGCACACCAGGCATGTGCCCTTGACCAGAATCGAACCCGGAACCCTTCAGTCTGCAGGCTGACGCTCTATCCACTGAGCCAACCCGGCCAGGGCAAGAGTGATTTTTTCCCCCCATTGGCTTTTCTAAGCTGGTGTCAAAGGCCAGGACTGACCTTATGGGATAATGGCGCTAACCCAGCTGCCCACATAGAGAATGAGGCTTACAAAGCTACACCTCAGATGATACCTCCACCAAAGTTACTTTGTTACTGTGGCTAGAAGGGAAGGCTCCTCTGAACTCCTATCAGATTTTGTTTATAGTGGCCTTTATTACCTTCTATTGTTCCGGGAGTGATCTAAAAACTGTAGTCCTCTCTTTCCTACAATCTGAAGACTGTCATTGGATCCTGCACATTGACCGGTTTCAGCATGTAGTTCCTGAGTGGTCAACAAGTCTGACCTGAGGGCTTTCTCTGTTTCTAGCCTGAGGCTTAGGGATGGGGAATAGGGAAATGAAGGATGAAGAATGGGTTTGCGAGCAGATAGGAGTGACCCAACTAAACAATAGGATCCAGCCTATAATGAGGTGTTAGGGGGCATATTTGAGAGGCAGCTCAGCCTGGGCTGAAAAGGCCAGCATATCAGACTCCAGGCAATAATGAGCTCCGCTATTTATGGATTCTGACTTACTCACCTTCAAGGTTGAGGAGACCTAGTGGGTCATTTTCTCTAATTAACACCTACCAGGAACAAAACTAGTCCATCAGGCTTGCCCCTTGGAAGACAGATATTTACTGTTCACCCTCCTATATGGGCTAGGACAGTGGTTGGCAAACTGCGGCTCGCGAGCCACATGCGGCTCTTTGGCCCCTTGAGTGTGGCTCTTCCGCAAAATACCGACTTTTGCGCATGGGCCACGAAGTTTCAATTGCACTGTACGTGTGCGCCTGCACGTGGTATTTTGTGGAAAAGCCACACTCAAGGGGCCAAAGAGCTGCATGTGGCTTGCGAGCGGCAGTTTGCCGACCACTGGGCTAGGAGAATGAACAGTAAATGCTGTCTTCTTGGCATCATCAGATTGCTACAATAATACTTTGTAGTTGTGGGAAACCTTTACTTCCCAGTACTTTTGGCTCTGCTTTCTGTTTATCTTCCCCATAGTCACACCCACTCAGGGGCAGGAGTCATCGCTCCCCTTTTATGGACAGCATAGAGCAGCCGTTCTCAACCTGTGGGTCTCGACCCCTTTGGCGGTCGAATGACCCTTTCACAGGGGTCGCCTAAGACCATCCTGCATATCAGATATTTACATTACGATTCATAACAGTAGCAACATTACAGTTATGAAGTAGCAACAAAAATAATTTTATGGTTGGGTCACAACATGAGGAACTGTATTTAAAGGGCCAGAAGATTGAGAACCACTGGCATAGAGGCTTTATAGGTAGCCCGAATCCACAGTGCAAGTTAGGGAAACGAGACCTGGTGCTAGAACTCAGGTCTGCCTGGTCTTTGTCCTGTCAATCAATTGAGATCACTTGGGGGGCTATGTTGGACCCTACCCTATCATACCAGAGCATCCCCATCCCTGTGAGCTCAGATATGTTGTCTGCTGTTGTTCATGAGGTAGAATTAGGGACCCAGGAGTCACCTCATTTCCTCAGAGTCAAGGATGATTCTGAATTTGGCTCAGGTGGCATTACAGAGCTCTGGCTCAGGGCCACACAGAGCAGCTGTGCATGATTTGCTGGCCGGGAGGGGGTTTCCTCTCCCAGTGAGGCAGAAGCTGGGAGTAAATGAGGACCATGTAGAGAAGCTGCTAGAAGCTGCCCACCACGTCAGAGAGCCCACCTGCCTGGTGGGAAGGATTATTTTAATTCTCTTCTTAAAAAAATAGCTGGTGGGAGACTTGCTAAAATTTGCATTGAATGTGATTTTTCGCACACCCAGAGGAGCTGCCAGAACAGAACACATATGCTCCCCTGGAGCCAGCCCTCTGGGGTCTGGGCGTGAGCAGCAAGGCCTCTCCCAACTGCAGGGGCTCAATTGGTTTTAGCTTCCTGTGTGTGAGATCAGTTACACTTGGCCAAGACTCCGTCTGGTACAGCTACTCTGGAAGATTATATTTTGAAAAAAAGATTTCAGGCCTCATTTTAAGACATGAAAAGAAGCCAAATTGAGGGGCTTGGAAAGAAGATAGAGGTGGGTAAAGGAGCAGAACTTGAGCTTTGAATTAATCTGACACTGCTTTTGAAATAAAAAAGAATAAGGCAAGAAAAACCCACAGAATTATTGCTCTCCAAGGGGGGAAGCTGGGTCCAATGCCAAAAAGGTCTGTATGTGAACCTTTTGGCTCTACACTTCCACTGAGATTTTGGGAACTCTATTGCATGCTTTTTGGTATCTCACTAGGGGCCATCATTCCCCCAAAGGATGATTTTTGAACTAATAAAGTCTGGTTCTTGCAAAGCTTCCCCCAAGGAGCCTGTTTATAAGCACAGGCATGTTTAAGAATTGCCTTGAAGGTACAGCTGGGGGAGCTGAGTCAGAACTGAGGTTCAGGATCAACTGCTACCTGGGGCCTTTGCTTTTTGTGGGGTAGGGAGGTGGGACAAGAGCTTCCTGAATTCTGCGTTTTTTGGTCTGGCTAGCGTTAGGGAAGGCAGGGATAAGACATACTGTATTACCTGCAAGAGTTAGGAAAGCTTCCCTCTGTCTAGTGGGCTCCTACCTGGTGTCCTGGACAGGAAATCCATGTCTCAATTCAGGCTGCCTTGGTGGTTGTTTTGTTTTGTTTTAATGGATCCTGGGCTGGGGATTAATTTTTTTTCTTCTAATGAGTGAGTTAAAACAAATAGACAATAAAAATTAAAATAATCCAGATGGGAGTATATTAATATAGGTATGTTTCCAGTCTTGCTTCTCAGAGGCTGATATGTCTACAAAGGCCTATTCAAAGGACAGACTAGGGCTCTGCAAAATCTTGGACCTGATTGTTGATATAACAGAGAACCCCCTCCAATACCCATAGCACCCTTGCCTCCTCACTGTCTAGGATGGAGAATTTTTAAATGGTATTTAGATATGGTACATTCTAAATAATATGTGTTTCCTTTTGGCATTGGTTCTTTGTTCTTATTCGACTTCTATTCAGTTTGATCATCATGTATGTAGTTCAGTAAACATTTTAATCATACTACCTGAGAAATTCTGGGAATCTTGAGTTGAATAAGACCTCTTCAATTGATTCTCACTTCATTGATTCAAAACCAAAGGGAGAGGGGCAGATTTTACCCCCAGGGGCTATTTGGCAAATGTCTAGAGTCATTTTTGGTTGTCACAATTTGGGAGGGCAGTGCTACTGGCACCTAGTGGGTAGAGGCCAGTGATGCTACTAAGCATCCCACAGTGTACAGAACAGTGCCCCCCCCCTCCACTACAAGTGATTATCTGACTCCAAATGTCAGTTGTTCTGAGGTTGAGAAGCATGCTGTAGCAGAAGAGACACACATTGAATAAATGGTTACACTGTGGTGAGATATATGCAAAAATATACGTAAGTACAAGATATTGAAGCAAGTACATGTGTTTGTGTTTGGGAGGGTGGGGGTAGGAGAGGACATTGGGGAAAGTTTCATGGGAAAATGACTCCAAATCATGATTTTTACTTAATGCCTTTTAATTAACTGTCCAAGAATGACTTTTGAAAGTTTATTAGTCAAGAACTACATATTGGATTTTTTCTTTTTGCATAACCCTCTGGGTAATTTAATCAAATGTTTTTGATGACTTCATATCTTCTCTTAAAAATAAAATTTCCCCAAAGAGCTGGGGAGAGGCATAATAAGAAAAAAATCCATTCAACCTTATTTCATGTTTCTCTAGTCCCGTGGTCGGCAAACTGTGGCTCGCGAGCCACATGTGGCTCTTTGGCCCCTTGAATGTGGCTCTTCCACAAAATACCACGCGGGCGCGCACGTACAGTGCGATTGAAACTTTGTGGCCCATGCACAGAAGTCGGTTTTCGGCCTGGGCGAGTCTATTTTGAAGAAGTACTGTTGATATTTGGCTCTGTTGACTAATGAGTTTGCAGACCACTGCTCTAGTCTACTATAACTTATTATGGTTATAGTTCTTCCACCTGGACAATTCTTCCCTTTTCTCCTTCAAGGTTCATCCTCATGACCTTTGGCTCATGAAACCTTTGGAGATTTCAGTTCACAGTTATTGATTTATTCTCTAATTTCCTTAGAGCCTTGTTACCTCTTTCCCCATGAATACCAGTCTCTTGAGCATATTTACACATAGACTATGGGCTACTAAAGGACAGGGACCACACCCTCCTCCTGTAGATCCCTCTATAACATTGAACACTGTTCTGGACCCTGATTTCCACTGCAAGAGGAAGAAGGAGAAAGACATCCAGGAAAGATGTTAGGATACTAACATTTTGCTGGGACACTGGACTCATGGATACAGCACATTTTATCTTTCCAAGTCTCTGGATCATGTCTTATAATAAAGTCTAAAAGTTTAATCTCTGCTCAGTTGGAACAACATGCAAAAAATAAATTGCCATAATTATTATTAGCATTTTCTTACAAACAGATTTTTCAGAAGCTATTTCTACATCAAGCAGATCAACCTTTCTGTTGTCATAGAGACAAAGATCTTTATATAACCATAGGCAAGGTGAGATTTTTTTCTCTCTCTCCCTTCCATTTGTCTGGAACTAATAAGGAAAGGAAAAATTTTAAATCTTTTTTCTATTATATTTTTTTATTCCTCAATTAAAACTAGTAAAAATGCGGGAGGCATTTTTTTTGTATCACATTTTAGGTTTTAAATATCTAAGTTTAAATAAAATATGGAAGGGATGGACAGATAGGAACAATTGAACAATGCCATTTTTAAGATTTGCAAGCATGGGCTTGTCAATGATAAGCAATTACAGCCCCCCCCCTCCTTTTAAACCAAACAGTGAGCTTCAGTTGGAGGTCTTAAAAGTCAGGACTACCAAGGCCTGAAATGATTAAAACGTGAACTAGCAGTTGCTGAGGGGCTGCTGAATTCTAAGGGGCACTGGGTATCCGCCTTCTCCAATCCCCGAACCCAGGGTGGTCCTCTTCTCTCTGCTGAGCAAGTCCTGTGGATAACTGAGTGCAAGACCACCTCCCTCTTCTTCTGGAAGCCTTAGCTCATAATTCAGTGCTCTTCTTTTTACAAACTCCTGATAACTTGTTATCCATAGCATTTGTCTATTTTATAATTACCGTTTACCATTTCATTCATTCATCATTAAGAAAAGAGGATTTTAGCATGAACTCAAACACTTTTCCTGTCCTTTGCCTCAATGTTGAATTATATCTTTACCCAACTGACTTCTTGCCCTGGGACTCAGAAGTCTGTCTGTTCTTTCTAAGATTAACCCTTCCCCTATGATCTGAGACTAATGCTCTCCTCCCACCCGCATTGAGATCCCACTCCATCAAGTATTATTCTCCCCACCCCTTGCATTGTCAGTGTCTGTCCTTCTCCATGGATTCCTTCCCCTATTTCTCTTAAAAAACCCCCAAAACAAACCACCATTTTTTTCTCAATCCTGTTTATTTTTCATATGTCTCAGAGTTTGGGGTTTTAATTTGATCACAGCTGCCTTTTGCAATCGATGGGTATTATGGATGTATGTATGTGTGTGGGGGATGGTGGAAGTGTGGAGACGGGAAGTATATGGCACAAGGAAGTTTACAACAGACTTCTTGCTTTCTAGAAGGTTATATCCTCTGTAGAGAGCAATATCTTGCATCAGAATCACGCGGGGAGTTTGTTAAAGCACGGACTGCTAAACCACACCCTCGGAGTTTCTGATTCCATAGATTGGGGCTGGGGCCTGAGAGTATGCATTTCTAACATTTCCCAGGTGATGCTCATGCTGCTAGTCTGGGACCACAGTTTGAGGAATATTGCCTTAATATATCTACCCTCCTATTCATTTTTATGCACCTCTTTTGTCATATTGATGTTGAAGTCACCATATCCTGCTGAAAAAGTTATCCTGTATGGGCCTTTATCAGCTCCACCTCCACAGGGTTCTCACCTGAAGATGAGTCATCTCTCGATTGTCTGATCCTCAGGAAGTCTGATCTTGTGAGGGGCAGCATGTCTGTTGACCCAAGGCAGGGTGGGGTACCTTTTTTCTTCCAAGGACCATTTGAATATTTATAACATCATTTGCTTAATATAATTCACTTAATATAAATTTATGTTGCTATGAAAAAAGCTCCTAGATTTATTGAATTGTGAGTTCCACCTGCAGTTGCCTTGCAGGGCCAGACCAAATGATTTCAAGGGCCTTATACGGCCTGAGTCTGGATGTTTCCCACCCCTGGCCTATGGGGTCTAAATGTCTAGGAGAAGATGCCAAAATAGTGCGTGTGAAGAGAGGAAGTCAAGGGTTCTCCAGAATCCCACAGGGATGGCAAAGGACTTCAGAGCCTGGACAACTAGCTCCTTTTTGCGTGTGAGACTAGGCAGCTTTAGCGTGCTAGCAGACTTATCTTGTCTCACACTCAACCCCAAATCTAGTCAGCCCTTAAAATCTTTTAGAAGGGTTCTCAGCTTCTTTAAACTGTGCTGTGGGGCAACAAGAGGATTTTTGTTTTGTTTTGGTCTTTCCCTTTCTGTCTTCTCCAGGGAAGGGGTACACTCCTGAGGCCTCCAAGGGTGTGGCAGCAGGAATTGTTGAGAGATTTCAGTGAAAAGCTGAATCTGAAAGGAGCTGGGACTTGGTCCACCCATTCCTGCCACCCACCAGGGGTTCTCCACTCAGTGCCAACTTTGGAGAAGCTGGAGAAAAAGGGGTAATTTTCTTGCTAAGAAAACAAATATAAAAAGATAATTAATAGATGAAGTGTCTTTGCTACTCAATAGATGCAGGGCCTTGGTTATTCTGTTTCTTTGGATCTCAGTGTTTTGTAATCTGTATGATGAGCACTAGGCAAGTGAGAGAGGCTGTTCGTGGCACAGTCATTCATAAGAGCAGGATGAGAGGCTTGGCAGAGAAGGACAAGGCCTGGGACTTTGAAGGCAGGTTTCATAGATTTGTTGATTGATTGAAACAAATTCTATCAGCATGGTCCTCACTTTTAGGGGATTGAACTGACAAGATAATTAATGAGAATTAATATAAACCCCTCAACCTTTAAACTGTATCTGTCAACCACAAATATCCCCTGAAGGCTACTCATTCTTCTGGGGGAGAAGTCTGGCCCCTCAGGAGGGAGGGAATTCCCCTCAATGAAATGGGCATCTGACAGACTGCTGGGGCCCAAGGAATTGGGGAGGGGGGTCTCTTTCATCCCCCAGCATGAAATTCTATCACCTCCAGTTGTTAGAACATGACCAAGACCTCCACTTTGGTGCCTTTT
Organism: Myotis lucifugus; assembly: GCF_000147115.1. Taxonomy (NCBI): domain Eukaryota; kingdom Metazoa; phylum Chordata; class Mammalia; order Chiroptera; family Vespertilionidae; genus Myotis; species Myotis lucifugus. The sequence goes on along the minus strand of NW_005871054.1, from coordinate 11,418,118 downwards.
GGATTCTTTTATAGTACCCTTTTCTCTTGTAGCAAGTTTATCAAAATGTAATTCATATACCATAAACTCACATATTTATAGTGTACAATGCAATAATTTTTAGTATAGTCATAGACTTGTCCAACCATCACCACAATCTAATTTTAGATAGTTTTTGTTACCCCAAAAGCCACACCCTTTAGCAGTCACCTGACCCTTACTCCAACCTGGCAGCTTCTAATCTATTTCTGTGTATCTGGCTATTTCATTTTTTTTAAAAAAATATATTTTTATTGATTTTAGAGAGGAAGGAAGAGAGAGAGAGAGAGAGAGAGAGAGAGAGAGACATCAGTGATGAGGGAGAATCATTGATTGGCTGTCTCCTGCACATCGATTGCCGGCATGTGCTCTGACCAGCAATCGAACCGTGACCTTCTGGTTCACTGGTCAATGATCAACCACTCAGCCATGCCGGCAGAGCTCTGGATATTTCAAATAAATAGAATCATATTATGTGGGTACCTTTTTCTAAATTGAAGAAAGGAGACCTGATGACACCCTGATACACTAGCACTCACCCCCTTCTCTTCCTTACCCCATTATTTCAACACACACCTTCCTCCACCTGCTTGCTGATGTATACAATTCCCTTAACCAGCCCTGTGAGGGTGGAGGCGTTGGTGGCAGGCCCAGGTGGGACACAGGGCCTCTGATTAATGAGGCCTTGATTGAAATGAGTTTGTCTGGGACAGGGGTGGAGCAGTGGCTCGCATGCTCACTAAGGTGTAGGTGGGCCCTGGCTGGGGGAGGCGGCTCCCAGCAGTCCGGGTTGGGTGACCAGGTCACCCCTGGCCATTGGGCCTGAACACCTCATTCCTAGAGGACCACAGGAAGCCAGAGGTCACAGTAAGTTCTACCAACCGGGCTGCCCCAAGGCTCAAAGACCACGCAAGATTTCCGGGGGCAGAGCAGCATCACACCCTGCCCCTTTCCAGTAGCGACAGGGAAACAGGGAGCGACGCCTTCCCCTGTCGCTTCTGGGCAATTCCACAGCCCCTGCTGCGGCCCCAACCAGGAGAAAGAGGGGACGGGGCTCCCAGGGGCTGGAGGTGCGACAGCAGGTGGGGCCCAAATCCAAGGTGCGGTACAGGGTGGTAAAGACAGACCCCAATGTTTGGCTTCTCATCACCCTAAAAGCTGGTGGGTTTGACCAGGTGAAAGATTTTCCTCCAAAGTTCCAGGTAAAGGCGGGCAAAGAGTAGGGAGGCGAAGTGGCGAGGAGCGAGGGAGGGTCGCAGGTCGGGGGCGCCGCGTACTCACAGTCGGGTGAGGCCGGCCCGCGGGCCAGGGCAGCGCAGGGCGCCGTCTGGCGGGCAGCTGCAGGGCTCGGGGCAGTGCGTCCCGCTCAGCGGCCGCGGCAGCGCGGGCGGCAACAGTTACAGCCAGCGCCAGCTGCGGCCACCGCGCTGGGGACGCCTCGCCCCCATGGCAAGAGAGCCTGAGTGCAGGCTTTGGCGACTGGGCGGGCGCCCTTGATAGCCCTGGAGTGGCCCGCGCCCCTCTCCCCGCCCCTTGGCCTGTCCTCCCACCTTCTCGGCTCCGCCCGCCCTTACCCCCGCTACGGCGTCCCCGCCGCTGAAATTGTGTTGTGCCTCGACGTGGGACAGAGTTCAGTACCCCATCACTTCCTTACTGCTGCTTTCCAGGGACTGTCCGTCCGCTACAGCTGCAAATAGCCCTAGTTCTGGGGTAGCTGTGGGAAGGGTGCATGCTTGGGTAAGGGTGCGGCGTTCAGAATGCCTGTCCTCGCTCCACTGTAACCAGGAGTGTGAAGTTGAGTGAGTTGTGTCACTTCCCCTAACTTCTTTTATTTCATCAGGGAGGGGACAGCCCCAGACTCGGGTACAAACCATACCCCATCCCAGGGGTGAAAGTGCCCAGCTGAGAAGCTTCTCCTCTCCTTCCTTCTCAGCCCTAAATCCTTTCTCTTTCTTCCCCACCATCTCCCTCCACACTAATTAATCTCTGTCCTACCAACTTCCCCAGTACTGCTCAGTACTCTCTTGGTAGTAACTGCTTTCCTCCTTATATAATAGCGATTTGAGTCTGTTCTAATCTCCACTATAGATTGTGAGGTGCCAGGGATTCTTTCTGGCTTCTACATGGTAAAGATTTGTTGAGTGAATGAAACTGCTCCAATAATATACAGCAGTTACTCCACTAGAGGCCCAGTATGGGCTGGATCTGTGACAGGTGCTTTCCTTCACATCATGTCTAAGCTTCACAGTAAACTAGCAAGTGTTACAATCAGAAAAACGGTGTTCTGAGAGGTTACATGATTTTCCCAAAGTCACACAGCAGCAGAAACTGTTTGAACTCATATTTATCACCCATGCAAAAAAAAATATTACTATATGATCTACATACCAAGGACTTGGAAAGGAGACAAAATGTTATGGTAAACCTGGGGATCCGTGATTTCCCTATTTAATCCCATCATTAAAACACTTTTCTACCTTCCTTCCAAGAACTCTGGAAATCCTAGAAGTCTTTCTGGAAGAGGTGGGCTTTGAGAGCTGGGAAGGTATCCAAGACTGTACAGACAGGAAGTGAAAACAGATTCCCTTTTTTTCTGTGTTGAAGTTACCTCTCATGGACAGACTGGCTCAGGCACCAGTCTCTAGTCTCTTGGAGTCTCTTGCCCAAGGAAGGTGAATTTAAAAAATAATTGGGCTTTGCTAGATGACAGCATTGTGCTAGATGGCATGAAAAACAAAGCTTTGTATGTCTATATGATTGTCTTTATGTTCTGGATCCCTGTCTCCAACTGCTTACCTAACTATATTTGCTGTTCCCCTGACCTGGAATGATTTTCTCTTCCTTTTTCATATTCCATTTAGGTAAACTCCTAGTTGTCCTTCACGACTCAACCCAACGTCACTTCCGCTGTAAAGCCTTCTCTGATTCGACCTGCCTGAGTAGTTGTGGCCATAGCACTTGATTCTATAGCCAGTAATATAACACACTGTAATTATGGCTTTAATTTCGCTTCCTCCTGTCCATTCATTTTAGTATTGCTAGGGTATGTCATAGCTTCTAGCTCCTAGTAGGTACTCAGTATATATTGTTGAGTAACAGAATGATTAAATGAAACCCATACGCAGACCTATAGCAGATGCTCAATAAATCAGCTGAGAGAAGCTTAACAACCTTGCTTGATTTATTTTCAACGGGGTCACATTTCCTCTCTTTTAGCTTTGTCAGATTTTGGTGGGGAAGTTGGGGTAACTCTGAGCTTTTCAAACATTTCCACCATGTATCCTGAATTGCAGGAGAAAAGGGATGGATACTTCAAGGTGGCTGAGTGGCATTTATTTCAAGTCTTATGTTATATGGGGCCTTTTCTTTTTACTCCATAGCCTGTCTGGTATATAAAAAGAATGTTGCTCCCACCTATCCCTGAAGAGCTATTTGATTCTATGCTTGGGTATCCTTGGGAGTTACTTAAACTCCCATAAGAGAAGAACAGAGCAGTCAGAACATCTTGATTTTCCTTTCTGTTTCATCATCAACCATGTGACTTGTTCTTTGATTTCCTCATCTGCAGGAGGAGGGGTTGGAGTTCACAATCCTTAAGGCTCTTTTAGCTCTACAATGCAAGGCCTTTGTGGGCAGCTCCTATTGTTTTGTTGGTGGAAGGAGGTGGATTGTGTATACTGACTTCTTATTGCTTGTACTGGATTGGAAATTAAATCCTTTATAAAAAGGTGAAGTTGTTCAGTTGAAAGAAAACTTTAATTCTAATGAGCTTTCATTAAACTTTTATATCTCTGATTAATTTCTGTTGTATCTTACTTATCACATTGGTTCTTGTAGTGTACCTCTTATAACAAAATCACACTGATTGTTAAAATCACAAAAGTTCATTACAGTGGAATTTACCTATCCTTCTCTTTAAGATGTGACCTATTTAGAGTGAATATTTTTAAATCTGAAGAACCCCTATGTCATATAATTATACTTATGGTTACTTTTGTCACAGAACTTCAAAAGAGCATGACCCACAAGGATTGCTAATTATTTTTTACTGACAAACTAAAGTTTTTGGAATTCACAAGAAGTTTATTCTAACTTAAAGAGATAAAGAATATCTGACGTGCCCTAACTGGTTTGGCTCAGTGGATAGAGTCAGCCTGCAGACCAAAGGGTCCCAGGTCCATCTGGTCAAGGGCACGTACTTTGGTTGCAGGCTCCTCCCCAGGCCTGGGGCCTGGTCGGGCTCATGAAGAGGCAACCAAACGTTGTGTTTCTCTCACATCGATGTTTCTCTGTCTTTTCCCACTCTTTCCCACTCTTCCTAAAAATCAATGGAAAAAATATCCTTGGGTGAGGATTAAAAAAAGAAAAAGAATATCTGACACTACAACTCAGAAATCTTAATAAAATTTTTTGAAATTTTAGAACGGGCTTCTTATATTTTAAGATGCAGAAATATCATTTTGGAAGCTTTAAGAACAAAGATTCCTGGGACTCTTTCCAAAAGAGATTAGAATTCAGTTGATAGGAAGTGGAGCCCAGGAGTCTGTTCTAACAAGCACCCATGCAATTTTGATGCATGGGGTTCCCAGAACACAATTTGTGGAACATTAAAATGGAAGTTCTAGAATTAAATTTGCCTTGAGAAGACAAAGCTCAAGAATCTTTACTATGGACTCTGAATGAAGTTTAAGAATTTTGACCCATTGTTAAAGAAATCTGGTATGTGTTAGCACATGCATACAAATAACATATTTGTAAAATTGTTCAACTGATTATAATACTGAGGTTTTGTTTTACTTTTAAGTAGCAATCAGTTTACTCATTTTAATTTTTTTTGGGGGGGGAGAATGAGCAATTTCACAAGATCATAGAGCATATTTTTTCTTATGCCTCACTAGATCAAAACTCAATAGCACTTGATGTCACACTGAGATACTGGAGTTGGAGGAAGTCGGCAAAGTAATGAAAAACCTCAAGCAGATTAGGTAAGATTTTCTGATTCTTGAACACATACCATATTAATATAATACCATAACTGATATTTCTTCCCTCTTAAAAGCACTGGTTTTACCTTTCCCTTAGAAGGAAAGTAGGGCATGGAGGGAAAATATGTGTAAAGAAAGAAAAATACAGTTAGCCTGTCAGTTGCTCACTTTACCACTGGGAGCAAAATAAAACGAAGCAAACAAAAAAGATGACCCCTGAAAGTTACACTGTGACATTTCATGCAACCTCCCTGTGGCTTGCTTGGAAATTTCACTTTCTGTTTTACTGTCTATATGGTGTGAAATCAGAGATGTGATCAGCTGTGCCATCTCCAACTCTGCCCTGGAGTTCCCGTGAGCCTTCACAGGAACTAGCTCAAAGCTGAAGGCTGATGGGCACCAGCCCTAGGGATGGGTCTGGGAATAGAGGCTTAAGGATGGTCTGGGGCATGAGAGTCCTTCTCCAAGACTGCTAGAAGAGCTAGAGAAGGGGCCTTGCCATTTTGGTCCTGTTGTTGGAAGGATATAAATGAATTGAGGCTGTTGTCCTCCTTGTCTCATGAAAAAGCTTACCTGCTACAGAGAGAAAAACAGAGACGAGAGACAGATGTGGGCAAACAGAGTCCGAGGCCAGCACCTTCCTTGGATTTCCCAAGTAATGAGATTTCCCAAGTAATGAGCCAATACACCTCTTTTCCCTTAAGCTAATTGGAGTTGAGTCTCTCTCACTTACAACTAAACTTCCTTGCTGTGACCTTTATTTGACTTGCCTACATCCTCCGACCCTTCTCAGCTAGGAAAGAAATAGGGATTTTCTATTCTTATCTCTGTCACTTTTCCCCTTTGATTGGTAGCATTTATCACTGTGCTTCTGGGAATAAACTGGCCCAGTGAGTGAACGAACAAATGAATGGATGTGAATGAGTGAAAAAAGAGGCAGTGTCATAGAAACACATTATTCTTCTTTTTAGAGAAGCTGCATTTTGCTAAATAACTCTCCAAGCATTCCTTCTATTTTAGGGAAGGACTCCTAGTAAACTGCAGCCTTGGCTTAGAAATCAAGTTTTCAAACTAAAATATTAGGTAGAGCCAACACAAAGAAAGAGAAAACTTTCTCATATGATGAAATAAATAAAAAAGGAAACAGGATTTGAGTTTTAAAAACTGATGTAAAATTAATCAAAGTGTGGACCACAGGATACTGTTGCCTCCCATGCTAATTGGCAGTATTTAGGGAAAAGGTGTCAAAGCTCAAGAAATTTGGGTCAAATTGGGTTCAAGTTAAACAAAGTTCTTTATTGGACACTTTCTCAGAATTTGTAACGTGCATTCTGAATCTCCAAGAGGGCCATAGGATATGCAGGGGACTGGTGTTGCTCTGGGACATACATTGGGAATACTGATTTGGGAACATAGATTGAGAAAACGGACTTTTGTGGCAAAGAACCCCTTCACTAACTGGAAGCCAGAGCTGACCTTGGCATGGATATAGCCAACTAATACGTGGACTTGCTGGTGATCAGGAAGGTTGCCTGGATCCCTCTTCTTCTCCCTCTAGCCTTTGATGTGGACAGTCTAGTTGAGAACCCCAATGTTATCAGTATATCCTTTTAGGGTGAGCATTGCCCTCCCCAGTCTCCTTTTTAAAAATGAAGATATAGCACACTGATTTGATTATATCTTCATTGGATTTATTTATTTTCAGAATAATTTTTCTGGGTCCTGGAATGGTGTGAAGACCTAGGGTACATGAAGTTTAGGGGTGGATGCACCTCGATTGAGGGGAGGGAGGGCAGGAAGCTTCTTCCCCTCAGAACAGCACAGGAGTAGACTTGACTTGCCCGCAGATGCATTCAGAACACAGAGATTAGGGTCTGGAGAGTGAAAAAACCTCTGTTTTCCTCCTGGCTGCCTTGTGTGGAGGTGGCCTGCTCTCTCACCTTCCTGCTCTCATCCTGTCCCTGGATCAGGCGTGGGTAAGGCTCTCAGTCCCCTTGTTAGACCCTCTTGCTTGCACGTGGCTCCATTAGAGATGCTCAGAGCGCCACACGTCTGCCTGATGGTGTAGATAATACCTGTCATGTTGATTTATGCTTTCTGCACATCATGTCACATGTAGACAAACAGAAAGGCCAGTCATTACCTTAGGGCCTGCAAGGCCTTTCTCAAAGGAGGAATCTCCTTCAAGGAATAGGAGTCATTACTGAATTGCACAATATGGGGCATGACAAACTGAGAGAATGGTGCTCCCATTTTCAGCAGAAGGGAAGGCAGTGGGAGCTGATTCGCAGTGGTGCTGAGGGCGCCTGGGGGAGACTGGGCACGCTGGGAGATGAGGAGTGCTGCCGTGGGTGTGTGGAGTTCGTAGTGACAGCTGGCTGGAGAGATCCAGGAGGCAGCTGGACTGCACTGGTGCAGAGCAAGGGAAACACTGAAATGGGAGAGATGAATTTGGGGATCCTACCTTAATGGTTGTCATCTCATAGAACCACTTTTGGGAAGTTACTTAAGAGGCAGATTTCAGGGGGCTTACTGGGAGATTCTGCTTCTGGCTCAGGACAGGAAATGTGCATTTGGAAAAGGAACCCCAGTCCACCCTCTGAGAAACACTGCTCCAGAGTGATAGATGAAACCAGAGAGAAATTGTCTGGAGAGAAGTGGGCTCAGGACAGCATGGTGAGTGGGTTACCTGTGTTAGGGAGGAGGAGGAACAGGAGGAGCCATAACAGAATTTGGGAATGCAGTGAAATCAAGGGAATAGATTATCCACTCAAGAAAAAAGACCCATGATAGGTAGACACAAAGGAAACTTTATTCTAACTTGAAATAAAGATATAAAAATTAAAGAAAACCAGATGTATGATTTTACTTCTTTTAAATTAGCCAAAAGTCATTTAAAGCAAACACCAAATGGTAGAGAAATAATTGTAAAACAAACACATCCATGCATTTAAAATGATTTAAGCCTTTTGGAAAGCAAGATGGTAATTCCTATCCAGATCCAGGCATATGTGTATCAATCCATTGATTCTAGAACTTAGAATTTTCCAAAGAAAATATTCAAACAGGATAAATAAAATGCCATGAGAATGAAGATGTTCATTATAGTAGTGTCCATATAACATATTTGAAATAATCTAAATATTCAGCAATATTAGTGATTTAAATAAATTAATTCACTTAATTGCTGAAATATTACAGTAATTTAAAATAATTGGACTAATTGAGAGATATAGAAGAGTTGGATATGTTAAATAAAAAAGTTAGAGTACAAAGTAATCTTTACATTGTTAGTTCAAATAAGCATGTTCCTTTGAGAAGAAAACCAAATTTCATTTTCTGCCCCAATCCTGCAACTCCAGGTCAGCTCAATGTGTCATGTGCCATGTTCCTGGTAACCTATAAAGCAAGCCACAGACACCAGTTGGTTTTCTGAGCAGTTACATGGTTCTCAGATATAAACATCATATAACCCCTCTTCTCGCCAGTTCCATCATTGGCTTGGTTTCCAACTCTTTCCTGCTCTTTATCAACTTAAGATGCCACTTCTGACCTTCTGCACTTTATATTAGCATCTGGCCTTTCTCAGTCCTGACTTTCACCTTCCTTCCTCTCAGACTCCACTGTGACAGGCCCTCCCAGTTTCAGACACTCTCGAGTACTAACACCCACCTCAAGGGTTCTATAATGGGTCTAAGTTTTTCCTTAAAATTTTTTTTTGCATCTAAGTAATGTCCCTGCTAAAATTATCCAGATGGTTTGAAACACCGAATATTGAAAAATATAATACTTTCTCATATTTCTCCCCCATCTACAGCCATGGCATTTGCTTCATTTCTAAATTATATACTTTTATTGCTACCTGCTTTAATTACCTATTGCTGTATAACAATATTACCACAAATTGGGCAGCCTAAAATTGTTATTGCACAGTTTCTGTGGGTCAGGATATGGGGCATGGCTTAGTTAGTGGAGGGTGGGCAGGGTTGGGGGAAGATCTGGTGGCCTAATCTCTGTATAGACTTTCATTACATTCTGATACTAGCTAGGTTCCAATTAGAATGTTGGCATGATTAAAGGCTCTGTGAATCTGCCAGCAATGGTCAGCCTGCGATATGGACTAACTTAGGTTTCTTTGGGCTGGTGTCACCTATGTGGCTCATGAAGGTCTCTTCCCCAAAGCTTTCTCTACTTTCTGCACAGGTCTGCGATTCTTCCCCAGAATGATATTCAGTCAAGGTATCAGTATTTAATAATAACAGGACGGATTCTTTAGGGACTTTTGAAAATCATAAAAAAATTAGTTGATAATAATTGAACTCACATAAAATTATGAGAATTATGTGTACTTTAACATATAGCTAGCCTAGATATACTTTTATACATCAATGAGATATGTTTTTTGGAGTACAATTCTTGAATAAATCTCAAGTTGCTTCTTCCAGGAAAACGGATATAATCTTTACCCCTAAGAAAATAGTCTTCTTCTTCTTTTTTGTTTTGTTTTGTTAATCCTCACCCAAGGATATTTTTCCATTGATTTTTAGGGAGAGTGGAAGAGAGAGGGAAAGACAGAGAGAAACATTGATGTAAGAGAGACACATCGATTAGTTGCCTCCTGCATGTGCCCCGACCAGGGCCCAGCCAGGGTCGAGTCTGCAACCAAGGTACAGGCCCTTAACTCAGTGGTTCTCAACCCTCTGGCCCTTTAAATACAGTTCCTCATGTTGTGACCCAACCATAAAATTATTTTTGTTGCTACTTCATAACTGTAATGTTGCTACTGTTATGAATCGTAATGTAAATATCTGATATGCATGATGGTCTTAGGCGACCCCTGTGAAAGGGTTGTTCGACCGCCAAAGGGGTCTCGACCCACAGGTTGAGAACTGCTGCCTTAACCATACTCGAACCCGGGACCCTTCGGTCCGCAGTCTGACACTCTATCCGCTGAGCCAAACTGGCTAGGGCAAAATAGTCTTCTTTTTGGTCTGATATGTAGTTTTCTTCTCTGAGTGTTTCTAAATATCCTGATCCTACAGGAGGTGGCCTATTCTTTTCTATTCTCACCCAGTCTGCTCTGGGGAGATCGTTTTCTTATACTAATGCCTGTATGATTTTTCTTTGGCCAGCTCTTGGTTTTTGCATCTGCAAATGTTCCAAGTTCATTTTAAGTATCAGGTGTCAGTGATATTGGTGAGGCTGTTCTGCTTTCCTCCACACACAATGCTGTGCCCCAGGCAGCTTGTTACCTGGAAAGACTCTTCTGTGGGCTGGCATTAGTCATTTTGCCTCCCTAGTATACTCTTCCTTTGGTAGCTGCATTCTGCTTTGCTTTTCAGGGAACTCTCTGTCCCCTCTTCAAGGTGTTTTGTGAGCCTATTGACCCAAGTGCTCCTTGGTCTTCAACTCTCTTACCTGAGAGGTGATGAGCACAGGACCTGGGTTAAACTTTGTCCTGGGAGTTCAGTGTTCAGTGAATGACTTGTCGACAGAAGTGGCCAGAGCTAGTCATTCTTTTTTCATCTGTGAGATTCTGACTGAAATTCTTGGAACTGATTTTTCTTGTCCTTTTTGAGGACTGCTTGTTTATATCTTTCTTAAGTTCTAGGACATTACCCAATGTCCTGTTGTTCTAATAAATTATTATTATTATTTTATCTATATTTTTTAGAGTCAGTTTCAATTGCTTACAACTAAAGAACCTAATCATATACCAAGTCTTTCTACTTTTATTTCCATACGTGGTCCTTTGAAAAACCTTAATTTTAGAGAGAGGGAGGGAGGGAGGGAGGGAGAGAGAGAGAGAGAGAGAGAGAGAGAGAAACATCAATGTGAGAGAGAAAAATCGATCAGTAGATGCCCTGACTGGGAATGGAATCTGCCACCCCTTGGTGTAAGGGCTGATGCTCCAACCAACCGAGCCACACCAGCCAGAGCTCCACATGTGGTCTTTTCTGTTCTTTGCTCTACTGGCCAAAAGTGGAAAGGACTGCTTCCCACTTCCTAAGTGTGTTCTGAGTAAGAGACTGCCCTGACTTGTCTTGGTGACATTGTTTAAGAGACTGATGAATGCCATGGAGAGCAGCAAGAGTGATTACCCTCAGACTCTTAACAAGACACGAGGACTGGGGAGGAGGCAGGGACAAAGCCTGGCAAGGACTTGGGCTCAGCAACATGGGAGCCCCTTACTCAAAGCAGTGGCAAGGTTTCAGGGGAGGGGCAATAATGAACCCAGGGAGCCTGACATTAGGCTCCTTTGCTCCCAATGGCAAAAATTCCTTTTCTTCAGGCTGGGCATGGAAGCAGAGATATCAGACTTTAAGGGTTCATCATTGGCTGGGACAATGAGGATGTCAGTAGTGACCATGACCTGATTTTTTGAGTACTGTGGAAGCCAACTGAATTCTGGGGAGACCCTCAGGAGGAAGGATACCTCAGTAATACCAGAGACAGAAATTCTTGCAAGTCTAGGAAGATGAGAACTCAAAATGGAAATTAATTTGATTTAATGAAAATAAAGAAATCGATGTTTTGCATGTCTCAGTGTGTTGACTTAGATTCATAATGGTTATAAGCCCTTAAAAATTCTCATCCATAGCTTAATGAGTGCATGCATGTCAGTTCTATCCCAAACATCAGCAAGCCTCTCTGTGGGTAAAGCAAAGACATATAGGGTTCTGCCTCAATCTTCCAAGAGCATACACTCTCATTGGAGAGAGATGACTCAAACAGCTAGGAGGAAGTTAGGTACCCTTAGAAGAGCTAATCATCAGCATCTGACAACAATTTAAGAGCTGTACTTGTGCTTAATTGGCAAACGAGTGGCTTAGTCAATAAGCAGTAAGAATTCAGTGACTGTAACATTAAAGGACAATGGGAGGAAGAAAAATAATTTAATGCTTTTTGTTCCAGTAACGGTGAGTATGAAGGGTTGCTTGTTCCGAGAAAAGGAACAGTTTGTCCTAGCAGTTCACTGCTTCCCAGGGAGCCCATGCTTTGCCAGCCTCTGGTCTCAAGGGTCCCTCCTCCAGAGATGGGGGGTCAGGCCTACTGGAGCAGCCTGCAGAAATCAAGCAGGCTGATAATGCGCTTAAAGATGTTTTCTGCTTATCCTTTCTCTCTGTCTTCCTAAATGCACAGCACTTTTCCAGGTCAGTGTCAGAGGAGTCTATGTTCCCCTTCAACAATAAAACCTAGCAGGCAGGGAGGGGATTGCTGGGGGATTAGGGGAACTCAGAGTGGTTTTGTGTGTCGGTGATACACAGTCCTCTTCTTCCATGCCAGTATCCAGCACAAGGCTGTTTGAGAGCCTTGCTTAAAAATCTGAAGCCGTGGCCAACTGGGAGCTCTGGGCTCTGATGTAGGGGAGGAGAAGAGACCAGATGAAGTTCCCGAGAAACCCAGGCTGTGAGGCTGGGCGGATAGGGGAGGGATTTGAGAGTCATGACAGTGTGGAGTTTGTCCCACTGTGTTTTTGGCATATAACTCCCTTTTGGAGCTTGGTTTTACTGTCTGTAAAATGACCACAAGAAAATAGATAGAGCTTTAATGAAGACCAAGCACAGACATCTAAATATCCTACATTAACACATTAAGAAGTGATTATTCACTTTACTAAAAGGATTGTCCCCTTTATAAGAATTCAAAAATCCCATTTACAGGGCAGTTTTCTTTCATTTAAAAGTAGAATTTAGTTTTCAAAATGTGATTGTATTTTCAGCTTTTAAGGAAAATATAAGTTGCATAAAGGGAGTTCTGTATGTCTTCTTGCTCTGTTTCTTCTTTACCCCTCTACCCAAGATAATGGTGCTTATCCGATGTTTAAGATATGAGCTGAAAACCAAATTGGTAGTGGATTCCTCAGCAAAGACAAACTGGGTTTTATCCTCCAGTGGCTTCTGGACTGGCAATGGACAAATCTTTGTTCTGGCCAAGCTCCAAGCTGGATTCCTTTGGACAAGTCTTAGAATCATAGAACCTTTGTGTTGTTAGGGGTCATCTAATCCAACCTCCTTTTGAGAGAGGCATTTCAATATCCCTGACTGATAATATTTTCTGGACCTCAGTATGTCCATCTGTATGATGAGGGGAATTGATCTTCAATTTGAATTAGGGCCCAGGGTGGGAGTGGGAGGGTTGAGAAAGTAGAAGCCAGGACTCGGAAGTCTAAATGTAATGGCATCACAATCTAGCAGAGGCTAAATTCTAGATAGATCATCTAAATAAGACGCCTTGGGGAATCAACCTCTCTACATTCCCTCCCTCTGCACAGAGCCACCCTCCTGTGGTCAGTAGTGAGGAAAAGTTCTGAGATCTTGAGGTACTTGCAGTTTGACCTGGAGCTACGAGCAGCTCTACCTCTGCATTTATAAAGGAAGATGAAGTCAGGATGTCAAATGAATTCTTCTCATCTTTGGATGAGAATTATTCCAAGGTTGAGCAGCCTCACTGCCTTTTCTCTCTTGCTTCTGGCTCTCTCTCCTGCCTTTACCCACCCCCAACCTATTCTGTCCTTTTTTTTTTTTTTTTTAAAAAAAACAACAATATGCAAACCTCAAGGGCATGCAGTTGGGTCTGGGTGAAATCAGCTGAGTGTTTACAGGATTTATCCAAGGAAGAGCCCTTGGGTCATTGTCATGGCAATTTCGATAATCCCGACAGGGTGCAGATGTGGCTGTCCAGGGCAATCTGAGAGTGCCTCCCACCCTCCAGCCTCAGTCACTGGTGGGGGCATATGGGGCTCGCTTACCCTTTTTTAGTAATCTATGTGCAGGGGGGGGGAAGTTCTCATAATTTTAGTCATAAAAACCTTGGGCCAAAATATTTTATCAAAAACTTCATCTGGAGTGAGAAAAAGGCTCTGCAAAGGCTGGTTGAATCATTGGTAGGACTGGGCAAATATGCCATTTTTGCATAACTGCATTGCTTCTTTATTGCCTGCAAACATGTCTATTTACTCTCTTCGATCCTATCTCCCCCTGCTGCACTCCGATCTGGAATATGAGCTCCTCAAGGCCAGGGATCTTTTAAAATTCATTTCTTGATGTTTTCAATGCCTGTCACTGTGCCCAGGCACTTAACAGGACTTTAGTAATCTCTTTTGGGTGAATGAAGAGGTGGCATAAGATGGCAGAGATGTGCAAGGCGACTCCTGTTGGATAGAGATTGGATGAAGGTAGGAATGCGTGAGGAAATCGATACCATGAAGATCAATGCCCAGAAAGGTAAATCTGGTGTCCAAGTAGTTGGAGAACTAGAATTGGAAAGAAGTTGGTGGTAGGAAGACCAGCAAGGAATGTGAACCAGTCTCCTTGAAAAAGCATTGCTAGGGGTGCCTAAGAGAGACCTGCTATTGCAGCTCTGTTCATCTGGCCAGGCGCACAGCCAGGAGAGAGATTCAAATGCCCAAAGAGTTGGGCACCAACTTGAACATAAATGTTCACAGCAGCACTTTTCATAATAGCTAAAATCTAACAACTCAGATCTCTATCAACTAATGAATGGAAAAACAGAATGTGGTATATCTATATAATGCAGCAACTTTTAACCTTTTCCACATCCTGGCACACATAAACTAATTACTAAAATTCTATGGCACACCAAAAATATATTTTTTGCAGCTCTGACAAAAAAAGGTATACTTTTTATTCATTTACATCAAATGGCTATTGTGTTGGCTTTTTTTTCCTTCATTTTTTAAATTTGACAATTTAAGGAGAGAGAGGTCAGTGCCCCTGACTTAATAGTCAGGTATTGCATGTTTTAAAAATTCTTGTGGCACACCAGTTGAAAATTGCTGATATAGTGGAATACCATTTGGCAATAAAAGATGAAACAAACTACAGCATGGATGAATCTTGAAAACATTGTGTTAAGTGAGAGAAGCAAGTTACAAAAGATCATATGCTGAATATTCTGTTTATATGAAATGTTCAAAATAGGCAAATCTATAGAGACAGAAAGTAGATTAGTGGTTGCAAGGGGTTGAGGGAGGGAGGAGTGGGGATTAATTGCCAATGTGTATGGGTTTTTTTAGGGGGTGATGAAAATGTTCTAAAATTAAATAGTGATGATGGTTGTATAACTCTGTAAATATACTGAAACCCATCAAATTATATACTTTAAAAGGACAAATTGTATGGTATGTGAATTATGTCTCAATAAACATAATTATTAAAAAATAAAAAAATTAATTGCCTAACATAAGGGTTTAAGAGTCTCCTGAGCTTTGGAGGAGAGGCTGCAGGGGTTCCAGAGAGTAAAAATGAATCAATTAGCAGGTTGTTCATGCTAATAAGTACTGTATATGTGCAAACCAATCCACAAGTCCGCAAATGGCTGTCTTCTTTTTATTTCCATTTATTTCAAATGTGGGCTGGTACAAATGCAACTTGGGTGGGGTCTGCTTCATTATGCAGTGTTCCACAAGGCCCCTCAGTTCTGGTAGCTGCATGTTAGTGAAGGAGCTCCAGAGCTGTCCTGGACTCTTGCTCCATGTCTGGCCTATTCAGGTTTCACCTGCTCTTACTACAGCCTCTCTTTTTCTAGGACTCAGTTTGCTAGAGGATGATACCATTCATCTTCAAATTGACCCCTCCCTTGGGCTGCTGACCCATGGTGCTTAAGCCAGGTCGTGAGTCAGGATGCCATTAGAATGGGAGGCCTTCTTAGAAGCTGCCAGTGCTGTGCTGGCAAACCAGCTCTCTTGAAAATAGGTTAAGTATCAAATGGCAGAGCCAGGATTAGAGTCCTAAATGTGGGTGTATTTAATTACGGGACTGCCCCACTCACTCTTAAAGCACTCACACTAGTTCACAAGATCCCCAACAGGAAGGTCTTCAAAAGGAAATGGTCCAACCCAAGAAAAGGGATGTCATTCTAAAACCTCCAGTGTGGCTGATTGCAAACTATCAATGTGAACATAGAGTAGGGAAGAGAGGAACACGATTGGCTCTAGACAGGTGGCATGAACCTGCTCCAGCACACCATCGCTCTCAGGGCGAGTACACTCTGGTGGCTCCTTCACCAACTCCTCAGGCACATTCAGATGGGTGTTTCCTGGAGTATTCAGAAAACATGAAAGCTTTTAACATTCCCCCCATATCAACTTATTTGACATTTGTGTAGGCACAGAGGATAGGGATGAGTTGTTAGTGAGGAAATGATATAAAGGTTTTGATGTGAATAAATCCCACACCAAAATACTGATGGAGGAGATTAGATTCCTGATGGACTCAAGTTTGTTTGCTATTCTGTCAATTTTGGAAAGCATATGACTATGTAGGCTAGATCAATATAGATTATGTGTGGCTTACATGTAAAACAGTGGACTTCTTTTTGCATATGCTGTCTGATTTCTAGGCTTCAACCTGGTGGAGAAACCTAAACTTTACCATGCCATCAATCACTTTTCTTGGATATCCATCCTCACCAACCACTCTATTCTTTATAATTTTAGAATCTTTTCAACAACCCCCAGAAGAAACACCATCCACAGTAATAGTCACTCTTTATTCTCACTCCCTCCCCCCACTGTCCAGAATAATACCAAGACACTAATCTATGTTGTTTCGATGGATTTGCTTATTCTGGACATTGCATATAAATGGGATCATACAACATGTGGTTTTATTACATCAGGCTTCTTTCACTTAGCACAATGTTTTCAAGTTTCCTCCATGTCATAGTGTGTATCAGCACATTATTCTTTTTTATTGCCAAATTATATTATGTTGTATGGATATGTCACACTTTATCCATCTGTCATTCAATGGACATTTGGGTTGTTCACTTTTTGACTATTATGAATAAGTTGCTATGAACACTTGTGTACATGTTTTTATTTCTCTTGGGTATATGAATAGGAGTAGAATTTCTTAGTTATATCTTTTAGGGAATTACCAACTGTTTTCCATCATGTTTGCGCCATTTCATACTCCCACCAGTAGTGTCTGAAAGTTCCAATTTCTTCACATCCTCACCAAACCCTGTTATTGTCTCTGGTTTTTATAATAGTCATCCTAGGGCAGTGGTCGGCAAACTCATAGTCAACAAAGCCAAATATCAACAGTACAACGATTGAAATTTCTTTTGAGAGCCAAATTTTTTAAACTTAAACTATATAGGTAGGTACATTGTTATTAACTTAATTAGGGTACTCCTAAGGCTTAGGAAGAGCCACACTCAAGGGGCCAAAGAGCCGTATGTGGCTCGCGAGCCGCAGTTTGCCGACCATGGTCCTAGGGCATGTAAAGTGGCATCTTATTGTGATTTTGATTTGCATTTCATCAATGATTAATGATGTTGAGCATCTTTTTATGTGCTCATTGGCCATTTGTATATCTTCTTTGGAGAAATGTCTATTCAAATTCTTTGCCCATTTAAAAATTGGGCTATTTGTCTATTTATTGGTGAGTTGTAAGTGTTCTGGGTGCAAGTATGTTGTCAGCTATGTCACTTGCAAATATTTTCTCTTATTCTCTGGGTTGTCTTTTCACTTTCATGATGGTATCATTTGATGCAGTTCGATTTTTCTATATTTTCTTTTGTTTTGTTTTTGTGTGTGTGTGTCATATAGAAGAAACCACTGTATAACTCAAGGTCATGAAGATTTACTCCTACATTCTATTCTGAAAGTTTACAGTTTTAGAGTCTACACGTAGGTTTGTGATCAATTTTGAAAAGGTTTTTGTGGATAGTGTGAAGTAGAGTTCCAACTTGGATATCCATTTGTCCCAGCACTAATTCTTGAAGACTATTCTTTCTCCATTGAATTGTCTTGGCATGCTTATCTAAAATCATTTGACCATAAGTATGATAGTTTATTTCTGGACTCTTGGTTCTATTCCATGGATCTAAATGTTTATTCTTATGCCAGTCCCTTATTGTCTTGATTACTTTGTAATAAATTTTGAGATATTTTATCATGAAGCGGTGTTGGATTTTTGTCAAATACTTTTTCTGTCATTGAGATAATTATGTGGTTTTTATACTTTATTTTATTAATATGGCATATTACAATGCTTTTTCTATGTTAAGCCAACTTTGCAAGTCCTATTTGCTTTTAACTAAGCCCATGAAAAAGTAAGAGACTTACGAGTGAGTGGGGCAGGCAATGACTAAGAGTTAGAGAGACAAGAGCTCTGCCATTTGCTTCTAACTTAACCTCTCAAAGTCTCAGTTTTCTTATCTGCCAAATAGAAATACTACAAGTACCTACTTAAGTTTTATCCATGATGTGTAGGGAGTTTGTAAACAGTACCTGGTCCATGAGTGTTCAACAGCAGCAGTTACTGTAATTAATGATGATTATAATGGTATAATTTCTCTGGCTCTTCACTCTCCTCTGATGATTATCTGACATAAGATCTGGTGCATTTTGGAGAGTATTGTAAGTACTCTAGCCTGGAGATAAAGTGGGCATTTTTGAGAGTATAGTAAGTACTCTAGCCTGGAGATAAAGTGGGAAAAGAATAGAAAATTTATAGACAAGTTTGTGTGGATGTGCATGGAAAAAATGAGCTTTTACATGTGCAGGTGATTTAGTTTCTCCAGTGGAAAAAATGCTAATGACTACGATTAAATAGCTGTGCTTAATTCCACAACTTGAGGAAAAATAAGTCACTAGCAAGTTGATTATTATTATTAATATTCAAGTAATCAGGCTCATTTGTAGAGCCTGATTAAAAATAAATGTTTAAATGAAAACACTGGTTTTAAATTAGTGAAAGTTAGAGCCCCAAATATTTAAGATGGTAATCTGTGGTACCACAATAAAGTCAAAGCAATTAAGTTATTGGCAATACTTGAACAGGAACATGTGTATATTTTGTCTTTGCCTCTCTAATTGAGGATGGGGAGTAGAGAATTCCAAGTCTTACTCTTCAATAAAAACTTCTCATTTTTCTCACTCAGCTGTTGGTACTTTAATTCAGTAACTTTTGTACCCTTTCTGACAGTCACGTGGAACTTTATGAATTCTGACAGGACCTAGTAAAATGCCACTGTGAAGGTCAGCTCACCATCAGTCATTCTTTTAAATATTTTTTTTTAAATTGGTTTCAGAGAGAGACGAAGAGAGAGGGAGAGAAAGAGAAAGAAGAATTGGTGGAAGAGAGAAACATCGATTGGTTGCCTCTTGTGGACTGAACCCACAACCTGGCATGTGTCCTGCCTGGGAATCGAACCAGTAACCTTTTGGTGCATAGGATTATACTCAACCAACTGAGCCACATCAGCCAGGGTGACCACCAGTCGTTCTTTCTCGGCTTGTACTTTTACACGAGATTAAAACCTCAGCACCAACTCGCACATTAGATAGCAGATCCTGGACACAAGGACTCTTGACAGAAGAATATTGCCTAATTTTTGTCCATCCTGCCCTTGTCATTTGCTAAGACATCAAACCTTTTAGTGTGGGTATAGCTTGCTTTAAGAGATATGTGTTCTCCAGAAAATGAAATGTTTACAAATTAGATTCTATTTTAAGTGTTGAAAGGAGCACTCCCCTTCGATTCATTAGCTGGTGGATCTATTTCTTATGCCTTCAGTTCCCTTTCTGCTGCCTCCTCTTCTGCCTGTGAAAGTGCTCAGGTGGCTCCAGTGTCCTAAAATCCCTTTCTTCATCCCCTGGCAACTGCAGTTCAACTTCCTGCTTTTATGAGTTCAGTTTTTCTTAGATTCCATATATAAGTGGGATCATATCCTATTTGTTTTTCTCTGTCTAACTTATTTCACTTAACATACAGCCCTCAAGGTCCATCCATGTTGTTGCAATGGCAGGATCCCCCCCTTTTTTTATAGCTGAGTAATATTCTATGTGTATAGATTTTTTTTTACCTATTCTATTTGTTGACACTTAGGCTGTTTCCATGTCTTGTCTGTTATACTAGTAGATAATGCTGCAGTGAACACAGGGGTGCAGATATCGCTTTGAGATAATTATTTTGTTTCCTTTGCACATATATCCAGAAGTGGGATTGCTGGATTATATGGGAGTTTTATTTTTAATTTTTGAGGAACCTCATATTGTTTTTCTATAATAGTTGTACATTCCTACCTATAGTGCAAAGGGTTCCCCATTTTTTTTTGCATCCTCATTAGTACTTATCTCTTGTCTTTTTATATAATACTAGAGGCCCATTGCACAAAAATTTGTGCACTGGGGGGGGCGGGGGTCCCTCAGCCCGGCTTGTGCCCTCTCGCAGTCTGGGATCCCACGGGGATGACCACCTGCTGGCTTAGGCCTGCTCCCCAGGGGGTTGGGCCTAAGCTGGCAATCAGACATCCCTCTGGCAGCCTGGTAGCCCTCGGGGGATGTCCACTTGCCAGCAAGGAGCAGACCTAAGCTGCAGTCGGACATCCTTAGTGCTGCTGAGGAGGCAGGAGAGGCTCCCACCACCACTGCTGTACTGGCAGCCATCAGCCAGGCTTGTGGCTGAGCAGAGCTCCCCCATGTGGGAGCACA
This sequence comes from Myotis lucifugus, assembly GCF_000147115.1. NCBI lineage: Eukaryota > Metazoa > Chordata > Mammalia > Chiroptera > Vespertilionidae > Myotis > Myotis lucifugus. The sequence continues at coordinate 11,397,646 of NW_005871054.1, read as the reverse complement.
CTGACCACCAGAGGGCAGCTCCTGCATTGAGCGTCTGCCCCCTGGTGGTCAGTGTGTGTCATAGTGACCAGTCATTCCCAGTCTTTCTGCTGTTAGGGTCAGTTTGAATATTACCCTTTTACTATATAGGATAGAGGCCTGGTGCACGGGTGGGGGCCGGCTGGTTTGCCCTGAAGGGTGTCCCGGATCAGGGTGGGGGTCCCGCTTGGGTGCCTGGCCAGCCTGGGTGAGGGGCTGATGGCTGTTTGCAGCTGGTCACACCCCCTTTAGGGTGGGGGGTCCCAACTGGGGTGCCTGGCCAGCCTGGGTGAGGGGCTGAGGGCCGTTTTCAGGCTGGCCAGCGACTGAAGCTCCCAGCCTGTCCTTTTTTTCTTTTTTTTTTATTCTGGGATTTATTTACCTTCTATAATTTGTTGCCATCACTGGAGCTGAGAGCTGGCTCCTGCTCGCTCCATCTCTGAGGCCACGGCCTGCTGAAAGCAGGTATCTGGGGTTTATTTACCTTCTATGATCGAAACTTTGTTGTTTTTGGAGCTCAGAGCCTGGCCACGGCAGGCGGGGAACCTTGGCTTCCTCCATCACTGGAGCAAGCAAGCCTCCTGCTCGCTTCAGCTGTGTGGCTGCCAGGCGCCATCTTGGTTGGGTTAATTTGCATATCGTGCTGATTAGCCAATGGGAGTCGTAGCGAAGGTATGGTCAATTACCATGTTTGTCTATTATTAGATAGGATAGCCAGCCTAACGGGTGTGAGATGATATCTCATTGTGGTTTTGATTTGCAGTTCCCTGATAATTAGTGATGAGCACCTTTTCATATATTCATTGGTCATTTGTATATCTTGGAGATATGTCTACTCAGTTCCTTTGCCCATTTATTAATCTGGTTATTGTTATTTTTTGCTAGAGTTTCTTATATATTTTGGATATTTGTCCCTCATCAGATATATGGTTTGCAAATATCTTCTCCCATTCAGTAGGTTGACAATTTTGTTGATTATTTCTTTTGCTGTGTAGAAGCTTTTTAGTTTGATGTTCCACCTATTCAGTTTTGCTGTTGTTGCTTGTGCTTTTGGTGTCATATTAAAAAAATTATTGCTAAGTCAAGTCCAATATCAAGGAGCTTTTCCCTATGTTTTCTGGTAGGAGTTCAATGGTTTCAGGTCTTACATTTACGTCTTTATTTGGAGTTAATTTTTTTGAGTAGTGTAAGATGGGGCAGCCCACTTTCCTTTTTCAGTGTTTCCTTGCTACTCTAGTGCCCATTTCTACCAATTCTGTTACCGAGGCAAGTCATATAAACTCTCTCAGCCTCATCTCAAAATTAAAAGGGGCATTATGTTAATGACCTCCTAGGTAATTGTGAGGGTTAAACATATTAATCCTACATAAATACATGTATAACATGTCAGCATAGCACTAACCATGTAGGGTACACAGTAATTGTTGTTTATTTCCTTCCAATTTTTCCCCCTTTAAAAAATTCCTTTCCCAATAAGGCATTAAATACTAATAGGAATGTTTAGCGAGTTACCATTATTTGTGGCATTTGCATTTTATTCTAGGTAATTAACTCAGTCATTCATTTCTTTATTCCATATCATTGTATGTTTTGTGGACCTCTATGTATTCCAGAAACTTTCAACTTTAACAGTTAAAAATTAAGCAACAAAATATAAGGGGGCCTATGTTCCTGAAATTTGACCTAGTGGATTTGGACCTAAACACATAGATCTGATAAGATACCTGCATTATTTTGGTCGTGTGTTATAGCCCATATTATGAGGGTATCTTTCCTGTTTGAAAATCCCACTATCACTATCCCTGGAATGCCTACAAACACTCACCACTATCATCTCTGAGGGCAAGGACAGAAAGAAAGAAGTTTGGGGAAGGCAGCTTGCCAAATACCACAGTCTTCCCAAATGCTGCTGTTTTGTCTTAACAGGCCTGTTTTTGTAGCAAAACTATCTGATGGAGGTGCTTTTGGCATCATTCTCTAAGCATCCTGCACCTCATGATAAAATGATTCCGAATATTCTGTGGTGAGAGGCTGTGAGGAGCCAGCGATTTCCTTGGGGCAGCTTTAGCCATAACAGAGATAGGACCCTATGCAGAGCAAGGGGAATTCAGGACAAGGCATTGAAGGGTTGGGGTTGCAGAGAGGGTATGGGTAACTAGAGACTTCTTAGCACTTTTTAATCCAAAGAGCTAAATCCGCTCCTCAACCTACCTCTGAAGAGAACTGTTATAATTTCTACCCACTTTCAGGGTGAGGAGCTGAGAAGCATGGAGAGACCCAAGGCATCTCTGGCTCCAGCTTACCTGTTTGTCTTTATCTTCAGTTCCTTAATATCATCTTCTGCAGCAATCACCCTTTTTATCATTCCCCAATCACACCAGGTTCCTCTCCCAACTCTGGTGTAGAGGAAGGAGGCATACTGATCCCATTTTACAGATGAGAAAACAGCAGCTCAGACCCCAAGTTCATCTAGTCAGTCATGGCAAGGCTGGGACACACTTGGCCTCCTGACTGCCAGTCTGTTTCCTTTAAAACTCAGGGAAGTGCAGGTTTTCAGAAAACCCCTCCGTGCATACTGAGTCTCTATACCCACCACAGCAGACGGAGCAGGTGGAAGAAGACAGGAAGCACAACCCACCCATCAGGCTCCATTTACTCCCAACCCAAGGATTCTTCTTCTGGCAACTTAACCACTTTCCAGAGTCAGCATTTAGTGTTGCTTGTGGAAACACAAATAATTTAGCACACAACACCCTGAACTGTAAACTCTGGTAAATAGGATCAGGGGGAAGATTTAAGTGGAAGGGACAACTGCTGTACAGACTTAACAGGAATTCATTAGGCTCCACAGATAGAGCAGATAAAAGATCCATAACCACCGGAGGGAAGTGAAAGGAAGATCCTAAATCCTTAAGACACAATGAGGTCCTGCCACAACTTATTAATCAAATCATGCTCAGGGGCACGGGCTCAAGTATTTAAAGGAACCCAAGGCATGGCATTTTAGATGAGAGCAGGGCCCTCCTGAAATGCATGGCTGTGTCAGAGATTTGGTGTCATCTGTCCAATACTACCACTTCTCCTTGGACCATTTCTTCCTGTTTCTATGTACTGTTATTTGCTTCCTTGCTCTTTTGCCCTTTATTCTTTCCCTTTCTCCCTGTTTGCTTTCCCCCTTTAAAAAATTCCTGTTCCTTTTCTTCTTTCTCTACCCATCTCTGCCTTTACTAACTCACTCCCACATTCTCTCCCTACCTTTTTATTTCCCACCCTCCTCAGACTCTCCGAGGACTTGCCTTCCCCCTGCACACCCTCCCTGTAGGATTTAGTGTGCTGTGTGCAGGTCGAGGTGTGGGGGGATTCACACAACACTCTCTGTCTTCCCCAGTTACATTCCTTTCAGCACTTTGCATGACTGGGAGGAGCAGAGGGGTAGAGCAGAACATCAGCACTTCATTTGGTCCTACATTGTTTGCTTTTTATCATTAAATCAGATATCCTAGGATTTCTATATAAAAACCAAACAAAATACGCTGAAAAGTATCGCACTGTGTCTTTGGATATTAAAGGGACACAATTGAAAAGAATATTAACCGTTATGAAAAGTGAAGTGCCTATTTCTCACCTCACACTGATCAGCACAGATTTTTCTGAAGAGCATGCCAGTATGGTTTCCCATTCTCCTATTCTCTTTCCTTGCCTCAGAAGAGATGTAACAGAGTCTTAAGAATTGAACAATATCTTATTGCAATTTTTATACAGTTTTTGAAATAATTGCTTGTAAGTGAAAAATAACAACAAAAGAACTTTGGAGCAATGCTATGTCACTTTCAATAAGTCAAAAAGGAGGGAGAGTGGGTGTTGTTAAGTGGCAGAGGGGAAAGTGCTCAGAGAACAAACTCTGTGTGTGTGTGTGTGTGTTTGGTGGTGTTTCTACAGCATCTCGAAGATCCACTGCAATCTCTAAAATCGCTGGTGAGATTGTGGTATGACGAATATCTGTGCTCCCCTTCATGGTAAGGCTCTGGATGTACTCTGTCCACATTCAGCCAGAGTAAAAGCAATTTTCCATACACTAGGGGGCGGCAATTTGAGCACTGTAGGGACTAGTGATTTCATATGGCTGTAGGCGATCCCCTGCTCATTTTTATATACTGAGTGTTAAAAAGGGAAGGGGGAAAACTTGACAGTGCTGGTTGATTGAAATTCTAAGGGGAACTTTCCTGTAGATAAAAACATATTGAGAAAAGCCAGGGTGCTTGGGAATTCAGGGTGAAAAGGAGAGAAATAGAGAAATAAAAAATAATCATAGGAGAAAGGTTCCCTGATTCTTTCTGATTGTGAATAATGTTTATATGTTTTTCAGGCTGTTTGGTGTGTTGGTTCTATATTTAATGGGTTTTCAGCTCCTTCCTAGCACCATGCTTCCTCCTCTTCTACTTCTTCTCTCCCTTATTTCCCCACTTGCTTCTCTTTCTCCCCACTTCTTGGCTTTTCCCTCCAGAAGGAAGCTGTAATATGCCTTCCAAAGAGGCAGATTCTATGGTGACTGGTTGTCATGGAAACACACATATTCTGAGAACTCTAGTCCTGCTAGAATGATCTGGGAATCAGACCCTGCTTGGGTCACAGGACAAGGCCATCCCTAGGATTTCTGGATAAAGGAAACCAGGAGATATAAGGTCATTTGAAGTATAGGCCAGAGCCTACACAGAAAGGCTGGAAAAATGGCAACTAAATAGTTATTTCTTCTATTTTACACTATACATCATTACATTTGCTATAATGTAAATAGATGAATGTAGCTGTGTCTAAGGGGTTGAAAAATAAGAATAGCTGCAGTATTTTTCTAATGTTTCCTTACTATTCTTTATTTATAAAATGATACGGTCATGTCTCTGGGGAAGGGGTCACAGTTTGAAGGAATTTTTGCCAGCTCTTTCATATCAAACCTGGTGAATTTCTATTTTAGTAGAATAAAAAAATTCAGATTTATAGATGCCAAAGTCACCTTTGGTTCCCCAAATCAATGGCATCACATTTTACAAAGCACGTCAAATTTTACTGAGATTACTTCATTTTGGCCCAGGATTTCAACCTAGGTAACAGGGGACTCATCTCTATCTCAGATCTAGGTTTCCAGAGGGCTCAGTTTTCCTCTCTCCAATCCAAACACAGGCCTGGAGGCTTTTTCTCCATTGTCCATACAGTGTTGAGGGTCACACCTCTCTAGTGGGTTATGTACCATCATGGATGGGTGCATAGGTGATTGTACGGAGTGAGCAAAATTCACTAAATCTTTGACCTTTAGTTTGGGGGAAATATCTTTTTTTTTAATTATTATTCTCAAAGACATTCCTCCCTCCTTTTCTTGTTTCTCCTCCTTAACCCCATACGTATTTCCCTGCTGTTCACAATAGACTCCAATGATCCCAGAAGCACAGAGTCTAAATCGGTTAAAACTGGCCCTTCTTCTGTGATGATAAGAGAGTTTGCTCTTGAGATTATCCTAGAAGATGAGGAAAGTATTGATATCCACCCTTTAGAAAAACAATAAAAATGCAGTCATGTTTGCAATTAAAACAGATCACCAATATTTGACCATATAGTCTATATAAAAATACTCTTTTCTCCAACTTGTTGACCAAGCAGATTGATTGATAATGCATAAATGGTGATTGGCGAATGCTCCTGAGTTGGAATTTTAAAGGCATGTATGATTTTGTAAGGTTCCCAGGAATGGAAGAGAGTCATCCATTCCAGCCTGGCATCTTAACAAGGACTTACACAAACTGTCTTTAACACACCAGTATAGGTGAGCTTCAATTGCTTGATCTGATATCTTCTTTAGCAGTTGCCTCTGCTGCTTCTCTTCACCTTTGATCCCTTCTTCAAAGGCAACTTATTTAAACTCTTCAGCTTTAGTTCCTTTACCATATTTCTAAGTTACACACCGATTTACTGATTTTTCCACATTAGACATTCTATTGATTTCACACTATAGAAGATAAAGACTTGAGGTAGAAGTGCAGCTCTTAAGAAGAAAGGCATAGTCCCTGCCTTCGAGAACTTACCCACTGAAGTAATGCTCCCCTCAATGTCATTGTCCTGGTATAGGAGAATGCAAGACTTCGGGACTTTAGGCATGGTGTAGAATCTAGGTTTAAATAATTGCTGTGTGACCAGGAGCCAAACCTTTTCTGGTTGCACAGGTGCAAGGCTCAAGATATGTAATAGAACAGGAGGATTTACTATAGCCTTGAGACATAAGTGATGTAAGCATCATTATCTATATGTTTAATGTAAGGAAAATGAGGACCTTGAAGCTGAGCGGCTTGCCCAAGGTCACAGAACTAGAATCCCGTCTTCTGAAAGTCAGCCCAGAGATTTCCCCTTCTCACTGACATTCTTTTCAGTATTATGTATTTTTCAAAGATGTCACAGCACTCTTATGAGGTAGGTGGGGTAGGTGATATTTCCATTTTGTAGGTGGAGAAACGAATGTGAAGAGTTAAGTTCAAGAATGCCTTTAATAAATGCTGCTTTAGGATGGATATGAATGGAGCCCCTGACTTCCATGCAATTTGGACACATAGGATGGGAGGAGGGTTATGAAGACACAGGGAGGAAAAACCTCTATTTATTGAGATGCCAGCTACTATATAAGGGTTATATATGATCTTGTCTAATCTTCAAAACTGTACTGTGAGGTTGGTAGCTTTATCTTTATTGTACAGATAAAGCTCAGAGAGGCTTTGAGACTTTCCAATTGTCACACAGACCATCAGGCTATCTCTAAGTGGGGTCTGTTTTATGTATCACCTGACAAAGTTGACATTTGACTCCGGGACTGTATAATTTTCAAGCTTACAGGAGTATGTGTTGTTAATTTTTTTCTTGTTGTTGAAGATTAATCATTGAAATTTCTGTGGTTTCTTAGAGCTGAAACCAAAGGTAAGCTTTTCTGCATCGCTTCACAGAGATTCCTCTAATTTAAAGAGCACATTCATGTCTTTTTCTCTCTGTTTAGGGAGAAGGATAAATAATGTGTTTGAGGAGATGTTTCTTCAGTGGCCACTTTAATAAAGGCTTTTCTTTCTTTCTTCCTTCTGAGTCCATAGACAATATTTTTAATTGCCCTGCTTTCCCCCCTGAGTTATAATTAGCCATGCTCTGAAAGTTATAAATGTGAAAACTTTTATTCATCTGCTAAAATCTCTACCTCAGAGTATAGCCTGTTGGTTTGGATGTACACACAAGGACTGTAAAGAAAAGATTTACAGAAAATGTGCTTGATATGGAAATGTAATAGTTAAGAGGCCCAACAACATTTTCTGGATATTTGTGTGAAAAGCCAGCAGTTCGGTTGGATAAGTATTCATTGCTGCCTATAGGGTAATAGGAGCTGCTTGGGAGCCATGAAGTAGAAGAAAGAGACCCTTGTCTGTACTGGGGAAAGAGTGTAGTGGCACTGACTTTATAATTAGGAAAACACTAAATACGAGGCTATGCTACCACACAGCTCTGCTGTTTCAAAATATCTTCTTATTCAAAGTATCTTTTTCTCTTGCTTATGATGCTGTTTTCTCCCAAGGAGTTCAAACTTTGTGTTTAGAGCATAACCTCTGGGGAAGTTTACTGGACATGAATTTTAGAGTCTGTCAGTTCCAGGCCCATTGCTGGAAGCTGTTATCATAGATGAGGTGAACAAGTTACTGCCCGTGTCCAAGGACAGCATGAGCCACACAGCACCCCCAGGGCTAGTAACTATTTGTGAGATCCAAGTGGAACTTAGGTCTACTCTCTTCTCACACATCACAAAGCCAACCAAACACATTCCTAAGCTTATTGTAATAGAAACACTTTCCGCTGGACTCATTCTCTTGTTTCTTCTACTTGAAAAATCACCCATATATATTTCCATATATATTTTTATTTTCTAAGTTTTCTTTCTCAATGTCCTGAAATGACAGCTGGTTCTGGATTTGTCTAAGCATTTTTGGTTTTTTTAGTTTTTTCTTTAGAACACACCAGGCACATTTTAACATATGGACAGTCATTGGTTTGGCACTGAGAAATACAAAAGAAGTGAAACCATCATGTGTCTTAGAGTGAAGACATGAATATACCCCCACAATCAATGGGAAAACAAGGACTAAGTACAGTGGACATTCATGCCTACAAATGGCAGGTGCTCAAAAGCCTTTGTTGGTTGAGAGAAGGGGTCTGAAGTAAACAGAAAAAGGTTGAGGCAGGAGTCAGGGATTTAAGGTAGGTTGATGAAAAAATCAGCTTCAGTTAGATAGATAAGAGAGAAATCCTGTGCCCACCAGGGGAGAACATCCTACAAAATGAAGATTTGAGCCGTGGCTTGATTTATGAGCTGGGCAAGTGAGAAGATCTGTCTAAATCAATTAGTGTCATCTTGGAGAGAAATGAGGAACAATTTGAAAAATCCATACGTGCCTGCTTCTCTCCAGGTACATCACCCCATCCCTTGCTACTCATTGTGATCTTCTGTCTGTTGGCGTTCCTAGGCTGTGGGGAACTCCCAGCTGAGCTTCATGCTTGCTCTATGAGGTAGGGTCAGAGACACATTTGTTTACAAAATATCAATATATAAATAGAGGAGGTGTCTTGGGCTCGTATAGAGTGTGTGTGTGCTAACGTTTAAGGACGAGAGAAAATGTCTCATCCTTAAAGCTCAGCACCAAACACTGGATAGCTTGTGTCAGCATTTTCCTGGCATGAATTTCCTCACTGCCAAGTCTTGCATGGCATTTCAAAATTATGCAAAGAGGTTTTTTAGCAACATAACAGGAATGCTTAGTTATTCCTTTATTGGGGGAGTAAATGAGATGGTTATAAAGTTAAATAAAACCCAGAAAGTTCATACTGCATTTTCTTAAAATCCTTTGTCAAAACAAATAGCCTTGAAATGAACATAAAAATTTAAATGGCATTGACTCTAATGAAACAACATGGAGCCTAATGAAGTTGAAGTGCTCTGAGAGTGGGAAAGCAGGGCTGCTTTTATCTTATTGGAATGTTTATGTCCTTGCATGTCTCCTAATCACACTGTGATAACGTCATTTGGAGAAAATACTTTAGGAAAGATTGCTGATAAAAAACAAAACTGATACAGCCTCAAGTTCACAGTGCAGTCTCCCAAGTAGTCAGGCTAAATCAGGTGTCTAGGATAGAGGGCAGGGGGCTGGAAGAACACGATTGGAGTCAGCACTCATCTTATATTTGGGTGTGTAATAATTTGGTGCCTTTGATAAAGAGGTTCTCAACTGTTAACTGGGACAGAACCTCAAACTCTACATGTTAGAAAGCAAAGTCTTTACCATTCTCTTGGAAACCAGCTTTCGGTACACTGTTCCTTATTTCTATGAATGAGTTGTCATTCTTACAGGCATCCAGGGTTGAGGCTTTGCGTCATCCTTGGTTCTTTTCTCTCTCCTTCCATATCTCAAAGTTACTAAATCTTATCAATTCTTCTCTCAACACCTCCAGAATCCTTCTCATTCATTCCATGGCTACAGCAATCAGCTCAACTCATTTTCTTGATCCTCATCACTGGACTAGAGCTCTCTCTCAGTCCAGGCTCACCATCTTCCACCTTCTCCTGCCTCAGCTGGTCAGATAAATCATCTTAAAGCCCATGTCACCATGTCATTCACCTGAGTTCTGCCCACAGCATAATCCTGATGGTCAAGGACCTTTACTACCCAGTTCTAACAGCTTTTTCAGCTCCATGTTTTGACATTATCTTAGACGAACATGGGACACTACTGCTGCTATACTGGTATTGCTCCTTTTCCTCTTAATTGGTGTCTTCATTCCCTCACAGTTCCTTTGTTTACTTGTTCCCCTATTTAGGATATTGTTTTTCTTCCTCATTATTTATAAAATTTTTTTGCAAGGTAACGGCTTGTAACTTTTTCAGTCACCTCTTTGAGAATCTGGTGAAGGCTATGAAACTTTATCCCAGGAAAATGCATATCCAAAGGATTCATTGACTCCTACAGATCCATTCATGTACTCCTTAAGAGAACATTGACGTAAATTAAGAATCATTGCTCAAGGTCAAGTTGAAATTTCCAATCCTTTATAAAACCCCCCTAAATCACTGTGGCTAATGATGACAACACCCCCACCCCTACCTTTCTCACCTGAACTCCACTAAAATTGTCTCTCTCGTTCATTTGGGCCTTACTGGAGACCAGTGTGTATTGTTTGTTTTTGTCTATGCACATGCTTCATTTCCTCAAGCAAACTAAAAGCTCCTTGAAGGTAAAGCGGTGCCATTTAACCCTTGGAATTTTATATAACTCGGTGTATGTTGTTTTGATTAATCAAATAATATAATTAGGCACATACAGGAGTCCAAATGGCAGTTTTTTCCTCTTCCATGTTAGTTGCTGTAGAATATATTTTTGGAAGGCCTCTGATGCCCAGTGATGGTCAGACCTGATGACTCTAGTAAACCTCCTGATCTCTGTGTAAGTTTACTGCAGTTGTTACCAGGGAGGCCCCTGGCTGGAATTTTTGATTTAGAAGAATTAAGAAAACTGGCCCTAGCTGGTTTGCTCAGTGGTTAGAGCATTGGCCTAGGGACTGATGGGTGGTGGGTTTGATTCCAGTCAAAGACACATTCCTCAGTTGCAGGCTCGATCCCTGCCCTGGTCAGGGTTTACTGAGGGAGGCAACCAGTCAATGTATCTCTCTCACAAAGATGTTTCTCCCTGTCTCTCCCCCTCCCTTCCACTCTCACTAAAAATCAATGGAAAAAATATCCTCTGGTAAGGATTTAAAAAAAAAAGAAAAAGAAAAAAAAGAAAACTGGCCATGAATATTATTTACGGGCATTTTGGGATGTAGTAAAGGGATTGGCACTTCATATAAGATCTTGGCAAAACTGTAAAGATAATGCGTTCCTCCTTGGTGTACTGTCCTCTCCTCTCAGGGCTCCCTTGACCCTGACATTGTAAGCCTCAGGTACTTCCTTTCCTAACCTAAATCTGTACTTGGGAAATTTTTAATCTGAATGGCAGCCTCTCTATTCTTTATTCCAGGATTCCAATGATTCATACTTAAAATTACACCATGCAATATACATCTATACCATCCTTTTCACACACATCCCAACACACACACACACATACACACACACACACGGGTGTGCACACACATGACTGGAACTGGCTTCTGTATATGAATTTATACAGTCTTAATAACACTAGTTATGAATTGAGGAAACCTTCATTTTTCATGTTTCTAAATAATCTGAGTCACAAAGGCTTTACCACACTTTCATTATGTTCTTCAGTAGAGAAAGAACGTGCAGTAAGGAAGAGGTGATAAGAAATTGGGTGAGTAACACATTATGGGCTCAAGACTAAGAGTTGTAGAGGAGTAACCAGGGTGAGAGCGCTTGAGTTATAAAGCCCAACAGCAGCAAAGGCTATATATATTATAGGTAGCTGAGAACAGTGCCCCTCAAACTAGCCTAGGTAATGGGCATCTGGACAAGCTGGTGCTCTTTATGGAACACTATAAAATGTTGATATGTTTTACCCCACTGGACAAACAAGTAGCATGTTGCTTGCCTATATTATATGTCTGCAATAAAATCTCACTATCAAAAGCACACTTCCACCAAAAACAAAATGAAGCAATACCTCAGTGGGGAGGAGAGGGAGGAAGACTCCTCTGGCCTGCAGACCCAGAGATGTCTGCAGATAGCAGGCATGCAGGAAACCTTCTAGAACAGTGGCCCTGAGTACAAGGGCTGATGGTAAAGTCACTGGCCATGACCAACTGAAGACAAAGGGCCCTTTCTGGATTGCAAAACTACACAAGCTTCCTGGTTCTGATTCAAACAAGGAAAGGAAGGAGTCTCCTGAATAACTGCAACTAGATTTCCTGTTCACCAGGTGGGACTGAACAAGATTTAATTTGATTTAGAACAATAAAGATATTTATTTTTTTGTAACCAAGGGACATGGAGCAATTCATATCATTATAGGCTTACAGTTGGAACTGTAACTCATTCTCAACAATGCCTTTATAAAGTCTTGAGTGTAAGGATTTCTCCTACCACTGTGTTGGAATCTGGCTGAAGTGCACACCCTACTGTTAAGCTTCTGGTGACCATAAAAGCTGCCCTCTGTCTAACTAGCACATGGGAGTAGGCCTCAGTGGATAGAAAATGATTAAGAAACATTTATGTAATTTTTTTCCTATGAATTGAGAATATATAATCATAGAGCAAAATCAGGTGAGGAATACCTGGGTTCAACTCCCATTGGGTGTCACACAGGTTGAGATATAGAAAAATAGATCAGCACTCCTCAAACTTGAGTGTGCATGTGAATCACCCCAAGAAGCTGTTAAAATGCAGATTCTGACTCAGTAGTTCTGGGGTGGTACCCTGGAATCTGCATTTCCCATGTGATGTGGTGCTGTGGATCCATAGACCATACTTTGGGTAGCATTTGTCTTAATTTCTGTTCCACCTCTACCCCAAACTTGCTCTTTGATCTTTAAAAGTTATTTAACCTTTCTAGATTTTAGCTTCCTTAACTACAAAGGAATAAAATTGGCTTAAACATTTCTGATAAGGACATTTTTTAGTGCCTTCCTGATAGCCCTTTGATTTCCTTCTGGGGAACTTTGCTGTTTAGTGTGCAGATGTGATAGGTAGGTAAGCCTCAGGATTCTCTGTCCAGTTATGGAAGCTGATGGAGACCCTCCTCGCTCAGTTCCCATGACCTTAGTCTTACAAGCCAGGTACATAAGAGGCAGGATAGGACCTATGCTTGGCATATTGGTTTCTCTCTCATAGGTCTTCAAATCCTGAGTAGAGTGAACCTAGGGTAGAGGAACTGTTGAAATCCATCCTTCCACCTGGGAGGCCAGGGCTCAACTGGCAGCAAAACCTTCTGGAGCCTCCTCACACCTGTCTTTTTCAAGCTTGTCTCTTTAGTCTTCCCTTCAATCTTGTGAGGAGCCCATAATTTTCCATAATATATTTTTTTTACTTAAGTTATCCGAAGTCCATTTCTGTTGCTTGCAATCAGAGATTAATATAGTTTCTAAAATCCTTTTGACTAGAGCATTGTAGGATTCAAGATTTGAGCAGCTTATGGATGGGTTTGATCACTGTTTTCTATAAGGAAAGGAAAAGACACAGAATATTTTTTCTAAGGAAGGTCAATTGCTTTGAAGTCTTGGACATGGAGTTGGCTGTAGGCTATTGGTGCTGGTGAGGGATTTGGATTATTTTCTAGCAGATTGGTAAGTGTAGTAATGTGATCAGGTTTTTTTCCTTGATAGTCAAGTGAAGACTCAGATGCAACCTGTGCTTCAGAAGCAAGTAACAAGGCTCCCAATGAGGCTTCTTGGACCTATTATATTTGGAAGTGCCAGGAAGGATTTACACTTTGCTGTGTTTGATCCTACCCATCAGTGCATGGAGTTTTCTGAGGGGCTCTAGAATTTCCTGTCCAAAATTGGGAATCGTAGCTAAAAGCAGGCAGAGAAGATTCTGAAGAGTCAGACCATTGCTGAGCAGTAACAGAGCTCACAGCTCAATCACCTTACATTACAGTTTAAAGAATGAAGACACCTGACACCTTGCCCTCATTACCAAGATTGTAACAAAAATAGCAAATGGCATATGCATATGTCCCTTCCTCTAACTTGTTCCAGAACAGTCAGCAACTCGTTAGCTAGCTCATTTAAGCCACTCTCCTCGTGGTCTAAGGCTTCTGCTGCCGTAACCATTTCAGGCTGTCTGTCAGAGCCTACTAGAAATAAACTTGCACTCCATCAGCTCATTCTTCACTTTAGTTACCCCCTTCTGAAAATGGGGTTTTCAGGGGCTAGTAAATAACATCCATCTATTCTCAGCCCAGTCTGAGTCAGAGAAATGAAGTTCTCATGCTTCCTTTATTGATAAAACCATACAGCAGGATACAGCATAGCAGCCAATAGGCTTTCCAGAGCTTCACTTCTGGTCCCAGTCTAGCAGTAGGATCCTGCCAACAAGGAACAATACCTGCTGTGTTACGATTCTTCTTGGAGAAGAGTAGAATGTGTGCGTAGCCTGTAAAGATTAGGGGGAATGCAGTCATTGTGATTTTGAGCTGAATTATGGTAGGTTTTCTGTTTTATAGTTTTCAATGACAAAAGAAATAATTTCTTTCCCCCTTTCCATCATTTTTTGGGGGTATTAAATTGACCTATTTACTTCCTAGATGTTTTCTTCCTACTTCTATTAGCTGCATCTTCCTTGCTGCCCCTTTATATTTAGAGTCTCAAGTGCACAAAAACAAATATCTACCCTGAATGTAATGTTTCTAGAATTCCTGACTTCAATAACACATGGCCAGCCTGAATACTGAGGACTTAACCAGCCATTCACTTTGTGCAGTAGGACAATCTACAGAAACATTTGCCAAGGGAGGATCTTGGTTTTGCATAGCTGGTGCTCCCTTGGTGGGGGTGGGAAGGGTGTAGTCCTGTTTAGGCTCTTTAGTTCTCATAAGAGACATTCTGAAGACAATGTTCCCCCTCAGTAGATTGTTAAAAAATACAGAGCTTCCCCAAGATATCTGTACTTCAGGTTCCTGCCAGATGCCATGACCTTTACTCTGCTGTTTAGTTCTTACCAGAAGCTCAATTGTGAGGAATAAAACTATTAGAGGATTGTTAGAAGGCTATAAATTCCCCTAGCAACTCAAAATTCATCCTTAGTTCAAGCCAGGATACTTACAACTGTGTACTTAGACTACACTTTTTGGGGTCTTGTAAACTGTTTTTTCTAAGCTGGACTTCGGGGTGAAGCCTTGAGGATGCCATAAAAAGAAGCCATGTGAAAGTTGCTTATTGCACTTCTTGAGGGTGTTGCTAATGATATCACACCATACCCATTTATGAGGACCCATAGGAGACATTTTTTCTCAGACTTAAGTACTCAGAAAATTTACCTTTCTCCTAAACAAATGGCATATGAAAAATTTTATGTTCATTGTGATTATTATAATCAATAATGCTTCCTTTTGAGCTTTGGCTGCCATGATATTTTGGAGTGAACTTGGGACATTTAACCTTTGCATATGACATTTTTTGGGGTATCTTCAATTTGCTTACAGTTTCAAATATTATTCTACCCTTGTATTCTTCTTTGCTCTGATCCCTTTATCTGCTTTTTAAAAAATTTAACAAATTATCTTATATTTTATAAGCTGCTTCAAGTATTAGTTAGAGTATCAGGGAATTAATTAATTGAAACAGTAAATATGGAGTTATACTTCTTCCACAGAGGAGAATATTCTTACCATTTGTCCACATTGTAAATTCTTGCCTTGTTATTTTTGGTCCATTTCTGCCTGTGACCTTCAGGCCTCTGATCTTGACCTGCTTTGAAGCTTATTTGGTCCATTCTCCTCTTTAGGCCACCTCATCTCCACACTATGCCATTACCAGTCTCTTCCCTAGGCTGTCTCATTGTGTGTTGTCCTGTGGGTGATCCCCAAATCCACATCTCTAAATTTTAATTCTGTGCCACAAACCTGTAGGGTATATCACTCAAGAGCTCCAACTATGAATCTGCATTTTTGCCTCAAATCTGTATCTCCTCATGTATCCCCGATGTGGTGAATGGGCCACTATCCCTGAAGATATCCTCATCAGAGAACTGGGAAACATCCTAAACTTGTCTTCCTTTTCTGTTCCTCCATGTCCAATTCATCTGCAAATCCGATAGATTCTCTCTCCTATATATATTGTGAATTCTAGCACTCTTTTCCACCTCCACCACTAGTTTAGCTTTCATTATTTATAGGCTAGATTATTGTCAGAGCACCACCCCCAGCCCATTCTCCACACAGCTCCCAAAGGAATATTTTTGAAGAATAAATCAGATTATAATAGCTATTAAAACCTTCACAGAATCCCCATACCAAGGGAATAAAGTTAAAACTTCGGTGCATTGCATAAAAATGTCACCATAGGTTGTAAGGAAAAGTATGGTCTACCACTCCAGTCCCCTGCTGCTCTCCTCTTACCATCTTAATATATGCCTATTTTGGATCATTCCCTTGGCTTTCTTTTTAAGGGTCGACTTCCCAGTGCTAGCTTTACATTATAGTCAAGTTGGTAGCTCACTCTATTGCAGGGGAGGGGAACCTTTTTTCTGCTAAGGGCCATTTGGATATTTTCAACATCACTAGAGGCCCAGTGCATGAAAATTCATGCACTGGAGGGGGGGACCCTCAGCCCAGCCTGCCCCCTCTCACAGTCCGGGAGCCCTCAGGGGCAGGAGGTGACCCAGCGATCAGGGGAAGGCAACGCCCCCATCACAGCTCTGCTGCTGCCACTTCTGGCAGCGCAAGCCTCGGCAGGCCCTGGTTACCTGAGCCCTGAGGCTTGCCTGCACCTCGGGCTGGCCATGGGCGGCTGGGGAGTTGAGGAGACTGGGAGCCTTTGGAGGCAGGCACGTGGCAAGGCTGGGCCTACCCCTAGGTCTTGCCATGTGCCTGCCACCCCGGCAGGGCTGAGGGGACTGGGCACTGCCATCTTGTGGCTGTGGGCGCCATCATCTTTGTGAGCAGGACAGTCTATTAGCATATTCCCTCCTAATTGGCTGTGGGTACTGCCATCTTTGAGGGTGGGACAAGCAATTAACATATTTCCTCCTTATTGGCTGTGGGCGCCACCATCTTTGAGGGTGGGGTAGTCAATTAGCATATTCCCTCTTTGTTAGATAGGATTTGCCATATAAAATTATCAAATTAAAAATTAGCTTGTGCCCTGGCTGGTTTGGCTCAGTGGATAGAGCGTCGACCTGCGGACTGAAGGGTCCCAGGTTCAATTCCGGTCAAGGGCATGTACCTTGGTTGCGGGCACATCTCCAGTAGGGGTGTGCAGGAGGCAGCTGATCGATGTTTCTCTCTCATCGATGTTTCTAACTCTCTATCCCTCTCCCTTCCTCTCTGTAAAAGATCAATAAAATATATTTTTTTAAAAAAATTAGCTTGCTATATTTGGTCAAACATTTAATTAACTCATTCCTAATGCCTTGACAAGGCCAGACCAAATGATTTCCCAGGTCTTACAGGGGCCACAGGCTGGACATTCCCCACCCGTGCTCTAATGGGATTGAAGGACAAGGCATCCCCTCACCCCAATTTCTAGCAGTGTGCTTAAGGTTCTCAGGAGGAATAATAGCTTACTCCTTCATTAGCCATAACTATTCTGTGGTAAAGTAAATCAGTTACGTCAATTATGCTCTTGCCTAAAGCAGTGGGACAAAAAATAGATACATTTGGATGAGAGAAGAGGAAACGAAGGGACATTTATGACCATGGTGTCCTGGGCAACTCCATCATGTCTCTGAATTGAGGTTTCCTTGTATGAGAGCAAAGAAAGAAAGAAGGAGGGTCACTTACTGTCAAGTGAAGATGAACATGGGTTGTGCCACAACTTTTCTAAAGATCAGAACTGATTCTGATGCTTTTTCTACATCCCAGCAGGTTAGTTATTTGATGGAATGATTCTATTCTATTTGTGAACTGTGAAGAATAGATGGTGTAAGGTGAGGGGTGAGGAGGAATGTGATGAAGGGAGCTTAGATTAGTCATCAGCCTTACATCAGAGATAATGCCATCTTAGGGATAATGGAAACCCACACCTGTATGCAGAGTATCTCTTAATTTCATATGGTTCAACAAGCATTTTTGGTGCAAATATCTTATTAGGCTTTCTTTGGATGGGGCCTGTATTGTCAAAGTGGTAGAAAGTCATCTCTAAGAAAAGTAGGGTGTATCAGTATAATGGGCTAAGGTAGAAAAATTATTTTGAACTCATAACCTCAAAATGGAATATCTTTTTTAGCTCTAACAACTACATAATGGCCTAGCAGCAGAAACAGCTCTATTGACCACTGCTGACACTCATATACACTCCTAGTTTCTCATGTATTGGCCCTTGTAGGAGCCAAAACTTCCTCGAGGGGAAATGATTCCATGTATTAGAACAGGAAAATTGGAGAATATTCTGTGGTTGCTGAAAAAAGAAGGTAATTTCAAGGGCATCAGGCAGAACTGAAAGGACAAAGGAATCAGACTAAAGAATCAGGTTGTAGAAGTTTGAGCATAAAAAATAAGAAGAATGTTAATATATATGAGTATTTTGTTTTTCTATTAAATGTGTATCTGTTATTACAGCATCTTAGAGATGTTAATGCATTCCCAAATAGTCTGGGGAAAAATAGTAGAACCTACTAAGACCAGGAATAACTGATCAGTATTCATTGTCTCACACAAAAGTGAGATAGAAAGAGGGTCCAAGATTTAATTGACACAATGATAACCCACAGTAACCAAGTTGAGAAAGAGGTTAACAGTATGTGGGCAAGGTTTTTAATTGTCCAGATGTCTTCAGGAGAAGAGGTAATTGCACAGACTCAACCTCTCATCTCCTAGGAAACAGAACCCTTTGATGGCCTTACTAATCACAATAATATAGTAATTAGGAATATAAGCTTTTATAATAATGCTAACAAGCCATGTCAGTATCATATAATCATAGGACAAAGGTTCAGGCTGACAAGTGAAACTTAGAGTGTAGTACATATGGCATGAAATGTGTATATGATTTTTACTTTTTTATTTATTTATTTATTTTATTTTATTTATTTTTTTAAATATATTTTATTGATTTTTTACAGAGAGTAAGGGAGAGGGATAGAGAGCCAGAAACATCGATGAGAGAGAAACATCGATCAGCTGCCTCCTGCACGCCCCCCACTGGGGATGTGCCCGCAACCAAGGTACATGCTCCTGACCGGAATCGAACCCGGGACCCTTGAGCCCGCAGGCCAACGCTCTATCCACTGAGCCAAACTGGTTCTGGCAATTTTTACTTTTTTAGAAAATGTATTTTTATTGATTTCAGAGAGGAAGGGAGATGGAGAGAGAGAGATAGAAGCATCAATGATAAGAGGGAATCATTGATTAAATGCCTCCTTCACACCCCCTACTGGGGATCAAACCCACCACCTGGGCATGTACCCTGACTGGAATCAAACCATGACCTCCTGGCTCAACCACTGAGCCATGTGGGCTGGGCTAAAGGCAGCATTTTTAAAGTCTTGGCACTCTAGCCCAGTTCTGGCTCCACTCTAAGAAAATAATCATTCATGGTGGAATGGAAGGGATGGCATGAAAAGGCTTGAAAGGAACAGAGGGGTGCTTCTTGGCTCTGGTGCCTTCCCTCCTTCCCCATCTTCCCAATACACCATGTAGAGGTGGAGAGCATCCTGCTGCACCTATGTGTGCTCCCCCAACCTTTTCCTGACTTCTAGAGTCAAAATACACCTGAGATTATAACTCTCTAAACTAAGTGCCACCAATTTGAAATGTCTTTTCCATTGTGTAGTTTTCCTGGGCTTGACTGGCGTCCCCAGCACTGCCCACTGGTGTGCTTGCTTGCTCTCTCCAGGTGGAATAGCAGTTTGTCTTAGGCTCTGCTTTGTACTTGCTTAGTGGAACTACAAAGGATACCTGGCCTCATGCTGGATCCAGGACTGCAGACCATGAACTCAAAGCCTGTGCTGTACTTTGTTTATCAAATGGAACAGTTCCACCAAAGGAACTGGGGATGTTGGCCTCAGTTCCCAGGACAAAAGATGAATCGTTTGCTTTGAGCATGTGCCGGCCTCTGCGTTGGCTCATGCTCATTAGAGGCTGGTGCTGGCATGGCACCTGCACCTCTGGGATGTGAATCACAGCTCCCACACAGGGAGGAGCCAGAAAGGCACCAGCCATCAGAAGCTTGAGACTGTTCCCCGGCTTTTCCATTGATTACTCATTTATTCAGCAAACATTTGTTAGCTTTTTCAACTCTGGTCTGCCCATGGAATTCATCACCAGGCACATCTCAAAGCCCATCACTTCTGTGATTTTCTCACACTGCCCTCTCCCTGGCTTGTTTTGATTTGTTGTCCCTGGCTTTCTTTCCTCTTCCGTGGCTCTCTGCTCCCTTGGTCCTGTGCTGTTGCTCCTGATAGTGGTGGTTCCAGGACCCACTTGCTTTGAGAGACTGCCTAGACACAGTTGGCCTGCCCTACCCACAGCTCTCCCAGGACTGTGATTTGCCTTTCATTGTCTGGCTTTTTGTGTGGCTATGGAAACAAAATGGGCTTGGCTGAGCCTTCAGGATTTTCTAGGCAGCGGAGGAGACCAGATAACTCCATAGCCAGGCATTGTGTTAGGGACTGGGTTGTGGGTGGGAGGAGTTAGGGCTAGAAAGATTTAGTCACTAAAAAAACCCCCACAAAAACAGACAAGTTTAAAAATATGTAAAATGTATAGTCTGTCAGATTAAGAAGTGCTTTAAAGAAAATGTATATAAGGGGAATAGAGGGTATTAAAGTAGGAGTCGGGATAGTGATTTAAAATAGGGGACTTAGAAAAGGTCTTACTCGCCAGTGATTGCTTGGGAGGAAGATGCTCTAAACAAAGGGAAGAGCAAAAACAAAGCTCTGAGGTGAGAGCTCCTGGGTGTTGGAGAAGAGTGGGAAGGGTAGTGTGAGTAATGGGAGGGGAGGGGAAGAGGGGCCTTGAGCTCAGCCATGCAGCGTGTGGCCGGGGTGTGCAGGGCTTTGCAGACCTTCATGAAAACTTCAGCTTTCTTTGCCAGTGGGGCACTCTCATGCATAGAGACGGACACTCACTTGGTGCACTGCATGTGGCCATCTCACTTGGTGGTGATGAACCTGGGGCCATGCCCAGGCTAATGGGCAATAGCCAGGTCTCTCAGGGGAGCTGAGTCTGGAAGTGTGAGTTTTCCAAGCAGAGGGACTAGCACGAGCAAGGTCTGGTATGTGCGACATCATGACATCTTCAGAGAAAGGAGCATAGTTTGCTTTGGCTTGAGACAGCAATGGGAGAGTGGAGCAGGCAGGGAGCGGCAGTTTCTGGTGAGGCAGGGGATCCCAGTTCAGAAGGGCCTTATATGATGCAGTAATGGGGTCAGATTTAATCCTATAGTCATTGAAGACCACAGGAAGTTTTCAAATAGGGAAGTGTGACATATTCCTCTTGAAACAAAATAATTTTCACTCCTATGCCTCAGTTTCCACATCATCTAACAGTGGGTAGGCTCAGAATCTGGCCAAAGAAGAGCTAGAACTGAGTTCTCATCACACAATCCTAACTTCCCTCATCTGTAAAGTGGGGATTTTATCTGCTTTATTTACCTCACCAGGCTTCCCTAAGGAATGAATGAGATAAAGTATACAAGACTATTGCAGTTGGCAGCACGCCCTTTATGCCATGACTCAAGAATAGCACAGGTGAAGTTGGCAAAAGAGTGGGCAGCCTGCTCAAGTAGGAAACCTGTGGCTCTGGACTTGGACATCAGTTGGAATCTTGGCTCCACCATACACTGGCTGTGTGACCTTGGACCATGTGCTGGACCACTTGGAGCCTCAGTTTCCCCACCAGCAAAATGGGTTAATTTTTACTTCCCAGGATTGTTGTGTAGATGGGAAAGAATGTGTATGAAATACCTAGCCCTGTGCATGGTCCAGAGGGAAGCTCAGTAATTGATACTTGTTATTTTTCTGAGAGTGATTATGGTGAATGCGATTGGATGGATACTTATGACAGCCCTACTGTGGGCAAGTCACTGTGCTTGGTGCTGCTAAAACAGCGTGACTGATGCTGGTAGGATGTGTATCTGAATCTTAGCTGCTTCTTTAGTAAGGAGGATGGGTTTGTGCTGATCCATCACCTTACCTAGATCCGTTTATGCCGTGGCATGCTGTATATCTGTGGTTGGAGGCACAATCAGGGCCTGTGAAGAAAGTGTAGCCAATGGGCCCTCAGGAGCACCTGGCTCATGGCTGACACGATGTAACCTCTAGGCCAGTGATGGCGAAACTATGACACGCGTGTCAGAGGTGACACACGAACTCATTTTTTTGGTTGATTTTTCTTTGTTAAATGGCATTTAAATATATAAAGTAAATATCAAAAATATAAGTCTTTGTTTTACTATGGTTGCAAATATCAAAAAATTTCTATATGTGACACGGCACCAGAGTTAAGTTAGGGTTTTTCAAAATGCTGACACGCCGAGCTCAAAAGGTTCGCCATCACTGCTAGGCTCTGCCCAACTAAGCTAACAAGCTGCAGCCCGACTTATACTGAATCATACAGGCTAAAGGGAGATGGAGGCTGAAACATGGATTCATATAACTAGCTGATAATTTTATGAGGGGAAAACAGCTGATTTTGTCTGAATTAAGCAGAACAATTATCTACATTGATTGAATTCTTCAAATAACTTCTCATCTCCCTGCTCTGTTTTGTTTCAGAGCACAAGGCTTCACATTTAAAAGAGAGAGAGAAAAATTACTGACCAGCTGTACTTTCTCATTTGGCAAATGCCCAGCCTTTTTTTCAGGATTTGACAGAATATGATCTCTCATTTAACTGCTTCCTAATACTGCCCCTGGGCCTGACTGAATTGAATTAGACTCAGTGCAATCATTATCTTGGCTGAAGAGTTACACCTACAGTTCTTCCTATAGACTGTTCAGTGCAACCACATTAGACTCTCAGAAAAACAATCAGAAAGCAACACACTTGCCAAGTGGAAACCAGGCTTACTGCTGTTTCCAACAGGACTGCCTCACTTCTGCCTTTTAACAGTTCTCCACAGTCATTAGCCATTCATTCATTCATTCAATAATTAATTAAGTGCCTAGCTAGCATGGTGCAAATGCAAGTGGTTTAATCTATGATCTCTTCCCTTCAGGGAACTTACAGTTTAGTGGAGGAGATAGGTGTACACAAATAACTTGGCTCTCATATAGGAGCACATAAATGGATGACAAATAGTAAGGGTAGGATTTGAGAGCAGGGTAAGTTAACTTTTGCCAGGAGTTATTTCATGGAGCAGATAGAATATTTTGGGTCGTGAGTTGAAGGAGTGGGCTAGGCAGAAATCAAGATGAGGGGGAGTATTCCAAGCTTGAGTGATGTGAGCAATAAGAATGCTGTGTTTGATAATTGCTTTTTGAATTGAATTGAAATAAGTATCATTTGGAGTAATGTAATAGCAGTCCAACAGCTTGAAACTTTTAAAGAGGCTGCATAGAGGGAGACAGTTAGGAAGCCAATACAATAATCCAGGTGAGAGAGAAGGGGATTTAGATGAAGGTGGTAGTAATGAAGACGGTGAAAAAGGGTGGGATTCTAAAAATATTTTAGACTTTCCAGCCTCATATTAACTTCCATATGTTGCCTTCCTAGAAGATCCCTGGCTTTCAGATTAGAAAAAAGATACTATTTAGGGAAATTTCTCTCTATGTGTGACCAGAATATCTTCCCTCACCTCACCCATGGCATGGCTGCCTTTGGAGGTATGGCTCTGCCCTATTTGTAGCTGTGTTCCCTTAGGAGAGTGATGGCGAACCTATGACACGCGTGTCAGAGGTGACACACGAACTCATTTTTTTGGTTGATTTTTCTTTGTTAAATGGCATTTAAATATATAAAATAAATATAAAAATATAAGTCTTTGTTTTACTATGGTTGCAAATATCAAAAAATTTCTATATGTGACATAGCACCAGAGTTAAGTTAGGGTTTTTTAAAATGCTGACACGCCGAGCTCAAAAGGTTCGCCATCACTGCCTTAGGGTGATAGACCCACAGTATGAGAAAACTGAGGCCTAGGGATACTCTAGTCCAGTCCCTCATTTTATAGATGAGGAAACCAAGGCTCAGAGAGTGGCGAACTGGCTTGCCTAAGACTTGACAGGTAGTTAGAGAGGGGCTGAAATCGGTGTCCAGTGGTCTTCCTAAATCACCACTCCCTGCTCCATATAGAAGACAAGGTGTTCTTCCTCCTTGTGGCAGAGACTGGGTAGTTGTACCCCAAACTCTTTTCCTCTTGCTCAAACTTTTCTACACTTCCCAGTTCCTCTTGCAGTCAGATGTGGTCATGTGACCAAGTTCTGGCCAGTGGAATATGGGGTTGGAAGTAGGAATGCTCCCTCTCAAATCTGGCTTATAAAAACCTCCCTGAACAAGCCATTTTCTAACAAGATGTGGCTTGAAAGCAATGTATTAGAGATGGCAGAACATCCATTATCATGGATCCTTGAATGACTTTATGGAGCAGATGGTCCAACCTCACCCTTCCACCCCTGATAATGAATTCTATTGTGCTAACCCATTGAGATTTTTGGATTTATTTGTAAAGATAGGTAATGTTATCTTAACTAATTATATCATGTCACCTTAAATCTAGAGAGAGAGGGACTTAAAGAAGACCATCTGCAGAGCTTAATATCCATTCCCTGAAGTTGGTGGACACTGTGGAGTTGGGTTTGACCCTTGTCCCAGAAATCTACAGGACAAGATTGGCACAGAGCAAGGATGGGTGGGTTGAGATTGGCCTGTACTCCAGAATTTGTCATGGCAAAAGGAATGTGGACCAGATACTGGTCATGCAGGAGAGAAAACTTTCCTGGAGCTATTTTGACTTCTGCTCAAGTTGACTTCAGGGCAAGGATACATTGATGATGAAGATAATGTCTGGGTAGTAGGGACAACCATAAACCCTGAGGCAGAGGCAGGAGCAATAGCAGAGGAACCAATGGCATGCCTCCATCATTGGAGATACAAGTCAGAGGAACCCAGATGGGGAACCTCCTGAGAATCCTGAAAACACAAAGAAAATAAAATTTAAATATTAGCTAGGCAAGAGCAAGATCCCAAGACCCTTCTAGATAACTAAGAGCTCTCTGAGTCCTTTCCCCCTCTCCCTTCTTGCTATTCTTACTCCAGAAAGGGAAAGAGGAGCGAAGCCAATCACATCCCCTTTTCTAATGCAAGAGGTTTGCCTACCATAGGTTTCTAGCTGGTGGAGAAATGGAAAGGAGACTTAAGTATGAATGAAGATAGAAGTGTGGATTGGAGTAGAAACTCTACACTCTCAATGGAGTTTGTATTTTAACACTTAAAATTACAAAATTATACTTAGTTTTCTGAGATGGATGAAAACTATCAGAGGGCCTGCCAGTGTTTTCATCCAGTGGAAGAGGCAAAAACTCTCTGATGGTAAACTTTTCAGGAGCAGTGGGAATAAAGAATAAAGGTGATTCATTCATCAAGTGATGCTTATTGGAGGTGACGTGAGTGGTTCCAAGCAACATGATGAGTCTAGATAGGAGTCCAAGGGCTGGGTGCTAGGGGAGCAGATGGGAGGGGCACTCAATCCAGATTGCTGAAAATGACACCAAGGGTGGAACCTCAGGGAGCAAGCAGGCTTTGAGGTGGAGAAAGACTATCTTATGCAGATAGAAGAGCGAGATGGAAAAAAGACACCCCACAAAAAACTGAAAAATAACTGGAACACAAGAAGTGGGGTGGTGCAGAAGCCAGAGTAGGAAGCCTGCTGCCGTAAACATGTTAGAACTTTGGACCAACCTGGGGGACCCTAGGAACCCCTGGGAGGTGTTTGAGCAGAGAAATGACATGATCAGAGTTGTGTTTTAGAAAAATCACTGTGCTGTTACGGAGAACTAATCAGAGCAGGATGGGGTAGAGGTTAGGAGACAGATTAGGAGGCTACACTGGCGTGTGATATTTCTCAGCAGTGCTCCACAGCTGAGGTGTAAGATGCTTAGAGTGACCTAGGGTCAATAATTGGTTCAAGAGGTGTGTTGTAAGGATGAGGGACATGGGATCCTGTCAACTCCAACCGCTGTATATTAGGGGATGGCAAACTATGGCCCCTAGGCAAAATCCATTCTACTGCCAGTGTTTGTGTGGCTCAGAAGATAATAATAGTTTTTACATTTTTAAATGGTTGAAAAAACTAGAAAATTCTTTTCCTTTATGAAAATTATGTAAAATTCAAATTTTAGTGCCTATAATTAAGTTTTATTGGGGCCCAACCACACTTATTTGTTTTTATATTATCTGTGACTGCCTTCATGCTTCAGTGGCAGAGTTGAGTAATTGTGACACAGATGTATGGCCTGCAAAGCTTGAAATATTTACTCTGTGGGCCCTTACAGAAAGTGTGCTGACCTTGCCCTATATCTTCCATCTCTACTTAAAACATTTCTTCTTTCACCTTCCTGCCTTAACTTGGGTTAATATTGGACTCATCTGGGGATCTTAAAAGTTTCTGATGCCTAGGACTCACTTCTGAGAGATTCTGATTTAATTGCTCTTGGCATATGGCCTGAACAGTGGGGATGTTTAAATACTTATCAGGTGTTTCTCATGTGTATCCAAGCTTGGGGACCCCCTTCCCTCCATAACTGAAACCTGCCCCTGAAGGTATCTCTCAAGTGGATAGTACTGTTTTGTTCTACATCTCACAACACCTCCAGGCAGGATATGGGCTAGAGTCCTTCTTGCTTTCAGACCATTAGTTATTTACATCGGTGTCCAGTTTTTTTTGTAAATGAGGGAGCAACTTGGAGATTAGAAAATGACAATATAGCCCAGCCAGTGTGGCTCAGTGGTTGAGTGTTGACCTATGAACCAAGAGGTCACGGTTCGATTCCTGGTCAGAGCACATACCCAGGTTGCAGGCTTGATCCCCAGTGTGGGGCATACAGGAGGTGGCTGATCAATGACTCTCTCTCATCATTTATGTTATTATCTTTCTCTCTCTCCCTTTCTCTCTCTGAAATCAATAAAAACATATTAAAGAAAAGAAAATGACAAAATAAGGTTATAGAGGTTAGCAGTATGTGCCTTAAAGAGTATTTCCTACCAACATTCCTTCACAATACCTACCTTAAGTTTACTCTTAGCTGCCTGGTTCTCATCCTTCATTGTTGTTCATTCAGTGAGGTGGCAAGGAGCTAATGACTTTATCTAGTAACTAAGATGCCAAAATTAGTGCCAGCAGAGGGTTGCAAGCAAAAGACATATGGGCCACTTACAATTGGTTATTGATCAAGATGGGACAAAAGGGAGTAAACCTTCTTCCCCCTTTTGATTTTAGGATGGTAACTATAACTCATGCTATTAAGGTGATGGTCAACATTGTTCTGTTGGAGCCACATACTCTTTGAGAATGAAGCTCTGAGGGGGAAAGGGTAGGATAGCTGCTGTCATGGACTCATCCAAGGGAAATGGTGAATGTTGGTTCTGGAACCAGGGTGGATTCTCCTGACAACTTCTGATAAGCTCATATCTCACAATTCTCACCAAAAAGCAGGGAATGAAATCTGAAGCTTTTATGTGATCATGATGAAAGAATATTTTATTGTTTCTTAACTCTACAAGGTTGGAGAATGTTGAAAATGAAACAGAGGTAGATTTACAGTTGCTGGATTACAATATCAGTTGGATTTACATCTTTACCTGGGCCCTGGCTAGTTAGAACATTGTTTGGGAAGGAGTGGAATTTGGAAAATCTGGTTCTCCAAACTACTCTAGGAGATACCCCACCACTCTTTTCCTATCAGAAAAAATGGGCAATTTGCATGCATTCTCAATGGCAGAGAACATTGGTTGTCCCTAATACTCTTTCTCCATTTCTTCAAAAGAAATAGAACTCCTGTCCTGGCTACGTGGTTAAGTGGTTAGAGCATTGGCCACGGACTAAGGGATCACAGGTTCAATTCTGGTCAAGTTCACATACCTTGGTTGCAGGCTCGTTCCTGGCCTCCAGTTGAGGCACAACCAATCGATGTGTCTCTCTCACATTAAAGTTTCTTCTCTATCTCTCCCCATGAGAACCAGGCAGCTAAGAGTAACAAAACCTCTAATAACAATGTTTTAAATAAGATGGAAAACATCCTTGGGTTCCTTGGGTGATTTTTTTTGTAAGGCCATGGCTTTCCATAATAGAATTCTGTTTTTAAGGTCTCTTGTAGCTCATTTGGGCCAAATGGCTAAATTCCGGCAATTGGGAAGTGAGTGACTAGTGTCATTTCCAGGAGAGGATTTTCTCGTCTCCTTTCTTCTTCTTACTGGTTAGAATTCAGATGTTTGCTTGGACCAGATCAATCTATTGTACCATCAGGAGACTATTGTACATGATAGTGAATCCTGATGACAGCCATGGATTGCCCTACTAGCCCTGGGCCACCTACTAGGACTTTTACAGGAGAGAAATATACTCCGTCTTATTTAAAACATTGTTATTAGAGGTTTTGTTACTCTTAGCTGCCTGGTTCTCATCCTTCATTGTTGTTCACCCAGAGAGGCGTCAAGGAGCTAATGATTTTATCTAGTAACCTGCTTTCTGAGTTTTGGTCTCTATTCTTGGGAATTTGGCTTCTGCTGGTTAAGAGGTCTTGGTAACCAAATGCAAGTTTTTTTTTTTTTCACCAGGGGTAGGGATGGGTCCATTTAATTGAAGTTGAGATTGCCACCAGGCCATGTTATTCTCCTTACACCATAGGAAATAGGAAAAGGTGGTGATGAAGTTGCCTGGGGTGAATCAAGAAGAAACCAGGTGGCTACCACATAAAGAAATCGGATGTAATGTTAGGAAGCCCTTATTGTGCCATGCCAAGCTGTCAAGGTTAATGTGTAATTGTTGTATCCCATCTGTAGGAAAGACCATCAAGGGATCAGATCCCTTAGAAGAGTCCCTCCTCCTGTCATGACAGCACCTCAGCTAGCTCTGTCAGAGGTCTGGTCAAAGGTAAGAGGAACATGAAGTGCATAGTAGACGTGCTGGTGAGCCATAAACACCAGCTATAGTTTTAGGGGCAGCTGGGGAGATGACATTACATCCTCTGCTTACCTCTTCTTATTGTATAATACAAAAAAAGGGGGTTTTCGTTTATTTTCTCTATCCTTCTCAGGTTACTTGGGATTGTTTATCATTTAATCTGTAAGTGCAGACCAAGATATGAACCTTGAGAACTGTGTGTGTGTGTGTGTGTGTGTGTGTGTGTGCAGCTAACAAGCAGTGCACCAAGGTAGCAATTTCTTTTTACCTGCCTATTAGTTTTTCCTGACCCTTTCCCATTCCTTCTGGTAATAGTTGCTATGCCCCTGAAACTATTCCAGGGTAGGCCTCCAGATAGTACCCCATGCCCTGGCTCCAGGAATAAGTTAAGCCAATTGTAGTCTCTCTCCTGGAATTTCTAAACTCGAGCCAAGATACAAAAGGATGGAAGGCTGTCAGAGCAGAATCACTCTGTGGTAATGACCCTGAGTGAAGGACTGGCGGTGTTGTGGTTGGGATTTCTAGAACTTCTTTGGTTTGTGTCGTTCCTTGGCTTGACAGTTCAGTTCTTTCTGCAATTTTGTAAATAATCTCAGGCTCCTTTCAGTTTTGAAATTTACATTAGCCAGAGTAATTTTCTGTTGCTTGCACCAAAGAACACAGAATCCATGCATTACAAAGTGAGCGTGAGTGGCACACCTGTTCTCTCAAGTTCAGTTACGCTCACTTTACAGAAAAGGGAAGACACATATCCGTCCAAGGCCACCCAAAAATTGGGGAGCCAGCACTAGAACCAGATCATTTGAGTCTTTGTTCAGTACTCTTTGAACTTGTCTATATTACGCTCTGCTTCCTCTAATAAAAACACAAGCTGTTTGTCTTTTTCTTCAAAGCAAAGTGAATATAAACATGATGGTACAGGTTATGAAACAAGAGAATGTGTGAAGCATTTTTGTCCACATTGACTCAGAAGCAAATGGGCAACAAATTTGAAAACAAGAAAAAAAGAAAATAAAACCTTCAAGCATTGATTAAAGACAGAACAAATTGTCCCCAAAGTTTCCAATGTAAAACAAGACAATCCTAAAAATTAAGTTGACGAGCATATACAGCAGTATAATTTTTTCTTAATTAAACTGACAAAGATCCCCAGTTCCACATAAATCAACAAAAAACAATAAACCTACAGCTCAAAGGAAGGACATTAAGAGTTGCTGAAAGGGGAATGTAAGAAAAATGTAATAAAATAATCCATGCGTTGCTGACTTGTTTTCCTTGGGGTAAGTGATTGGTGGGGGGTGGGGAGGATAAGTGAGGAGGAAGAGGGATAGCAGGTTGTACAAGTTAATTTCTAGGGTTGGAGTGGAACATATGTTGTCTTAAAGATACATCAGGCAGGCACAGGGCTGCCTTCTTCCACCTTTTGAATAAAAGAAGCATAACATTAAAATAAAGATTAAAAGAGTATTGGTTCTTGAATTGGGGGAGATTCTCCTGATGGATTTTCTGTTGATACATTGCACAAGGATAGATGTGCTCCTTTAATTTTGTGTAAAGTGAATTTTTACAAATTCAAATCACTTTTGCATTTACTGTATATAATAAATGGCTTATATACAACTGTATATAAGAAATGCATATACAATACATAGGCCAGCTGTACTCACAGAGGTCATTGGCAATCAACAATGGTAGTGATTCCCATGAGCTAGTTATGGCATCTGAATCCTTCTCAACATAGCTTCTAGGTAGCCATACCAGCCAATCAGAGTGAGCCCATGAGGTAAAATCTGTTTGCCATCTCTGGACTGGTTAGAAGGATAGGCTTTGGAGGCAGATGGGTCAGGATTTACAGCATCCTTGCCTGCTATGTAGCCTTGGGCAGATAATTGAACTGCTCTGAACTGATTGGTAAAAATGGAGTATATGTTGTCTTGGAGTTTAAAGAAATATATGTGCACCTTGATCATATTTTGAGCTTTTACTTTATGTCTTTTCCTGACTATATTTCTCCTTCTGTCTCCCTGCCTCCCACTCACTGGAGCACAGTGCAATATCCAAGGGATCTGGGTGGTGGGAAAGGAAGGTGGAGCTGCCTGCAGACACTTGCACAAACAGAAGCCTATCAGAAAATATAGAGGTCCCAGAGGAGGGAGAAGCGGGAAGAGGAAATGTGGAAGAAACAAAGTGGTTAGAAAAAGCAAGAAGAAGGGTGGCTTTCCTCAGACTAATTCCTTGAGAGGGTCTGCATATCTCTGGGCAGCAAGAACCCAGCTTCTACTTCCTGGTATGACCCAGAGGACATGGCTGTAGGTATGTGAGGCTCTAGTCCAGGTTCCCTGCCTTGGTAGAGGGATCTGGGCCCCATGTGGTACATCTCCCAAGACGGAGTGAGCCACTGCGTCTAAAAGGCCATTCTAGCTGGCACAGTGCAAGTTCCCGAGGGAGTCTGTGTACACAGGGACCCAGGCCAAAGGGCCCAGGACCTTGGCACCTAGTACATTGGCCTCTTGGTTGGCAAAGCCCAAAGGATGACTGGTTGGATAAAAAAAATCAAAATTAAATTAGTTTATAGAAAATAAAAAGGTGCAATATTTTTTGTACCTTTGAGTTTGAACTGAGATCCATACCTACTACCCAGTAAAACCAATTTTTTTCTCTTTATCTGAATTATTCTCCTATCCCCAGTCCAGACCCATTTACTCCCTTCCCTGCTGTGGGAGAGAGAGAAGTTGGGGCTTTCTTATCAGCTCCCTTGCTGGTAGGCACCAAGGGTCTGGATAAGGCTTCGTCCCCAGGTGACCACAGCTCCTCCTTCACCAGGCTACAATCACACTACTTCTCCCTTTGCCCCTTCTGGCCTCAGAGTGGGAATGGCTTCCCCCTGCTGTTAGTATCTGGGAGCTCAACACCCTTTGTGGAGCTAACCCGTCCTCTGAGGGAGTCCTTTCATGAAATTCTCATTTGAAATATCTGAGTAGAATTGTTTCCTGCTAGGACCTTGACTGATAACATAAGCAAGGTTATTCTCTGGGTTGTTTTCCCAGCAGTGGGAATGGTTACAGTGATCTGGTCACTTTGTCCACCTCGGGTTCTGTCAGGACACACAGCTCCTATCAGTCAGTGTGAACACCAGTTGAGACTGTGGGCCATCCATGCTGGCACTGGCCAGCAGGCTCAGTTAAAGGTTAGGAACATGCATACCAGGGCCTTAAAAGGTGCTGCCATCACTCTGACCTGGGTTCAAGTTTCATTTCTACTTATGATTTACTTGCACATGGATAATTTAAATAACCTCTAGGGGTATTCATTTCTTCATCTGTAATGTATGCTTGAGAATAAGCCTGTGGTGAGAAAAACAAGGTGATGGAAAGTGGTTTTCATGCATGTATTAACCTGAGTATGTAAATTTGGTCAGAGTTGCTCTTGGGCATCAGCTGTCAGGTCAAGCCTTGTTTCCCTGCCTTAGCTTTCTGCTCTAAGCTAAAGACTGCAGGCTCTCCCATCCTGGGAATGCCAAGTGTAGTGTGAAACTGGTAGTTCAAGGCCCTTGTCTTATCTGGCCAGGACGGAAACTTCCAGAAACAGAGAATGGGTTGGATTCTAGGTGGTTACTTTCTGGGTATGATTTCTGAGGCAAAATGGAAGGCTGCTCAGGCATGATGGATTCATCAATTTTGATATCTCAAAAGCCCTTTTATAGATTGCTTGATGAGATCTCAGGCCTCCAACCACTTTGAAGAAACAATACAGCTTTAATCCCCATTGCTATGCAAATGACCTACAGCCTGTCCTGAAGGGGGTGGGGGTGGGGTGGGGCTGTGATGGGGATCTGGTGGAGAGGATTGGGTACTAGGTGGTTGGAGGCCTGGGGATGAAGAGGTGATGGGCAGTTTCTCTAGGAATGTCTCGAAGTAAAATCTTTGAGAAAAGCTAACTTTAGGCTTCTTTAGAATAATGTAGCTTCTCTGGCAAAATCTTTACTGTCAGGAATAGGAATCTAGGTAGTGATTTTTATACCAGGCTTAACATTGGAATCATCATCTCTGGGTCCCACCTGTAGAGATTGTGGTTTAATTTATTTGGAGTGAGGTCTGAGCATATGAATTTTTCAGAGCTTCCCAAATGATTCCAATTGCAGCCAGAATGAACCACTGGTCAGGATATTAAAATGTCTTTCTAAGTTTGGGAGTGAAAGTCTCAGGTGTGGTATTTAGGGACTCATCAATTGGGAGAGACCAACATTGAAAACTTACAATGTCCTTTAATCCCCACAACAATCACATGGCATTGCCATTCCCACAGTGAAGATGAAGAAACAGACTCAAAGGTTAATACCCCCAAGGTCACAATCCTGGTAATTGGCAGAGCTGGGATTAGAACCCATGTCTTTCTGATTCCTTGGCTACATCCCCTGGATGTCTTTTAAAAATCTCTTTAAAGTTAATTCATTCTTTGCAGGCAAGCCTGAAGTCTCAGGGTTTTTTTTTTAAATGTTTGTTATTTATTTTTTGGTAAACTAGAAGGCCAGAAAAAAAAATTAGTTACATACTCAAGATTCTCTTGTGACAGGCTCATAATTTTAAAATAATCTAACTTCGTTTAATAAACCACTATGTCTTTCTTTTTCTCAGTTTGTGTTTGATCAAAGGTGTCCTGCCTTTGATCATATGGTACATAGACATTGTGGAATGTGTATGCTTGAAAATAAGTTCTTCACAATGAAAAACATGTAAGACCCTCTCCTTCATTCTGAGGCAGTCAGGGAGTCCCAAAGGGTCTCAATAGGTCTTTTTTTTAAAAAATATATTTTATTGATTTTTCACAGAGAGGAAGGGAGAGAGATAGAGAGAGTTAGAAACATCGATCAGCTGCCTCTTGCACATCCCCCACCGGGGATGTGCCCGCAACCCAGGTACATGCCCCTGACCGGAATCGAACCCGGGACCTCTCAGTCCCCAGGCCGACGCTCTATCCACTGAGCCAAACCGGTTTCGGCAAGAAGGTCTTGATTTTAGAACCCGTTTTTTCCTCACATGCTTGTGTATGTATGTGTGTGTATGTATGTGTGTACTCATGTGCTCTGACATCCATTGTGAAGGGGAGTGGGGGAGGTGGTGGTGGTGCTTGAGATGATGAGCAGCCAGAGGGCAAAAGTAAGCATTCTCCCCCAACCCATACATCCCATCATAATACCAGAACAACTCAGTTCACTGGAATATTCTATAAAGGGAAGTCTGAGGAACTGAGGAGTTAAAGATTATAAGCTGGAACACATGGGTTAGCATTCTTGCTCCGGTACAGCTGCATGACCATAATACATCTGGCATTGTCCAAGCCTCAGCTGTCTTACATGTACAGCAGTGATTTAAGCATGAAGAACAACAGCAAAACTAGGTCTCAGAAATGTAGACAGGTATAGCTAGTATAGTGCCTCCCATAAGTAGGAATTCAATAAATGTTAAGCAATCTTAAAAATCTTGAGTATTGGAAATCTTGAAGCTTTGTTTTGTTGACTAATAATATGGCAAGGTGTGGGGGTAATAATGTTCTTTGGTGGACTGGGGAAATTATTTCATGGGTGGAGAAACTGGAATGTGCCTGGAAGAATGAGTGAAATTCAGGTAAAGCCTTGTTTTGAACCTTAGCTCCTCCCTTCACTAGCCACTTGTGCATCACTGACTCATCCTTTAATCTTTCTGTGCCTTGTTTCTCAAGGTGAGATACATTGAGCTCTTAGTCCACAAACAGAGCTTGTGTGAGGGTCCTATGAGATGCTGTTTGTACAGTCCCTGGTAAACTGTAAAGCCCCATAGAAATGTGAATTGTCATGCATGTCAGTGGAGATGGGAAAGTGGAATTGAGGCAGCACAAAGGGCTTTTTTTTTTTACTCGAATCCCTTGAACCCACGGCTTACACTATCCTGTGCCTTTCATTGCTGGCTTTGTCCAGGTCCCTGTCTTGTAGTCTCCCCACCCACCCACCCAGTAGACTGTAAGGTCCTGGAATACAGTGACTACCTTATATTATGAAATAATATTTTCTCCTAATCAGGGTCCTGACATAACTGTTTGCATTTCAAGTTTGTGTTTCTGTTTCCTTCATGGGAAGAAATGTCTTGTTTTAGGGGCTTATTTAACACCAGCCAAGATTGAATGCTTGACAAGTGCTAAGGGAACACTCATGCCTTTGCTGGGTCTTGCTTGTAACCTCTTCGGTCTTTGGGACAGGCAAGCCAAGAAGGGAGGACTGGGAGGAGGAAGCCCTTAGTGATCATTAGTTACTTCATTATCCTCTTCTGCTTGGAGGGGATTTTCAAGCACAGAGGATGGCTGAGCTGGTGGTCTGTGTGTTGGCACTCCTGCCTCTAGGCTACTCCTTGATTTGAATTCATTTCTGGCGTTGTAGCTGGAGTAAAGTCTCCTTCGTCTCTGCTTCCCTCCTGCTCAGCTCCCTCCTTGGATTTACCAGCCCCCAACACAGTCTCTGGTACTCAACAGTGAATGAGGGAGTGAAAAACAAGTGAGTGAATGTATGCCTGCTCTCAGAGGACTGGGCTCCTAGGATTCACTGCCCTCTTGTTCAGAGCTCTTCTTCAGAGCTCTTCTTCATCAACATGCAGATTCTCAGCAGGAGCTGCCTTAGTTGGAACTACTTGTTACTCACCTCTCTCGGCTCAGATTAACAGCCTCTGTCACCTGCTGCCACAGTCTGGTCACTGTGGCCAGCCTGTCAAGTCCTACCAGGTTGAGGAGCTTGATCTCACTGAGAGATGTCAAACTGATTATCCAGTGGGCCTTTGCTAGGACAGGGAGGATGCTTTCATTTAAAATGACAACTTGGGACCAAAATTGGAAGCAAAACCAAACCTGGCAGTCAAACTGGGATTTTGAGCAAATGTGGGTGAGAAATCTCAGCTCTAAGCAGAACTCTGACCCTGGCCTTCATTAGCTTGTGTGACTTGGGCAAATTGCTGATCATCTCTGGGCCTCAGTTTCCCATTCTACAAATTTATGGGAATGAAATACATGATTTCTAAGGTCTTTCCTGGTATTTATTCTCTGCACTGCTCTGCTGCTATACTTGCCAGACAAATGTTGCCTTGCTGGCTGCTAACCACGAATGCTCTATCTGGGGCCCAGACACTGGGAATAATGCCTGCAGCACCCTGTGGAAGCCATTCCTTGCCTGAGTACAATCTCTGTCCACTGATGGGGGCCATGGACATCTGTATTCCTTGTGCCATTCTCGCAACTCAGCATTAGCCCTCTTCTTCAAGGACTAAATGGTCTTGAAGGAGGATCATTTCAGGGACAGAGGCTGAGTCAAGCTGGGAAGGTGATTAGTGTACAAAACGGAGCTGGGCTTGGAGGAGAGTTAGGGTTTCCCTCACCTGTACGCGACCTCAGTTCCTTCATCTTTCCTACAACACAAGTGGGCTAGTGAAGACCAAAATCCAGCCCTTGTGTATCTTTTTTCTTTCTAGATACTAGTACTTTGGCACAGACTGGGCTACATTCCGAGAATACTTTTGAATTGAAATAGCATTTGGCAACAATTCTTATATAAGTGATGGCATTGACATTATATCTGTGTTAGAGTAATTTACTCCCCACAGTAATTTTGACTTAGCTTGTTCTACACAGAGGGTTATTTTAATCATTCTTTCAGTTGTTATTGATGAGGGCTCTTGGAAAAAGATTAGAAGATTAGTTTAAAATTATCCCCAGCAAATTTAAAACAATAACAGGGATGAGAATATAGCTTAAAAGAAATCAAAGACTATTACTTGGTGAAATGGGGACATATTGGTAGCACTAATGGCCAAGCTTGGATACACCCTCTCTCACTCGACTTGCACCTGAGGTTGACCCTCATTCTCCCACCGCTCCTGTCCATTAGTGGTGCTCATCTCTGCATTTGTGTCTCTGTTCATGCTCTTCCCATTTCCTGCCATGCTTGTTCCACTCAGAGCTCTTTAGTCCAAAGAGTCCTTTTCATCCCCACCCTGGAAGCTTTCTTTAGAACCTGTGTCTCTACTTTCAACTGACTGACTGATGTTATCTGTGAAAGTATCAATTATTTTAGGAAGGATTTAGATAGTTTTCCCAATGTACTAATATTTTTCTGAGAAAGAAAGGGGAACAGTTTATCAATAAATTCCTTTGGGAATGTTGAGTTAAAGGTAAAAACGTGTGTGTGTGTGTGTGTGTGTGTGTGTGTTTTGCAGGACTTATCAGAGCCTTTAGTATACTATTAAACTTTTATCTCCCAATAGGGAGACATAATGCACAGCTTTTTTCCAAAGTCCCTTGATTTACTTCTAATAAAGGGGGTGTTTAATGTAAGGATACATGGGAGAATAAGAAAAATATTCTCACATGTATAGTAGAGTTCACATGTTGCTCACATGTATAGTAGAGTTCATGGACTCTGGTATCTTCTCATAAACAGGATTCATATACTTGCTGGAGTATACTCCTGTGCTACTACAATGACCATTACTCTATGCATTCCCAACTCAAATTCATGAAGAAGCTTATCTATTTGAATCAGCTAATAACTGCTGTCCTTGGTTGGGCAGTCTTGTGCCACCTCATGCCAGGGTCACTAAAAAGAATGTGAATGTGCTGCCCTTTGGTCTCTAATGAAATCACTGGTTGTCTCTGTGCAAAGTCAACCCCAGCACCACTTCCCTGGAGCAAGGGCTGGGGTCAGGTAGCTTTGGCTGGAGGGGAAGCTGGGACAGGCGGTCTAATGAGTGACATATCTAGGGTAGTTCACTTGTTGAGCACAATTCATATACCTCTAATTTCCTCTATATTCATTTCCAAAGATACCTCACCTAAGATGCCCTAGTTATTAAGCCTACAATGTGAAGCACACTCACCCACATAGTAAGAACCATGAGTCATGGGAAATAGCACATGGAGGGTCTCGGTTGTCATGGAGCCTCATGTGATCATGAAATACACAGTCTCTTGGTGATTTCCCCCCCTAAGATATATTTGTATTGATTTCAGAGAGAGGGAAGGAAAGGAAGAGAGTGATATAAATATCAATGATGAGAGAGAATCATTGACTGGTTGCCTCCTGCACGCCCCCCACTGGGGACCGAGCCCGCAACCTAGGCATGTGCCCTGCCTGAGAATTGAACCATGACCTCCTGGTTGATAGTTCGATACTAAACCACTGAGCAACACTGGCTGGGCCTCTTGGTGATTTTCTAAAAGCAAAGGATGTCAGCTTGGGAGAGTCTGTGTATTATGGCCTCAGTGTAGAAATGCATCTCTTGTCTCCCACGCAGTGAGTGCATCACTTAGCATATGGATTAGCGGGGCATCTAGATTCTAGAAGTTTCCTATTGTGCAGCACTTTGGCATAGTCAAACACACCTTTTCAACCAAAGCAAGATATTACTCTCTAGGTTTGGAGGAAAGAAAGGTGAAATGTAATTATCTGGAGATGAGTGCTTCACTTTGGTGCATGCTGTTGGGATTTCGGAGGGTCAAATGCTTCTTTACTTTTTTACTTCCATTTGGTCTTGGCTAACTCTAGGAAAGCATGCTGCCAGAGAAAACCCAGCTGCTCACCAAGGGCTCTCTTTTTAAAAACAAAGTCAACCAACCCAGCACTCAAGCTCTGTGACAGCAAACTTCTATTAGTCATGGTTTTAGAAAAGCTGGAGAATGTGGTCAGATATGTGGGTTTGAATTCATAGAGGAACTTCAAGCTCTGTTATGGGTGAAACCATCTTATGTATCATAAATTGCCTATCCCTAGTTTCTGAACATGATAGGACCTTCAGTAGGGCTTGTGAATGAATTAGTATCACCTGCCAACAAACACCAGGTGGGACCAGGAAAGCTGAAAAAGCAGCAGAAGTTGGCACAGCTGGCCAGGGGACCCAAGGCATCCACCCTGGCTGCTGTCAGTGTCCAAATTGGCTGATTTATGGATCCAGGGTTGGCTTCAGTACTGCTGAGAAGCAGTGATTCTGGTTGGTTCTCTGGGTTACATATGTGCCTGGTGGAAGCCATACAACATATTTGAAGGTGAACATATTTATGACATGTTTAGACAGCCCTGGGATTGAATTTTTATTTTGCCACTTACTAGATATTTGACCTCAGGTTTAGTTTTTTTGCTTAAATCTTTGTGAGGCTCAATATTCTTATCGGTGAATCAGTATAATAATACCAACCTCCCAGAATTTTTTGTGTGTATTATAAGAGATGATGTATGCAAAAGTTTGGAGAATTACCTGACACCTTATTAACTCTCGATGAACTTCTCTCATTTCTAATGAGAATAAAGAAATTTTCCTCTGTTACTTAACAAAACCATTGAACTTACCTTGGCACACACTTTTCCCTCCACCTGCTGCCTCATTTCTTATTCTCTTTTATTAAGCAGGAAAAAATAACCAACGTTCTGAAGGTGATAGGCAGTTGAAGCAAGAAGCTCACATTCTGCCTGGTGTGTTTCACCTTTCCTTCTGGGTTCTTATAATTCAGTTACTGCTGGCACTGCCCTGCTAGCCTCAGGAGCATATCCTCCTCCCCTCTATCCCCTGACTTTAAATTACCCATCCCAAGCATGGCTGTCCTCATAACTCACCTTTGAAGTTTGGCTTATACATGACCCAAGCAGACATTCTATGGGAAGGTGTCTTTCCCAAGAGATTAAAAATGCTATCTCTGATTCTCGTAGTACAGCTGCAGCAGCTGGCCTTTTCAAGCACTGCTAAATATTAGGGGACAAATAGGAATGGTTTCCATACTTCAGAT
Organism: Myotis lucifugus; assembly: GCF_000147115.1. Taxonomy (NCBI): domain Eukaryota; kingdom Metazoa; phylum Chordata; class Mammalia; order Chiroptera; family Vespertilionidae; genus Myotis; species Myotis lucifugus. The sequence continues at coordinate 11,358,097 of NW_005871054.1, read as the reverse complement.
TTATGATTCTGCCTCTAGTGTACCCAAAGCTTTCAGGCCCTGTCCTGTGATCCTTCGTGATAACCTACACTCTAGGTTGTGTGTGTGTGTGTGTGTGTGTGTGTGTGTGTGTGTGTACGTGCGTGTGCCTGGGGCGTGGGACAGAAGGCTGGGTAATAGAAAGGGAGGGGAGGTTGGCATAACTTTGCAGGGTGAGTGCCTCAATTTTAAGATCCTTGTTTCTCTTCACTTGGAGGTGAAAACTAATACCTTTCTCCAAGATACATCACAACCACCTCATACTTCTAGTTTAAGAGCCATTCCATCACATCCCCAACTAATTAAAGCTAAGAGGGACTTAACCTGGAGATGAGCTCCCACCCCTTTCACACAGGGAGGGGTCTTGGCTTTGTAAGATCTGACCAGATAATGGTCATAGCATTCATATAATGACAGTACCCCCACACAACCACTGATGTCTCTCCCATGATCTGTGAAGCCGATGACAAAGGATGATACAGCGGAATCCAGAAGTGGAGTCCCGTCAGAAGAGAGCCTGGCAGGGGTTGGGGCAGATGGTCAGAGCTTCCCTGGGGAAAGCTGAGGTGGAAGGGAACCTGGACTGCTGGCATGATAGACAGTCGGGCCACCCCCAAGAGTACAGGTTGGGCTGTTTGCAGTCTGATGCTCTTTGTAGGTGTGCAGGGGTTAAAAATTGTTATCGCCAATTTAGAGGCCAGGTGTGGTACAAGCCAGACCATGCCTGGGCCCCACTTGATAGTGACAACAGGGCTTCTATAGAATCAGGAAGTCTGGTTCTTGTGGGTACAGGCTGTGGCAGGGCTGACCTTGAACCTGCAAGGGGCAGAGGTGGTTAGAGGCAGCTGGGTAAGGTGTGCTGTGGTAATGACGGGGACCTCTCTCGGTCTTGCTCTCAGCCCTGCATCTCCCTGTCTTTCACTTGGTTCTAGCTTTCTCTTTCTTTTACTGGCTGTCTCTTAGATGCCTGTTAAAGTTGCACTTCTCTGGGACTAATCCCCAGTGATTCTGATTCAGTATTTCTGGGCTGGGGCCCAATAAACTGACATTTTAATAGCCACACCAGCTGATTCTGAAATAGGCCTATGGACCTTGATCATTACATAAAATCTAAAATTGGATTTTATTTACTTTTATCTAAAGTGCTATTAAAACAATCTGTTCTGAAGAATGTCCATGTGCCATTGATAACTGTGGCTAAACTTGAACTTGTTGTTGACTTTGTGACTACATCATGAGCATTAGCCAGAAGATGTAAGGAAAAGCCATAATTTAATTCTCCAGATGCATGCATGTATAGGCATATAGTTCACAGCTCTATGCTTATCTCTGTGCACACAGAGTTCATTTATCTTGACTCTAAGTATCAGGATTGCTGTTCAGAAATTAAAACCCATTTCTATAAATTGATATCGGCTTCTGCCGTTCCTGACTGTGGACTGAATGAACAACTGGAAATGCTAATGTTCTTTTGTGCCATTATTGCTGCAATGTTTTTCCTCAAACCCTATAAGCCTTTGTAATATTATTTTCTAACGAGGATATGAATAGCAAGTTTCCAAGATACTAAGCTAATGTCTCCGCAGGGCCTCCGAGTTTAACCATTTTTGTCTCGTGAGTGGAGCAGAAGAAATGTTTAAGGAGGCTCAGCCAACTCTCTCCAAGTACATGGTAGGCGGCATCTGATTTCCATCCACTTGCTGAAGAAGGTTCTGAAGGTCAAGGCACTTCTGGGAGAAGGCCGTGTTGCTGCTGCTGGCTGAGTGTGCTGATCCTAGGTTGGCCTCAGGCTTAGTTCTGCATTATTATTATTTTTAAGGTCTCTCTGTCATTAGTTTTAGAGATGATTTGTCATGTGATTGGAGAAAGCCAACACCACATTCTTACTCAGTGGGAGTCCTGATGTTTGGGATCTTGTTCCTGTCAGTCACTAGCCAGCTGAGTGACTGAACAAGACATTGAATCTCTTAGTCCTGGTTTTCTCATCTTTGAACTGGGATGGTACTTGTCTTATCTTCAAAGTCTTTGAAAAGGGTCAAATGAAATTGGGTGAGGGACCTTTGTGGGAAACATACACCTGATCTAAGTTCAAATAGTACTATCATTTTAGGCCTTGTTTTTATACAAAGCCATGGTGGAAAATGCATCACAGTCTTTATATCGGTGGCCAACTTTTGGAAAAGCAGTTAAAAATCAACACTATTTTTATTTTTTTTTACAGCTGCATAGTATTCCATGGTGTAAATATCCCACAGCTTTTACATTTTTTATTTTTATTATTTATTTATTTTTAAAATCTTTATTGTTGAAAGTATTACAATGTCCCCTTTCCCCCCTCCCATGATCTCTTCTAGCCCCCACCCATCCCCCAAAGGTTTTCTCCATCCTATTGTCTCTGTCTATGGCTTATGCATATATGCATACAAGTGCTTTGGTTGATCTCTTCGCATCTACTCACCCTCCCCCACCTTTCCTCTGAGATTCCTCAGTCTGTTTTATGCATCAACACTATTTTTTAAATAAAGTTTTCAAAATAAAACCAGTAGCATATGCATAGCTCATGACATGATCAATAGGGTAGTGAAGACCTGGGGGGTGGGTAGGGGCTGGGAGGAGGGGGGAAAGGGGAGAGGGTAATGGGAGATATCTGTAATACTATCAACAATAAAAGTATATTTAAAAATGAAAAAAACACCACACAGTAGTATCTAGAATCTCCTCTTTTTCTTGACAATGATTTCTTTCTTATTTTTCAAAATTATGTGATGACCAGGAATCTCTCTGGGGAACTCAATGTGTGGATGACCCCATCTATCTGAACCACAGGCTGTCAATCATATCTAAAGCACACAGAAGAATCATAGCTCTGGTGAGAACAGCAGTTCCAATGGGGACAGACGAAGTTAGGAACGTGATGTGGGGTTGCCAAAGTTGTCGTTGGTCATCTGAGGTGTCCACTACCAGGGGATATTTATAGCAGAAAATAAATATGAAGCCACGAATTAGCTAGGTGAGAGGTGGTTCTGCATACACCCCTTAGAAAGGTTAAAGGTTAAACAAAAGTCTGCCATTCAGCATATACTAAGCATAAATCAGTAAGCTGGATGTCAGGACATCTGTCCCATCACTAGGAAATATCTGTCACAAGAATGGATGACTTAATGTATTTGTTACTCTCTGCATTGTTGAATTGCATTAATATCAGAATTATCCAGGACAGAATAATTATAATGCTGCTGCCAGATTAGAAATTGGTGGAGACAAATGTTCTAATGCAGAATCTGCCACTAACTAACATCAAGCAAGTTACCATTTTTCTGTTCTAAAATCAAGACTCACATTGGTGACTCCACCAATGTCAAGAATTGTTAGCCAAAATACAAACAGACTCATAAATAGAGAACAGACTGACAGATTTCAGAGGGGAGAGGGGTTGTGGGCTGCGTGAAAAAGGTGAAGGGGTTAAGTAAAAAAATAAAAATAAACCACAGCAAAACTCAGACACAGACAACAGTATAGTGATTACCAGAGGGATAGGTGGGTGGGGGAGATAGAAGAGAGTAGATGGTGGTGGAAGGAGATTTGACTTGAGGTAGTGAACACACAATACAATATACAGATGATATAGAATTTTACACCTGAAAGCTACATAATTATATTAACCAATGTCAGCCCAATAAATTCAATTTTAAAAAGTCACAAAAATTGTTAGCATACTGAATGTGAAATTGCCCAGGAAAGTTTAAAATATGAGACAAATATAAGGTATTATTTTGATATTTCTAATAGTTGTAGACATCTCTCTCTTATTTTTAAAATATGTTTTTATTTATTTCAGAGAGAGGAAGGGAGAGGGAGAAAGACATGGAAACATTAATGATGAGAGAGAATCATGGGTCACCTGCTTCCTGCATGATCCCTACTGGAGATCAAGCCCACAGCCCAGGTGTGTGCCCTTCTTTTTTTTTTTTTTAAATATTTGTTTATTGAGATATAACATGTATTCCATAAACAGCACACATCTTAAGTTGCATGTGAACTCATTAATTTTTAAAAATTTACTTAAAGTGTTAAATTCTTTAAAATGTCTAAGTTCCTTATGTGCTTGACCAAGAAGGTGTTGCACTGGGTTATGCATTATGACTGGATTCATCTAGGCACTAAAACTGATATTATATTCCTGGAACAGGACCTGGCTCCATGCACACATCTCTCAAATCAGGCTCCAATGCATGGAAACTATAGGAAGACAGATTTGGGATCAGTATAAGCAAGAACTTTGTGATGGATGGAGCTTTGCAAAGGTGGGATAGGGTTGCCTTGGTGCATTCTTAGTGCTGCTCAGATCCAGTTGGGAAAGCTGTTAGCAGGGGCAGAGTGAAGTCTGGTAAGCTTGTGATTGTCAGGTGCTTATTAAAGTCCTTCCCATATTTGAGACTCTGTGATTCAGAGAAGCCCTTTCTGCCCTAACCCTAACCCTAACCCTAACCCTAACCCTAACCCTAACCCTAACCCTAACACTAATCCTGGTGATCCTCTGTACTCCCTAAGCCTCGGGTGGTACACTGGCCTGCAATTTCTTCTTGGATGGGACAGGATGGCCTATTTCTTGGGAGGATCAATTTCAATGCCTAACCCATGACCTGAAACACAGGCTGGGAGTTCCAGGCTGGTCAGAAGAGCGAGATCCATTAGCACTGTTCTGATTGGCCTCTCCGAGGAAGAAAGCCAGGCCATGAATAAGCACAGTGAAATGTAATTGCAGCAAAAGCCTTCCTGGACAAGCCATCCTGGAGGCTTGGTAAGTATCTATCTGAGAGGAGACAAACTGCTAATTAGCAAAGAATTTAGATTACATACTAGTATATTCCTGACAATATCTGTTTTTAATAGAGTTGGATACAAGGTGTTTAAATCTGACAGCAGAACCCACAGTCAAAAAGATGTTTCACATCTACATTTTTTTCAGGTATATCTTGTTATTTCTTGCTCCTTCATTTATTTGCTCTAATCACTTTTCCCAAGAAGCCCTCCTGGACTGGGCATCTCAGAGTCCAGCTCTCCCTGCACTTTTGCACTCATCTTTTCTGGTTAGCTTTGTAGCATTGTTGCCTTTGAATACTTGAAGGAATTGACTAAATGGTTATCACACTGAGTTCCATGGAGCCTGTAGTGGGGGAGATTGAAGGGCAGGCTGTTAACCTCTTTGTAGCAGGTTGGGTTTCTCTGGAAGTCAACCCAGAGGTAGTTTTTAAAGTGGAGGATGTTTATTACAGAATACCACTGGGATCAATACCTAGGTGAGGGTATGGAAACCAGGAGTGGGCAGAGGGAGAAGTCGGCTGTGATGCAGCACAGCAAGAATGCAATTTGAGCCCGGCTTGGCTCAGTGGATAGAGCATTGGTCTGCAGACTGAAGGGTCTCAGGTTCAATTTCAGTCAAGGTCATGTACCTTGGTTGCAGGCTCAATCCCTGGCCTGGTCAGGGCATGTGCAGGAGGCAACCAATCTATGTATGTCTCTCACATCGATGTTTCTCTGTCTCTCCCCCTCCCTTCCATTCTCTCAAAAAGTCAATGGAAAATATCCTCGAATGAGGATTAGCCAAAAAAAACAACAACAAAATAACAAAACAAAACAGAGTGCAAGTTGACTATGCAGGAGTCTGGAGCTAGAATGGTCCTTCATAGTTGTTCTGAGTTGGGCCAAGATGGCTGGGCCATCATTGAAAGTGGGCTGCTCAGGGGAGGGAGTATGATCTTGGTTGAAGGGGCTTTCTGAACTGAGGCAGTCCCTGAAGGGCTGACAGCTAAAGGCTGTCTCAGAAGCTGTGGCACAAGACCTTCCTTAAGTGGGGTCTGGGTAGCACAAGGCAGTGCCTACAACAGTCTCCCTCCCTGCTTCTCCACCCAGTTTCACTGAGAGAGAAGCAGCTCTTCTTTGATCTGTTTGATAGATAGGGGGCTATACAAGAGTCTCTTTTAAGGATGACTTCTATTGCTGACAAAAGTTTTGACATCACTATTCCTATCCCGCCCTCTTGTTTTCAGGTGAGGAAATTGAGGCCCAGCTTCCCTGATTCCAAACATAGTATCCTTTCTATAATAGCAGGCTGACCTCTCTTTATCTTTTTTCCCCTCTCTTTGATTAACATGCCTAAGGATGTGCTGACTGAATGTGGCAGTCGCTGCTGGCTTCTTACCAATATTCATACCCTCTTTTTTCTTACTACTAGAACCTCAGTTTGTGCTCAGCTAAAGAACCTCATTTCCGAGCCTAGCTTGCAGCTAGTGGCATCCATGTAACAATGTTCTAGATCATGATAAGCAAGCTGAAATTTCTGGGAAAGCTCTACTTAATATAAGCACCACCACACCTTGCTCTCCCTTTTAATTCCTCCTGTTGCCTGGGATGCAGACATCATGGATGGAAATCATGCAGCCATTCTGAGAGGATGAGGACAAGATTCATACTCTAAGATTGGCAGAACAGAAGGACCTGGGTCTTAGATAACTTTTGTGGAGCTCCCATCTATTCTCCTCTGGATTTATGTTATGTGAAGGAAATAAAAATATCTAGTTAAGGCACCGCTATTTGGATCTTGGGTTGTCAAACCCCATGCCAGATGGATAACATCGAGTTAAACAGAAAAAGCAAGATCTTGGAGCTGACGTGTTCAGATTAATATCTTCAATTGCCCTGGTTTCAGAGACTCCAGAACCTAAGACCTAAAGCATCCTTGACTTCTAGCATGAAGATTTGGTGAAGGGAAAGGACATTGAACTGGGAATTTGGAAAACTGTGTTTTAAGCCCATTTCTGCCATTCACTAGTTGTGTCATTTTGGACAAGTTGGATAGCCTCTCTAAGGCTCATTTTCCCCTAATGTAAAGACAGAGAGTTGGAGTAGATCTCAAAGTTGCCTTCCATTGCTTTAAGTCACTGTTTCTCTCACCCTGTGTTGCATCTACACTGGGAGTAAATCTGTGTAGAGTCCCACTTTGGGACAGTAGTTATAGATTGGGAGGTTGGTGCTGGGACAAGTGTGAGATACAGCTTTTATTTATTTATCTATTTTGTTTTATTTATTTATTTTTAATTTATTGGGGTGACATTGGTTAATAAAATTATATAAGTTTCAGGTGTACAATTCTATAATACACCATCTGTGTATTGTATTGTGTGTGCACCACTCCACAGCTTTCTTTTAAAGGCTATTTTTTGCTAAGTATAGTCCAGGTTACTGAGGATTTTATTCACACAAAATTTTTTGTGTTTTTTTGTGGGTTGCTTATTGGCCTAATTAGTGTAATTAAGTACAATTACAAAATTAGTGTAGATCTATATAATCAGGTAGTAACAATATGTAGTTAAGTACCTACACCCTGTAATCAGAGACTTGAAAATGCAGCACCACTTTAGAGTCTTTATTCTACTTTGTCCAAAAGTTGTCCCAAAATCTACACACAGGTCACTTAAGACTTTCACTTTACCCCACAGTTGAATGGGTGTTTTCTATTCCTCTAAATTATTAACAACACCCTTTCCCCCTGTTAGGTAAATAATAACTTTGTATTTTATTTTCAAACCAAACATCTATTTTTTGGGGGAGGAGTGACAAATTTTATTCCTATCTTTTATTTTAGAAAAGTAGCTTAAGACTTAAAAACCAATTAGGGGTTTGAAAAAAATGAAAGAAAATGCCAGTTTCATTTCAGATCACACAAAATAGAAGGTGACAGACATGGAGACTGACTGAATTCTGGAAAAGGAAATTCAGAATGCACTGCATGCATAACGCTGGAGTTATACCTTCAGTCTTGGAATTAGAGTTGAATTAATTTTCCTGGTATTTTGTATGCATTTTATTTGCAACCAAATATTTGGATGTATAATATTTTTATCCTTTGGCAAATTCATTATAGGAGTTCCAAGTTGATGGAGATGTTTCACATTTGTGAGTTACCCAGTTTTTTAAAATGAATTTGAAAGAATACTTCTCCAGAGAGTACCCAGAAAGGATCAAAGGGAGTCTTTTGCTCCTTTTTCATTCTGTATCAATGAGCTAAGACCTGGTTATATGGCTGCTGTATTGGTGGAGTTGAAACCTCTCCAATTGAAGCCAAATGATATGACTTGGGGTGATGAACACGATACAATATGCAGATGGTGTATTATAGAATTGTACATGTGAAACCTATATAATTTTATTAACCAATGTCACCCCAATAAATTAAATTAAAATAATAAAAACAAATTATATGGCTTAAAATGCTCCTTCATTAGAACCTGAGGACAGCCACTGAGAGGTAGATAAAATGTCCTAGGCTGGGAGTTAGCATACTTAATTTTGGTGCCAGTTCTGCCATTGATCAGCACTGTGATTTTTTTCCGATTCCTCATCTGGGATATGTACCTAAAAGTGTTCTTTTTAGTTCATTTAGTATGGCGTTAAATGGACAAAGGGTATGGAAAAGGGCAAATAAAATTATAAAGCAGATCTTTGTGTTAGGTTTGACTTTCTATGTTTATTTGCGGGTTCAGGAGATCTTTTTTGTTTTCATTTTCTTTATCTAGGTCACTATTCTCTTCTTACTAATACAGGTGTAGCTTTTTAAAGCTGGCAGAAATCCTCGATAAAACACCCTCATTTTGCAGATGAAACTGAGGTCCAGAGAGGTGAAGTGGTTTGCTTAAGTTTCATTCTAAAAATAACAGTTATTTTTAGAAGCAATTCTTGTGACTTCCAACGAAGTGCCCTTGCCAGTCACACTAGTGTTGCTCTCGAGGACTGGATGGAGTTGGGAACACCATCTTCCCTCGTTGATAAATCTCTGGTAGGATGGCAGACCCTTTCTCACATTGACACTTTCCCTAGAGGAGACCTGGTTGTTGATGCTTCTCAGTAGCTCCCTTTCCTAAAAGACAGAAGGAGGCGAGTCTTGCTTTTGGTAAATGAAGACAAAGCTCTCTTGGGATGAAGCGGAAAAGCATAGTGTGAATTGGCTCTGTCTTATGCAGTGTGGTGTGGTAGTCTGGGGACTTGAGATGAAATAGAGTGGGAGAAGTTGTTAGGGAGGTGGGGGAGACATTGGGGGTCACGTGTTTTTTATCCTATAAAGGGAGGTGGTTTTGTGCCTCTTGCTAATTCTTAACTGAGATGGTTGGGTTTGTTGAACTGCTTCACGAACTTTTTCTTACAACTGGTAGAAAGTGTTTTTCCATTAGGATTTGATAAATATGATAAAGTGACTCATTTTGGGTTGACTGAACCCACTCTGTGGAATGGATGTATAATTTACAGATAACTTAAGTATAACTTATAGGCTGAACTACAATCAGGATATAGTGTGATTATTTTACTACCTTATCTCTCCTTACTAAGAAATGGAAAAAATTCTAGACATTTCTAGTTTTTATTCAAATTATCTTCTTTCAATACTTTGGCTTTTAATTTCTTGTCAATGTTCACTGCAGTTTCCATCCCATAAAAAATGGCCTTAGAATTTTTTTTATTGAAGGCTAGACTTTAATATCAATTAAGGAGACTTCTCAGTGTCTTTACCTGCAATCATTTAAATTCAGACTGCATTCCTGAAACTCTAGCTGCCTTAATTCCCATTTCTACTGTTCCATGTCATGCTAAACCTTCTAATTCACACTTAAAAATATCATCCAGATAAGAGCAATGGCCAGGAAGTTTTGTCACTGCCTGTAGAAGAGCATCAAATTATATTCCTTTGTCATCTGATTTTGATGAACAGTGACATCACATATTTTGTCTGTCCTGGGTCAACAGCATTGTGTGTTCCATTTAATTATTTTAAGTCTACTATATTGTTAAGTCAGAAACTGTGAAGGGTCTGAGATTTTATTCTACAAGCAAGCTAACAAGTTATCATGCCATAGTGTTGTGTGTGTGTGTGTGTGTGTGTGTGTGTGTGTGTGTGTGTTGTGTAACAAAACAGGTGACCTCTCAGTTGGAGACAAAGACACTTCATTATGCATAGCAAACACTGCAACTTCTTAGAATCAGTTCTCCAAGCCCCAATCCCCATATGGTGATATGGTGAGGGCCAGATGGCAACTGGACATAAGGCTGGGTTCATTACAGGAGAAGAACCCCACAATAAGGAAGCTCCGCCCATCCCTCACTTCTGAAAGAATATCTTTCTACCTGAGCTGATACTAAAACCCAATATCCATTCTATGTAGAAGGAGGAGTGTGACCTGATTTCCTTGCAAGGGAATCACTGCTGCTCCCCTCACTGAAGCCCAAGGCTGACCTATTTTAAGTTCAGGTTGTAGCTGGAAATTGAGTGGATTACACTGATCTGTGGCCTGGTTAACCTAGTACCTCAAGCTCTCAAAGTCCCCATAGACTAAAACAGGTTGCTAAGAAAGTCAAGGTTGTGCATTTTATTCTGAATCCCTAAATTCAGATTAAAACATGTTCTCAACCTCTTCAACTATGTCCCACTTCCAGCTTCAATCACCCTTCTAGAGAAGGAAATGAGACTGTACTTCTAACAAGCTCATACTGATGCTGCTGGCCCATGGGCCACACTTTAAGTAGCATGGGTCTAGGTGATTTCTAGTGAGCAGGCTATGTGTGGGCAAACGTGAATGGCCACAAATGCTGTTTACCTAGAAAAAGAGTCCAGAAAAGGAGCTGATGTTTTCTTAGCATATTACATTAGAGGCAGGATTTTTCTCTTTTCCATTTCATAGCCGAGGAAACTAAGTTTAGAGAGGATAAATCTTTTTGATAATAAACAAAAGAGCTGGAGTTCATATTCATTTTCCTTCATCCCAAATCCTGATTCTGTCCACCACACTGAAGTCGAGGTATTTCAGGTATGTTGACTAAGAAGTGAAAATAATACTTTAGGCAGCCTCAGGCCCTGAATAACCACGCAGTATTTTCAACTGAGGTTCGCTGTGGAGCGGGCAGCTGGGGGCATATGGTCAGCTTGACTCCAGTTAACAAGAGCCCCTGGAAGACAGGACTCCTCATAAATGGAAGACTGTTGGAAAGCTCCCAGGGTTCTTTGTCTGCTCTGCAATTTCCCCTGAATTACCCAGACCATGTAATCCTCTGTAATTTCCAGAACCCAATAGTGTTTAAAGCCTTTTTCCAATATTTATTCATTACTCTCCAGATTGGGGTGTTTGGCTTTCAACCAAAAGGCATATATAGGTGGGTGGTGAATTCAGGAAATAACCTGGGGCTGGGCATAGGAACTGCCCCTCCCATATCCTCCTCCTTTATCCCAACCTCCCCCAGCCCTACCTTCTGACCACACCTATGGTTGCTGTGTGGTCTTAGGGGTGGAGTCCAACCAGTGAGTTATGGGCAGGGGTTGTTTCAACACCCATCTTTTGGTACACCCTTCATATAGCAGGGGCCCCCTAAAAGTGTAGGACTCCATCAATCCCATGGAAGCCCCAGCAAAAACAAGCGAGCTCAGTGACTCTCGGACCTAGCAACATGCCAGTCACTTGGGGAATTTGAGAAAAATACTGATTCCCAGCCCCAGATCTAGTGATTCAGAATCTCAGTAGGTGGGAACCCCAAACTCTGTCTTTTTTGGGAAAGGTTCCTAGGTGGTACTGATACAGCTGGTTCTTTGACCAGCCTTCAGGAACCTTGCATATGGAAGGGAAAAACCCTCATACCAGCTGGCAATCAAGGATGAGCCCTGTCACCACTAATTCCTGGGCCCTCGGCAGACGATTTCTCTGTCATAGGCCTCTGTTTTCACCTCTATAAAAATGAGGGATGGTGCCTGGCCATTGTGGCTCAGTTGGTTGAGCATTGCCCCATGCACCAGGAGGTCATGGGTTTAATTCCTAGTCAAAGAATTAAATGGGTTGTGGGCTTGATCCCCAGTAGGGGGTGTTCAGGAGGCAGCCAATTGATGTTTCTCTCTCATTGATGTTTCTCTCTCTCTCTCCGTCTCCCTTCCTCTCTCTGAAATCAATAAAAACATATTTTAAAAATAATGAGGAGTTGGGTCCAGTAATTTATTTGGCTTCTTATAGTTTTAAGTTCCTAAGACTCTGTTGGGGGTGCTGTGGCCCTGGAGAAGGCTCATAATGGTATCAGAATAGCCTTTATGGAGGTCCTCTGAGGTATGGCTCCTTGGTTAGCCTTGCTTATTCCCTCTTCAGGCACAAGGCAGAGTTCTTCCCCCTGAGGATGCTGTAGGACAGCCACTGCTGCTCTTTGTGCCACTTCCAGGGCCTACCCGCCCCCCCCACCGCCCCGCCCTCCTGTGGAGACACTATCAGCGGTTCTCAACCTGTGGGTCGCTACCCCTTTGGCGGTCGAATGACCCTTTCACAGGGGTCGCCTAAGACCATCCTGCATATCAGATATTTACATTATGATTCATAACAGTAGCAACATTATAGTTATGAAGTAGCAACGAAAATAATTTTATGGTTGGGTCACAACATGAGGAACTGTATTTAAAGGGCCAGAAGGTTGAGAACCACTGCACTAGGTAGTGCCATTTTCAGAGCAGTAATATTTTAACTGCAGCAATTTAATTTGGCCTAAATTCACTCAACATTACAATGTGTCTAGCACTCTGCAAGAGTTTATGAGCTATGATCCCTGCAGATAAGTGGCTTTCCATCTGGCTGGGAAACACAAAGTCAGTGCACCAAACTGGATAAGGGTTCCATATAGGAGTGTAGGTCTTCGGGGATGAGAAGACGGGAATGGGCTGGAGGAGTTGGGAAGGCTTCAGGGAGAAGCTGGTGCAGTTTTACTGAGTTTCTAGGCACAGGTAGACATCAAATATGCAGGGATAATTAAGGGAGAGGCTGATATGGGAAGAGGGATCCTACTGTACACATATCCCGAACAGGCAGGACACTCACTGGAATGAATGTATTGGGAAGTGTAAGATGAAGATGGGTGGTAGGTTGACACATTAAAGAGTTCACTGCCTTGTGGCTACAGGGAGCCATGGTAGATTCTTGAATGAGTCAGAGATATGATAAAAAGCATTGTTCTGGGAAGATAATTTTGGGTAGAGGAGTATGTAATGGTCTAAGAGAGAATGCAATTGTAATATTAGTCAAGGAGTTGATTGGTGGCTCTGGCTGCTATCCTGGGAGCCCAGTTCTGGTTCTGCCCTGGTTCTTTGGCCTGATGAAAATCCTTTACCTTGGGTTGGGTTCCCCTGGTACAATATGAACTTAGCTCAATACACATTTATTCAGACACTTCTTTGTTTGCAATTAGTCTCTGTAGTTAGGCTTTGTAGAGGATATGAAAATAATCAGGACAGGGACCTTCATTTCAAGAAAATTGTAATCTACTAAAGAGCTGTGTTCCTGGCTGCTGGGTCCTGGCCCTGTGCCAGCCAGGTTTAAGAATTGTCGGTCTATTCTAAATCTATTCATTTATCTATTCTCTGAATTCCTTACTGTGCACAAAACTTATTAAAGGTACTGAGGGGAATTTAAGTCACTAAAAAAATCTCTTCCTGATTTCATGAGCCTCAGAGTCTATATGGAGAAACCTGTGGGCTTGGAATGAGAAAATTAACAATTATCTGTTAAATTATGAGATCTCTAAGTGAAATAGAAGCCAACGCAGGAAGAGAACATTGCGATGAGAAAGGCCAGATGAAGCGGGTGAGACTTCATCTAGCAAAAGGTTAGAATGTGCCCGGAGTAGTATAGTCTAGTAGTAATCTGATGAGAGCCACAGATGCCGTTTTAAGTTTTGTAGTAGCCACATTTAAAAAGTAAAAAGAAACCAGTGAAATTAATTTCAATATGTCTTATTTAACCCAATACATCCAAAGAATTATCATTTCAACATGTACTCAATATAAAATTATGAATAAGATATTTTATTCTCTTTTGATATTAATGTTGAGGTCCAGTGTGTATTTTATATATCCTACACATCCCCACCTGGGCCAGCCACATTTCAAATGCTCTGTAGCCACAAGGATTGGACAGCATAGGAGGTGGGTGGATGAGCAATTCCAAGCAGCCATTGTTAAAAGACCAACTGAGCCCTATTCAACATTTTAAGAATTTATTTGAGCAAAACTTAAATAGAATCGGGCAGCACCAAACTGGAAGTGGTTAGGAGCCCTGTGCTGACAGGAGCCATGGGAAAGGCTTATATAAAGTGTGGAAGCAAAGAAAGGAAATTATTTGATTGGCATAGTTTAAAGCCTAGGTGGTTGTTTTGATGGGTTGTTCTGCACTTAGATTTTGGTTTGCTTACATAAGCCACCATTGGCACGAAAGCCACACCAGTCTATTAGCTCTACATGTATGGTCTAGAGGGCGGGGCCTTGGGGAGTGGGCTAGGTGGGCAGAGGGAGGTCTTGGAAAAGTCTTGGGCCTGAGGAAGCGGACATGCTGTAGGAAACTGAGGAATAAAAATAAGTGCAAGTTCCAGGGACTTGTAAGACTTGGTGTAGGCAGGTCCCCACATTTTCCGACACGACAAACAAATTCTAAATGGCTCTGGGAGAAAAGAGACCCTAAATAGGAATTTCATTTCCAGAGAAAGGGGAGTCCTTAAAACTGTCTGAATAGAAAATAAGGTTATCATTATGCCTTATCATTAGAAGAGAGAAGAATATTAAAAGGACTCAGTTCGGCTTGAATAAAAAAGATAAATTTCAAGTAAACGGGCATACAGTTTATCCATGACTGGATTTGCTGTAATAAAGTCAGCGAGGGAATAAGCTGGGTGATTTACAGGGAGCCTGCTTCTGTAAAATTTACAAACTGCTGTGATAAAATGTCACATTTTATGATGCATTCCACCCAGGCTGTATATATAAAGGGCACTGCAATGGAAAAGTTGCAAAAACAAAGCAGTAGCCTGGCTCCCCAGCTGACTCTGTCTGCTTTTCCAGCAGAATTGGGGATTTATGGAGAGATGACCTAGCCACTCGCCTTTTACGGTTGTGGATTGCAAACTGCCGGTGAAATGGCATCATTTCCTTCAGTTTTTATTTTGCCGCCTCAGGGAATGCTCTCAATAATTTAGACGAGGAAAGCTTGCAGGGGAGGAAAGGTGGGATGAGGGAGGAAATGACCCCTGAGTCCAGGGGTTCTCAATCCAGCGTAGAAGGCAGGTGTGCCCATGAGTGATGCAACACAAATGTAGCAGGTGTGAATTTTTAATACAATCTGTGTCAAAAACCTTTACTCTCTAGGTCAAATTTTATCTGCTCTGAGTCTCCATCTGCCTGTTGGGTAGCAGATTCTCAGTCATTATTGGGGTTCCCTATCTATGAGGTCATAGATGAATCCTGGGCTTACTGGATACCCCAAACAGGGAGGGGCTAGCCAGCGGTTCTCAACCTGTGGGTCGCGACCCCTGAAAATATATCCTGCATATCAGATATTTACATTATGACTCATAACAGTAACAAAATTACAGTTATGAAGTAGCAACGAAAATAATTTTATGGTTGGGGGTCACCACAACATGAGGAACTGTATTAAAGGGTCGCGGCATTAGGAAGGTTGAGAACCACTGGCGACCCTTGGGCCATGTGTTTCCATTTTCACATTGGCTTTTTGTCTACACAGTGGCCCTGTACAAAGTGATCCTATCTCTCTGCCTCCCAGTCCTGGTGCTGTGGGGAAGTCACAGAGATGCCCCTCTTGTACCTCCCCCAGTGACCTCATCCAACAGCCCCTACTCTCCTATCCCCCCACCCATCCAAGGCACTGCCTCTTAGTGAGGCCATTGGCATCTCTCCTTAACCCCTGCCTCAAAGGAAACAATATTCCTCAAACTGTTAGCTCCTCTCTCTCCCTCTCAGCTTCATATCCATGCCTCCCCTTCAGCAACCCAGCCCAGTTTTCCTCAATGGGTCTGAAATATAAATTTTGTTTGTGTGTGTGTGTCTGTGTGCATGTGTGTGCATGTATGAGTGCATAAATTTCAACTTGAATCTTGGGAAAAAAAGCAATGTTGGCTCCTTTGTCCTGAGGTGGATGAGAAGAAAACAATATTCACACCAGTAACTCGCTCAATAATTTCATACACTAGGTAGACAAGGGTATATGCTCTAATGGGATTAGCAAAGGGCCTTGAGCTATCAAGGGAGAGAGAGATTACTGTGAACCCGGAGGAAACTGGGAGGGCTCCAAGGAAGAGGTGAGATTTGACCAGAGCTGTGAAGGATGGAGAGGTTTGCTGTAAAGGCAAGGTCATTGCAGGTGAAGGGGAAAGCTTGAGCCAGGCCTGCAGTGGGGGGTGGAACCAGGGGGAGAATATTTGGTTTGTGTGTGTGTGAGGTGGAAGGTGGGGAGGAAACAGTGGGGCTAGGGTTGGGAAAGTGAAAGAGGGGTTGGTGGCTGTTGTGTAGGGTGCTAAGCTGTGTGAAAAATAACATGGTATATTAAGTACTTAAGTTCATCCTTGTCGGTTCTCAAGTAGTGGAAATAATTTAGCTTATAAAACTGGATGTGTGGGTGAAAACAAGAATGCTTTCTTGATAAACGCCACGGATAAAGAAAATCCAGGCTGTCAGGTAAGGTAAATTGTTCAGAACCAAGGCTTAACCAGCAGGAACATACAGGGAATTTCTTGGTTACATCTGCTTGGTATATATGGTGCTGAGTGGCAGGGGGACCTGCAGGGACTGTTGACCTAGGTTTTGAGGGAATAGAGCTGCTGGTTCAAACTTCAACTTCCCCTGAGATATGAACCTTTTAGCTGGAGGAGGAAAGCCTCAGTTTCCTTGTCCCACTCTTCCTTGGTCAGAAGGTGCCTGGGGAAATGGCCAGAGAGTAGCCTGGACAGTCCCCTTTGTGTAATCACAATTGGCTACATCTTGGAAGGGTCCCAAATCCAGACTGTTGGGCAGCCCTTCTATGTCTTGGTTCCCTGCATTCTCAAGTTGTCAGGCTTTGGAAACTGTCCACTAAGGATTTGTCACTTGCAAAAGATATATCTCCCAGATTAAGAGCTTAACTCGATTTCATTCTGGGAATTGAACAAGAATTGACCATAATTTAGCTTATAAAATTGTAGTTTAATGAAAGTATAAGACAACAGGCCTGGAAGAGGCTTTTCACTATCATAAGATGAGAGTTTCTATGGGCTGTTCTGACAGATTTACTGTTGTTTTAACTTAATAAGCTATTTCTGTTTTAGCGTTGTTATTGTTTCCGTGGTTATAGGACACTCTGTATTGTTTTATTGTATTATCCTCCCCCTCAGTTTTATGGTGGCATTTTTCTCTTTGCTTAGCTTGTAAATAGACACATTTCCTCTGATCCTCCCAACTCTTCCAGGCGCATGTAAAACAGAGCAGTTTGTCAGTACATGGGGTGGAATTTGGCCCGGCCCATCCTTCCTTTCTTCCTTCCGGCTCATAAGGGCAGGCTTCTCTTGAAGTCAATATCCTCTTCCCAAATTGTTTTCATTTCTTTCCTCACGCCATCCAAATAAAATCACATTTATATAGTCTTGTGCTTATAAAGCATTTCTAGCTGTAAAATCTGTTGTCGGGTGTGATTCTAGGAGTCGTTCTGATATTTTTAGGACCTGTGCCTAGCGTGGCTAAGAAGTGCCAAGCCTGCTAACTGGGGTTGAGCTTCTTGATTACTTAAATTCCAGGAGAGTATTTTTACTATTATTATTCATATTCTTTTTTTTTCCTGCTCTCTCAGCACCAGCATTCTTAGCTCCAGGTGACCAACTGATTTATCACCAATATTTTAATTTTAGCCAGTTCTGCTATTTCTTTGAGCCCTAAGTCAGCATCCCAAGTCTCGGCATCATAAATCCGAGAGGAGAAGGTATAGAGCATGGACCGAGGCTCCAAAACAGCTGGTTATGACTCATAGTAATTATTCTGTAAGCACAGAATTGAATTTGCACTAAAAACCAGTCTCCCCGGCCAAGGCTAAGGCAGGTTTCCGGCAATGGTAATGGATCCCAGACAATAAAGAGCTACCCAAAATTTTGAGGAGGGGACAGATATAGTTAATGTATTGTTTTATGAAGTATTTACTGAGGTTTTGAGATACTTCCGGTCTGCAACTATGTTTTACTTATCTTTGTGTCGCTAGTACAGAACTCAGCACTGAACATCTGGAGGCATGAACACTTTGAGTATTGTTAATGAATAAATGAATGAATAAATATGTGCATGGCACTGATGGTAGAGAGGAGAAATCAGAGGCTGGGAGCATTTTCAAAAGGCCTTTGTAATAGTGTGATAAAGTGACATGGGGAGGAAATAAAAACTGATTTTAAGTTTATTATTAAAACTTGGAAGAATGGAAATAGTAACTATTTAAAAATAAAGAAGTTAGATAAGGGAGCTGGAATGAGGTGGGAGAGGACACGTCAGCATTTGTGTAGGCATGCTGGGACTGAAGTGCTCCTCGGGCATCCAGATGAACACACAGAGCAGGCAGCTAAAGAAAGATGGGAGATCAGGACAGAGATCAGGGCTGGGGGTGAGGATGCTGAAGTTCTCTTCTAATAGGTGCTATTTTCTGTGGGAGAAAATTAGCTATCTGAAGGAGTGCAAAGAAGATTTTTAAAAAAGTCTGAAATATGTGACTTCATGAGAAACCATGGAGTTCTTAATGGGGCTGATGGGTTAGTCTAAATATGCTTCCATGATATAGACAGCTAAATTAGTAATGGTACCATTTCTGATGCTATATACCACTCCCAATGACTACTGTTTAAAAATTCTTCTTTCTGCAAGCAAAGGATGAATCTTCATATGTGATATAGAGATCCACCCATTTATCCACCCGCCCACACACTCATCCATGTCTATCTCCATGCATGCATCCTTCCATCTATTAGTACTTAGCCACCCATTCTCTGACCCAGGATCTCTCCAACACACATGGGATGGCTATTCTAGGATAAGCTAAGCAACAGAGACTTTCCAGCACCACTAATAAATCTTAACACCCAGTTGCTATTAAAGTGAAATTTTATTTGGAGCAAAATTGGCAAGCATCCTTAAATCCTAAAATTGATTTTTGGACCTTTCCCCTCTTACTTCTGCAGCCCATGGGGAAATAATGATGACGGAGGATATCAGAGCCTTCAGAGATTAGATGTCAGCTCTGAAAATGTTTCATCAGCCTTAGCATTGTGCTGCAGGCACTCTCCTCTTTCTTCTGTCCCTCAGCAATTCCATACTTCCTACTTTGTGCCTTGGGTCTAGAATTTGATCATCTTCTTGTTCTTAGGAAATATAGTTATTGGTATCTTTAATATGGGGGCGGTGATCTGCAAGAAGAGAGTACAATTTGGGTCGGGGTGGTAAGATGAGTTGTTTTGTGGATAGTTTTTATTCCAAACCCTGGAAAGGGTAATATGGAAAATGTATAGGGATGGAGTCATCAAAGGAACAGGAGGACAAAACTATTACTTTGGTCTGGAATGGTGGGAGGTCCTTCTCTATCCTTTTCTTCTTACTCCTTTTTTCCCTCCTCTCCTCTTCTACTCCTCTCTGCTCTAGTGAAATCACTGACTCACTCTAGCTCAGTTTTCTTAGGAGTTCAGGGTGATCTATATCCTTTCTTTGGTGGGGATGAGGGTTTGGCCAGCTTAGTCTCCATTTCACCTGTGCCCTTGGTCCCTGTCCTGTCACACTAATAAGGGAAGGTCAGGATGCTCAATGCCTATAGCAGGATAGAAAACTCACCTCTCCCCTCCTTATAAGTAATTTTAAGAAACCATTCATGAGGGAAAATTCTGTAAGGGTCATGTCTGCTCTCAGTCTGCCCACATGTGTTTTCCAGTAGCATCAACCTCTCACCACGTCTACTCCCTTTTCCTTCTGCTCCAGATCATACAAAATGTAATACCCACAACTTGTGGTGCTCTTGTGGGAATTTCTCCTTCTGTAACCACTTCTCCCTCTCAAACCCTCATGTTACCATCT
The DNA here is from genome assembly GCF_000147115.1 of Myotis lucifugus. Lineage (NCBI taxonomy): Eukaryota > Metazoa > Chordata > Mammalia > Chiroptera > Vespertilionidae > Myotis > Myotis lucifugus. The sequence goes on along the minus strand of NW_005871054.1, from coordinate 11,338,152 downwards.
CAGTGAAGCTCCTGCCCAAGCCTGATTTTCTTAGATGATACCTTGGTTTCTAGTCCAACCTCCCCCACCATCAACAAAAAGCTGAAAATAGCTTAGAATAACATCAATAATCCCAGAATTCCATTCTCTGATGACCCTTTTGCAGCTGGCCACCTGTGACTAGTTGGGGGGTGGGGGATATCTTTACTTTATAGAAGGGACTTGGAGTGAGATACTTTGCCTTGAAAGGCTAATAGGCACTGTGGTTGGCTCATGGGGAGATATTTTGGGTAGAAGCTCTTCCTAGAGCTCCTTCAGGCTCTCTGTGATGCCTACTCTGGCAAGGCTGGTCTTCGCACAAGTCAAAGTGGTTAACAACATGGTTTTTGGAATTGAACAAACTGGATTTGAATCTGGCTCTGTCGGTTCCCATCTGTCAGTGACTTTAGATATTTTCTTTTACTTGTCTAAGCCTCTGTTTCCTCATTAACAAAATGCTGATGGTACCTACTCATAGGGCTGATGTGAGGGTAAGTGGAAAAGTAACAGTAGTTATTGACCTATGGACACTTAGTGTGTACCATGAACCAGTTTAAGTGAGCTCTATGGGAATTACATCATTTAATCCTTACAACAACTGTATTATTTCATTTGGTAGCTGAGACTCAGAGATGGCTCAGTAACTTGACCAAGGTCACACAGCAAGTGGCAGAGTTGAATGTGACTGAGAGTATGATTTCGTAGTCATGCCCTTAACCAGTTCACCACACTACTTTCTAGATTATGAAGGTTCATTCAGCCTCATAATCTGGTTAGCACTCAGTAATTGTCAACTATTATCATACAAACATTGCCCCCAAGGCCTAAATTTATTCAACACTTTTACTCATTTATTCACTTACTCAGTTTCTAGAATGTCTAAGCTCCATGGGCAGGGATGGGATTTTTGCCTGCTTTATTTACTATTGTAACCCCAGTTCCTAGGACAGTGCTTCATATAGAATATGCATTCAATAAATTTGTAAACAAGTGCATCCATTCATTCATCTATCATCTATTGACAAAGATGTATTGAGCACCTACTATGTTCCAGACTTTGTGCCAGATGCTGGGATAGGATAGAGTCTCTGGCCTCAGGGAGCTCATAGTCTGGGCAAGTGAACCAATAACTCAGTTTTAATATGAGGTATTTACAGGTGTTACCAAGTGCCTGGGTGAATGAAGAGGACAGCTCTCTTTTCATTTGGGATGCTGCCTAATTTTTATTTAGTGTTTCCACCTGTTACCTCTCCAAGTCAGTGAATTCCTGTCTATTAGAGTAAACTTATATTCAGCTGGATGAGGTAAAAGGAGGAGCAGGCAGGGGAGGGGCTGGAAGTGTTTTTCTCTGCAGGCTGTGCACTGCACAACTCTAGGGGGGATGGTGTAGACTCCGAAGAGGATAGTGCCATCACAGTTGTGCAGTGTAGTGGGCCTATGACAGCTGCCTTTAAAGTCATCTCTGAATCATTTAACCAGGAGCTTGGGAGATGGACATGATTTAGATTAAGCCTCTGAGACCACCTCCCAATGCATTTTTTCTTGGTCCCAGTGAACTATTTGGAGAGCCAGGACACAGTCCAGTAAGCAGGTGTGAACAAATTGCATTGTTAAAGGAATGAATTTCATTGGGATCCCATTGCTATTTTAACCCAGTTAGGCCCAGGCCACTGACATCTTTGACATCACCAGAACCATAACTATGACCTCCATGTTTCTTTTTATACAACCTTGGCCCCATTTATTTGCCACATACCCTCCATTCAATACCATTGTAGGTTAACAGGGTAGGCTGTACGTCTAGCCCTTGGCAACCTTGTGGAATTGAAATGAGAAGTTTTGTTTTCTTAACAAGTTTTCTCATGATTCAGCAGATCTCTCCTACTGGAGTTTTGGGGACACTTCTAAAACTCAGTACCCTGGGCTGCCAGGGACTCAATACCAGGAGGACCCTGGGGCATTAGCAGAAGACTTTGGAAAACAACAATGCTTGCCCCCAAAGGGAAGAGGATATTTCAGTAATGGGATTTCAGTCTTGCTGACTAGACAGGCTGTGCCCTTTACATTAGAGCTTATAGACTTGTCCTGTTTCTGGGCATGGAGCTTCTCATTAGATTCATACCTGATCCCTCCTCCCAGGATCTAATGCCACCATACAGGGCTTTAAGGTAAACTCAAAGTTTGACCCTCTCCATGGCAAATTGTTTCCTGTCTTCTGTCTTAGGGACTGTAAAGGTCAGAACTTCTGGGTATGGTAGAAAATTAAGCTGTAGACTTGGCTCTGCCACTCATTGCCTATGTACATTTTGGACAAGTAAAAAATAGAGTCCCTTTCTGGGTCACAATTTCTCCATCTATAAATGGTATCATCACATAACGTAGGAGGAGGTCCTCCTCTTAGAGCTCTTATTATGATAAAACTAGATAATGAATGAGAAGGTATTTGAAACACTATTTGTGCTGTAGGAATGTGAATATTGTTTCGTGTTTGCTGTTTAGCATAGTTTGGCTTGATCCCCGGGGCCTCTGGACAGAAACAGGTGTAGTTTCCTGACACAAAGGTCTGAGCCACATCCCATGGCAATGTAGACCATGGCATGAAGTGCATCTTGAGTTTCCTTTGGAATAAAAAATAATGACCTTTCATTAAATCTGGATTTCTAATGGTCCATATTAGAGTGATACTTGCTTCTGTAAGAAATAAAATCCCTTAGTATCAGTAGCTTAAAATTGTTTCCTGTCTTCTGTCTCGGGGAATGCAGCTTAAAATGCCAGACATTTATTTCTCACTCATTCACTGTGTTTACTGTCTGGGTGTGGGTTTTCTCCTTGCATTGTTTAGAGACCCAGGCTTCTTCTACCTACTGGCTTCACCATCCCCTTAGGGTAGTGGTTTTCTATCTTGGCTGATCACTAAAATCACCTTGGAACTTTAAAACTGACAACAGAATCCCATCCCGAGATTCTGATGAAATTGGTTTCTGGTGTGACCCTCATGCTGGAATTTTTCCTTTAAAGCCTCAGATGATTCTAATGTGTAGCTAATGAACCACCAGCACATTTTGGCGTCCTCTATTTTTGACCATAAGAAGAAGAAAGAAACAGAGAAGAGGGCGCATTTATGTCTGAAAAACCTCAGCTCATTTTTGGTGGACATTGCTTCTGCTCACATTCCATCGGCAAGAGAGGTGGGGCCACCCCGAGTGCAAGGTAGGCTGTGAGATACCGTCCCAGCTCGGGTGCTGTTCCCAGCAACGGCTGTCCTATAGAAGGGGAGCATTTTGGTCGGTTATTTATCTGTGTTTCAGGGGCTGACAGGTTAACATCCCCAGACTTAACCTGGGACATGAAGCTTGGAGCTGTTGTCAATTCCAAGAGCCTTTCCTGGGGGTTGGGAGAGAAATGGGAAGACCTAATTGTCTTGGGTTTGGGAGCCAGGGTCACCCAAATTTTTGTGTCCAGTCTGGTATTAGTGGATAGTTGACTGTTGTAATAAAGAGTGCCAACTTTGTAGGCAGGCAAACGTGGTTAAAATCTTCAATTATTGCTTACTTAACTTGTGATTTGGGGCACGTTAATTATCAGCCATAACCTTCACTTTTCTGAAATGTAAAATATATATAATTACATCTGTGTTGAAAGGTTTTTTAATAATACAGAAATGCCTAACTTGCCTTAAATAAGATAATGTCTGTTATGGTGCTGGAAAAGGACAGCCACAGGGCAGTGGTGGGAACACTGTAGAATCTTCTCACTGGCGGGAGGAGGAGGGGCTCTCTGACATGGCTGGCAACCAGGGAGTGAAGAGAGAGGTTGTGTTTCACTGCTGACTGAGAAACAGCCTCAGGAACACACTCCCCTGGTCAGGTTGAATAATAGGTTTCTAACCTCTTGGAAAGTTGAGAATCAGGCTCCTCTTCTCAGTCCAGGGGCATCAAGTGATGAACTGCCACCTCTTTTCTCGGCATCTCCCTGGTCCTAATTTCCTCCAGTAAGGAGACCCTACTCCTGAGGTCCTAAGCTGCTTGGGTGAGAGGGTCCCTTTAAGAAACAGGAATGTTCCATCAGGGCCCCAGCTCATCTGCATCCTGGCTGGAGCCATCCCGCTGGGGTTGCTGCAGCTGCTGCCTGGCTGTTGATAAGGGAAGATGGCAGAGATAGCAGGAAGCCTTCTCCTAGTGCCTGCTAATAGCTGGGTGCAGATAACACAGCCTGTCATTTCTTAGCGTGGAGTGTGACAAGACTGGCTTTGTGGGACTCAAATTAATTGTGTCTGGTGTGTGGGCCAGGGTGAGGCAGTGGCAGTGGGAGGAGAGAAAGGCTGGGGCAGGACTGTGAAATGGACAAAGGACATTTGGGGAGAGGGGAGCTTTTCCATTTTCTCTCCCCATGGCACTTTCCTCTTCAGCTACCCAGCACTTTTGGATTTCCCCACATGACCTGGATGAGGAGGGGCTGAGGTTACCCCAAGATCTTCAGGGTGATTACCTCCTAGAATTCCAAGACTGTAAAGATGAAGGGCTACTGTCTGCCAGCCGATGCCAAGCAGACAGCAGCAGGACTGCATCATTATCCATACCCCTGGGGGGAAATCCTGCACACTTTATGGTTTATCTTATGGGGTCCTTAAACCTTCATCTTTTCGTTTCTCCTGGAATACAAGAATCTGCAGGTGAAGCTTCTGTGGTCCCTTATACATATGCTGAAAATGACATCAAACCCTTAGTGTGTGCAGTGCACTGTGCTTGACACTTTTTCTAGCGATGGTTCAAGCTTCACAGTGGACAGTTCAGGGTATCTATTTTTATCCTATTTTTACAGATGAAAAAATAGGCCTGGAGGAGGTATGGGAGAGCCCAGGGTCATGCAGCTTGTTAAGAGGTGCTGGACTGTGGCTTCAAAGCTGCCTCCTCCCTGCTCTAATCCCCAGCAGGTTTTCTGAAACACCTTTATAGATGAACAGTGAATTATTATAAGAAACGGAATGCCATTTTATGAGGCAGAATTTTACGGTCTCAAGTCTAAACATATCATCCTAAATCCTTTGGGGAAAAATTTTCTGTAGCAGTCATTAGAAAATTGAACCCTAAGGTCCCAACATGCCTACTCTGTCCCCTTGGCCTGAGATGGCTATTCCTAGATGAGACCCATAATTTGCTACAGTTTTCAGCAAGTCTGCTCCCATTTTCCCCCACCTCCTGACCAACACATACTAAACAGTTTCACTTTGTGTGTTTTCTAAATTATGCTCTCAGCCAGGTTTAAGATGGGACTCAACCAAAATGATGGGGTGTGGTGGCTGTGTGAGCCCTCTGAGTTGGAAAGATTGGGATTTCTGGAGAGCATATTCAATATTATAATTACTTTTTTTGTTTTAGTCATGGTACGTAAATTGTGATAATGTTAATACTACCGGCATGCATAAAATGTCTCTGTAAGAAAGAAGCATAAATTTGAGGAAATATAGTAATTCATAATAAGGTGTGAATGATGAACATAAAATGTCTGACCCTTTACAGAATAATTTAATTTTAACATGTGGCTATGACAAAGGAATGATGAGATTTCTACAGTGGAGCAGGTCAATGAAAAAAATGAGGGAGCCAGAGGATTTCTGAGAAGCACCCAAAATTATACTCCACAGAGCCCAAGGAGTTTGAAAGAATATTAGGGAGATTACAGTCATTGGTTCCCCTCTTTTTAAAAAAAATATGTTTTTATTGATTTCAGAGAGAGAGGAAGGGAGAGGGGTAGAGAGATGGAAACATTGATGAGAGAGAAACATCTGTTGGCTGCCTCCTACTGGCAACCCAGGCATGTGCCCTGACCAGGAATCGAACTAGTGACCTCTTAGTTCATGGGTCAATACTCAACCACTGAGCCACACTGGCTTGGCAGTTCCCCCTCTTGACCCTCCACGTGGTAACTCTTTCTCCATGAACGCTCCTTAGAAAACTGCTGTCAGGTGGCATGTGTTTGTGGTGGGAATTGGAGGGGCTGGTGGTAATGAAGAGCTCTAGAGACCAGACTGTAGATATATATGTATTTTAAAAAATGTACGCCCAGTATGTTCAAGAAGCAGGACTTGTGTGAGAAAGAGAATACCACATTACTTACGTTTAAATTTAATTCAGTGGGGAACTCTTTCTCTGCCTCTGGAGGAAAATACTGGCAAGCTCCTTAGGAAATACAGTTCAATGGACTCAATCAGTTAGTTACACAGACTCAGTTCAGAAATTAGAATACCCAGTCATATATATATATATATATATTAAAGCCCTGAACTTGACCAGCATAAAACATTCCCTTGCCTCACCCCAATACTGGACCTGCCTCACTCTGGAAGTTTTCCAAGTGGGAATGGGGGCCTTGTCTTTTGCTTCTCCTTTGCCTCCTCCTCCCTCCCCCCTTGTTTGCTGCTAATTGGATCCCTCAGGGGTTGGTGTGAGCAGAGGTGAGGGTATAGGACAGTTTTTATTGGGTGACTGTGTTCTTTCTGGGGACTTGGAAAGTGATTAAAATCATCTTTCTCTATTGAGGACTCTGTAGGCTGCTGGGCTCTGTCCTGCTATTTTGGGTATTCCCTTGGGATTCCTTCCTCAGCTCCTGGACATGGGTACACTTTCAGCCTTTCAGCTGAGGTCTCCTCATTTTTATAGGCACCCATGATGACCTTATGACAGTTTTCTTTCCTGGGTGGCACACATGTAGCTCATGGGGAGAGCTCCCATGTTCCTTGGAAGTACAAACTTGTCCAGCACAGCAGCCACTCTCAGCTCCCACCAAGCAGTGGCTCTTTTCTCAACTTCTACATTTCCTGAGCAGGAGTCAGACCTCAGTCTATAGTCCTCATGGTCTCCCTAGTAGTGAGTCAGGTGGCAGTCTTTGGCATCGTCCAATTGCAGAAATCCACACTTCAGAGCATCTTGGTTGACTGCTTTGGAATCTTGTCTAGGTGAATTGTTAGAAGCACTACATCCCTATCCCTGAACAGAGAGAGTGGTGGGGAATCGCAGTCCATAACACCTCTCTCCAAAGAAATTGCTCAACCAACTTATCTTAAGAACCTCTTTTCATCTAGTTTTGTATCCTTGATCTTGTTGAGGGGCCCATCATCATGGACCAGGTTCTCTTCATTCTCTTTGTAAGTTCTTACACAAAACATGTCTGCTTGGGGCATCTGCCTCCCACTTCACTTGAAATCCTGATAACTATGATATCTATGGTACCTCCAACAAAACTGCAACTGAAAGAGTGCTGTCCTACTCCCTGTGCCTGATCCATCTGACTCTGACTGTCGTTCTTCAGGTAGACTGCTTTGCTGAGTAGAGACACAGGAGACTTGGCAACAATTGATGTGAGGGTACCTACCACATTAACCACAGAGTAGTGGGGTTTGAGGGTGGCACAGTCAAAAAAGGCCAAGGCCAAGTGTAGGGGTGGGGGGATAAGTGGATGTTGGTAAGGGTGCTTGATGCCAGCCGTATTGACAGAAACCTTTGGCTGAGGTTTTGACCCATGTAAGCCAACTACAGTCTAGGGATAACCTTTTGATCCATGTGAGCCCAAATCACCAACCCACAGACTTGACAAGGGCATAGTGCCCACAATGGAGCAGGAGGGGCTTACTGATATGCTAACACTTTGACACACACTGTGGGACCCATGTCCTAGGTCATGGTCCTGACTGGGCCTTTTCTCAGTTTCTTGAGAGTTATATCACTGTCCTGTTGAAATTGTGTGTACAGATGGGCTGAACTGTCCAGGCATATGCAGCTCTCCAGGGCAAAGATCAGAGAAGAATGCAAGTTGCCTGAATTCTGGGCTAGCAAATCTCAGGGGATGTTCCTATTGCCAAGAAAGGCCTCTTGCATTGCAGTCATTCCGCCTAGTGGAGAGCTCCACTCTCAGTAGAGTGAGGGCCTCAGAATAGCTCTTGGGAGGCTCATGAACTCCTTTGGAACCACTGCTTTTCACTGCAGTGGTTGGCTCCTTTCAGTGGAAAGCAGCAGGGGTTAGGAGCCTTATTCCTGGAGTGAGGCAACCTAAGTTTGAATCTTTATCATTTAAATCACAAATTGTATAACCTTGAGCAGGTGACTGTTTTGGGGCCTTAGTTTTCCCATCTTTAATGTGGGAGTAATAGCAACATAATACATGTAAAGCATATTCTATTTTTCTATAACCATTACTCTTTAATTTTTTTTTCTAATTTCAGAGAGAAGAAGGGAGAGGGAGAGATAGAAACATCAATGATGAGAAAGAATCATTGATTGCCTGCCTTCTGCATGCCCCCTACTGGGGATGGAACCCCAAACCCAAACATGTGCCTGGGAATCAAACTGCGACCTTCTGGTTCATGGGTCAGTGCTCAACTACTGAGCAACACCTTCTAGGCTATAATCATTACTCTTATAAAATTAGCATGTGGAAACTTCCAGAAAGACAACAAGACAGTACTTGGTACTTAGAAATACTCAACTCCTGCTTCTGAACTCGTTACGTTTATTATTGGCCTCGTATTACTAAATGAGTTCTTTGAAATGAAAATATTAAATTATTTTAACTCCTTTTTTGGGAGGGAAATTTTTATTTTAGAGTAAGGGAGAGAGATCTAGATAGATAGGTAAATAGATAGATAGATGGATAGAGAGATAGAGATGTGATAGAGAAACTCAATCAGTTGCCACCTCTGTGCACCCCAACTGGGGATTGAACCCACATGCTAGGTATGTGCCCTGACTGGGAATGGAACCCACGATCTTTTGGTTTATGGGATGTTGCTCCAACCAACTGAGCCACACTGGCCAGAGCAATTATCTGAACTCTTAAGAAAAATAAAGATGCCCTGTGTTTATTCACCAAAACAAACCAACAGAAACACAAAATAGAACAACCACACACACACACAACGTACTTACACGCATACATACAGCACACATGCACACACACAAAACACTCCACAGGTGACTCAGGTAATGGGAGAATCTCTCTTTGGGACAGAATCTTAACTTGTCAATCAACCACAGAATTAATAATATTCATGCTCCCATGGTTTTAGCATAATGAGATGCTGTCCTTTCTATTGGAGTTGTTCTTTTTTGGAATTGCAGTTCCCTAAAAGCAGCCTGGATTAGTGAGCAAGAGGCTGGGAGAAGGAACCCTGCTAAACAACAATCCTGTTTAGGAACTAGGTCTGACTCCCAATTTCTCTGTCCCCACACTCTCATCCTCATCTACCATCTTGTTAATATTTATAGTTGCAGTTTGCTGCTTCAATAGAAAAAGCCAGACGTGCTCACGGATTGCCTCAGAAAGAAAACTCAATTTAGAAAGGCTTATTCACTAAGGATTTATTAGCTCTTCACACTCTGAAAGCCTGAGTTTTATTTTGACTCAAAGTTAGTTGTGCACCCAAACCAGCTGAATAATTCCACTCTGGAGACTGCAGGCCAGTTGGAGATAAGAGCTTTTCATCTGCCAGAAGCTTCCCCTTTGGCCTATGGCAGTGTGTGTGTGTGTGTGTGTGTGTGTGTGTGTGGCAGAACTGGGGGAAATCCTGTCCCCAGGCATGCCCCTCCTTACAGACCAAGCCAGATGGTGGGGTAGAGGTAGGACAGACATTTCTACAAATTCCTTGTCCAAGAAAATTAAAGTAAACTATTCAGGTAGTGTATGCTCTATATGTGGTCAGAGGTTAGAATAAGGAGAAAAGGTCCCAGTTAAAGAATTAAATACGAATCGGAGGCAACCTTCCCCAGGTGATCTTAAGGGGCCAGATAACTGTGTGTTAAAAAGTAAGAGCTGGATATGACCTTCCAAAACTCAAACAGGAAGAATAAAAAATATGAATAGTCTGATAACTAGTGAGGAAATTGAAGCAATAATCAAAAGACTTCCAGCAAACAAAAGCCCTGGCCAGACAACTTTACAGGGGAGTTTTACCAAACATTCAAAGAAGAACTAAAACCTATCCTCCTCAGACTATTCCAAAAAATTCAAGAGGAAGGAACACTTCCAAGCTTTTTCTATGAAGCCAGCATTACCCTAATACCAAAACCAGATAAAGACACTATAAAGAAGGAGAATTACAAGCCAATATCTCTGATGAACATAGATGCAAAAATCCTTAACAAAACCCTAGCAAATCTGATCCAACATTACATTAGAAAGATCATACACCATGACCAAGTGGGATTTATTCCAGGGATGCAAGGGTGGTACAATATCTGAAAATCAATAAATGTGATACATCAAATAAACAAATTGAGATGTAAAAATCACATAATCATATCAATTGATGCAGAAAAAGCATTTTATAAAACCCAATACCCTTTCTTGATAAAAATTCTCAGCAAAGTAGGAACAGAGGGATCATACCTCAACATAATAAAAGTCTTATATTACAAACCTACAGCCAACATCATATTCAATGGGCAAAAACTAAAACCATTTCCCCTAAGAACAGGAACAAGACAGGGATGCCCACTCTCACCACTCCTGTTTGACATAGTACTGGAAGTGCTAGCCATAGCGATCAGACAAGAAGAAGAAATAAAAGACATCCAAATTGGAAAAGGAGAAGTAAAACTGTCATTATTCACAGATGACATGATATTGTATATAGAAAACCCTAACGACTCCATAAAAAAAGACTAGATTTAATAAATGAATTCAGCAATGTAGCAGGATACAAAATTAACACCCAGAAATCTATGGCTTTTTTATACACCAATAATGAACTCACAGAAAGAGAAACAAACAAACAAAAATCCCATTACCATTGTACCAAAAAAGTTAAGATACCTAGTAATAAAAACTAACTAAAAAGGTAAAAGACCTGTACTCAGAAAACTATAGGACATTGAAAAAAAAGATAGAGGAGGACATAACAAATGGAAGAATATACCGTGTTCATGGATTGGTAGAATCAACATCATTAAGATGTCTATACTACCCAAAGTAATCTATAGATTTAATGCAATCCCCATTAAAATACCAATGGCATATTTCACAGACCTAGAACAAACTTTCCAAAAATTCATATGGAATAAAAAAAGACCCCGAATAGTCATAGCAATCTTGAGAAAGGAGAACAAAGTTGGAGGGATCACAATATCAGATATCAAACTATATTACAAAGCCACTGTTCTCAAAACTGCTGGTACTGGCACAAGAACAAACATATAGACCAATGGAACAGAAGAGAGAACCCAGAAATCGACCCAAGCCATTATGCTCAATTAATATTTGACAAAGGATGCAAGAGCATACAATGGAGTTAAGACAGCCTCTTCAATAAATGTTGTTGGGAAAATTGGACAGATACATGCAAAAAAAAAATGGAACTAGATCACCAACTTACACCATACACAAAAATAAACTCAAAATGGATAAAGGACTTAAAGGTAAGATGGGAAACCATAAAAATCTTAGAAGAATCCATAGGCAGCAAAATATCAGACATATGTTGTAGCAATATCTTTATCATTACAGCTCCCAGGGCAATGGAAACTAAGGAGAAAATAAACAAATGGGACTACATCAAAATAAAAAAGCTTCTGCACAGCAAAATAAATCAACAAAACAATAAGAAAGCCCACTGCATGGGAGGACATATTTGCCAATGTTATATTTGATAAGGGCCTAATCTCTAAAATTTATAGGGAACTCATACATCCTAACAAAAGGAAGATAATGCAATAAAATAAAAAAAAAATGGCCAAAGGACATAATAGACACTTTTCAAAAGTGGACATACAGAAGGCCAAGAGACATATGAAAAGATGCTCAAAGTCACTAATCATCTCAGAGATGCAAATCAAAACAACAATGAGATACCATCTCACACCTGTCAGATTGGCTGTTGTCAACACATCAACAAACGACAAGTGCTGGTGAGGATGTGGAGAAAAAGGAACCCTCATGCACTGCTGGTGGGAATGCAGAATGGTGCAGCCACTGTGGAAAACAGTCTGGAGTTTCCTCAAAAAATTAAAAATAGAACTCCCATTTGACCCAGTGATCCCACTTCTAGGAATATATCCCAAGAAATCAGAAACACCAATCAGAAAGAACATATGCACCCCTATGTTCATAGCAGCACAATTTACAATGCTAAGATTTGGAAACAGCCTAAGTGCCCATCAGCAGATGAGTGGATTAAAAAGCTGTGGTACATCTACACAATGGGATACTATGCTGCTATAAAAAAGAAAGAACTTTTACCATTTGCAACAGCATGGATAGAACTGGAGAGCATTATGCTAAGCAAAATAAGCCAGTCAGGGCAAGATAAATATCACGTGATCTCCTTCATATGTGGGATATAATGAACAATATAAACTGATGAACAAAAATAGATCCAGAGACAGAGAAGCATCGAACAGACTGTCAAACTTCAGAGGGAAGGCATGGGAGGCGGGTAAGAGATCAAAGGACTTGTATGCATGCATATAAGAATAACCAATGGACACAGAGAGTAGGGGGGTGAGGACATGTGCTGGGGGGTGGGGGTGGCTGGGGAGAGGTCAAGGGGGGAAAGGAGACATGTAATACTATATGTAATACTTTTAAAAATAAAGAATTAAAAAAGTAAGAGCTTGTGTTCATAACAGGACTTCTCAGGGTGCACTGGGCTAGTCAGGAAAGGCTCCATGTAGAGACAGGATGTTAACTGGCCTGCAAGCATGGGTTTCATTTGCACAGGCAAAGAGGATGGGGAAACACTTCATGTGAGGACTGTTAGAAAGACTTCTCTTTGCTTTGGATTTGAGCCATGACTTGTCTGCCACTGAAAGGTAAAGCTATAGATTTCAGAGCTATGCTCAGTTTTAGCTGCATGTCTATACCAGTGATGGCGAACCTATGACACGTGTGTCAGAGGTGACATGTGAACTCATTTTTTTGGTTGATTTTTCTTTGTTAAATGGCATTTAAATATATAAAATAAATATCAAAAATATAAGTCTTTGTTTTACTATGGTTGCAAATATAAAAAAATTTCTATATGTGACACGGCATCAGAGTTAAGTTAGGGTTTTTCAAAATGCTGACATGCCAAGCTCAAAAGGTTCGCCATCACTGGTCTATACCAAGTATCCTATATAATAAAAGCTTAATATGCTAAGTGTCTGATCGTCTGGTCGGCCATTCAACCAATCAAAGAGTAATATGCTAAGGCCGCTTAACCGCTTGCTATGACATGCACTGACCACCAGGGGACAGACGCTCTGACCAGTAGGTTAATTTGCTGCTGGGGTCTGGCCTGTCAGGACTAAATGAGAAGAGGCAGACATGCCCTGGAGCCCTCCTGTGGTCCCTTCCTGGCTGGCCAACCTCCTGCGTCCCTCCCCAGCCCCGATCGTGCACCAGTGGGATCCCTTGGCCTGGCCTGTGCCCTCTCGCAATCCAGGCTGAGGGACCCCTCCTACCCTCCCCCCCCCAGGGGCATGATTTTCGAGCACTGGGCATCTAGTTTTGGAATATAAGGGGGAAAAAGGAATAATCAGAAAGCTGTCTCTATCTCCCCCCACTCCCATAAGGCTTAATGACTGAGCAACTAACACAGGTCCAAGGGAAAAGAAAAGTTGTAAGTTATGCATGTCTTTAGTAACTACCATTTCAGGTTTTCCCTACATTTTGGGGGAGTGCTTTAACAATCTGAAAAACATCCACACATATGGAAGAAGTCAGATCCAAAGACCCCTAGGGACAAAGCGGGGAGCCTGGCATGAATCCTGTGACTGTCACCCTGTAGGAGGGACAGCAGGGGCATACCCTGGCCAGAATCGATGTTGAGTAATTGTTTTGTGAAAATTGAGGTTGCTGATGTGGCAAAGCCAGGAGAGAAAGGGAGGGAGTTGTTGGGAGGGAGCACTGTGTGAAGGTGGCACTCTGAGAAGTCCCTGAAAAGAGGAGGGAGAGACAGAGCCAACAACGGAGGCTACTCTGTGGAAGCAATCAGTCTTGCATCTCTATTATGATATGATAGAATAATCAATATCAAGATTCAGGATATTAAGAAAAGGTTTAAAAATGTACCTTTTTTCTGTTTAATAAATCAGGGAAGAATTATAGAAAGTTTTCTCTAAAAATTGGTCAACAGGTTCCCTCTCCTGGGGTCTTCTTGTGTTAACAGCCCTCAGCTATTGTGTCATTTGATCATCAGAGCTTGGTGAAATGTTCGAATTCTGTTTTATCTCTAGGGAAACAGGCACAGAGATAAAAGGTAACTTGCTTATTGTCACACAGCTAGTGAGTAGCTGAGGAAGGTGTTCGAACCTACTCCCTAGGGGCCATGTAGCTCACAGCACATTTACATAGGAAACTCATTTTTCAGTAATGCACATGGCAGAAGTTTTGTTTTATTCTGTGGGTCTGCTGTCAGGCTGCTTGAAATAAAACCATCTGAGGACAGCACTGGCTTGGTTTAATGCAGTGGTTCTCAACCTTCTGGCCCTTTAAAGACTGTTTCCCATGTTGTGACCCAACCATAAAATTATTTTCGTCGCTACTTCATAACTGTAATGTTGCTACTGTTTTGAATTGTAATGTAAATATCTGATATGCAGGATGGTCTTAGGCGACCCCTGTGAAAGGGTCGTTCGACTGTCAAAGGGGTCGCTACCCACAGGTTAGAACCACTGGTTTAATGTGAAGAATCAGTGCCTTGTGTCATCTGATAGTTACTAAAATGTTTCCCAAGGATAGAAAGAGGATGAGATATGATAATTCATAAATAGCACCTTGCACATAAGAATTCACTGTGTTATCTATCATGATGATAATGATGATGGTAATGAAGATGATTAAACAGCCTCTGCCCAAAAGGATTTCCTCTGACAGACTATTGATTTCTGCAAAATAATTGGCTAACTAGGATAGATTGTCATCTTTGCATTATTAATTATGAAGCATTTATGAAATGGAGATGGAACAGTGTCTGGTGCCCAGAGCCTTACCTCCACATTCTACTGCTTCCTAGTGGTGCTCCAGGGCTCTCGTCTTATCCAACAGAGGACAAAGGGAATTTTATTTTTTTTTAGTCAATGAGAAGCACTAGAGAGAGGTTCTTCTCTCAGAGCTCAGATAACTTGCTGAGTGATCTTGTGGAGATTTTCCTTAGGATTACACCCAGGCTCTCCTGTGGAGCGACTCGTGTTCTCTTAGCTAATTAATGATCTTGCTCTCCTTTTGCATGTCCCAGGCCCATCTTCCCTTGACCTTTCACCCCGCCACTCTCTTTCATATAAGAACATCAGAGGAGAAATTAATGACCAAGTAAATAATACTAAAAGCAATTGCTAGAGAACTTGAGGACTTGTCCTTTAGCTGGGATACTCGGGTAGGCTTCTTGGAGGACATGGTCCCTGAATTGGTGAAGCCTGAACTTGTCCTTAAGGCAGATACATGCCAGGCTGTGTGACCTTAGTAGGTGACTTAGTCTTTCTGTGACTCAGTTTCCTCATTTGTAAAATTGGGATAATAATAATACCTACCTCATAAGATGGTTGTAAGGATTAAGTTGGTACATCTTAAATGTTGAAAACAGTGCCTGGCATCTAGTAAGTGTTATTGAATAAATATTAGCTATTTTTATTGAAGGCTGGGGGCATTTGGATAGGCAGAGAGGAGGAGCCAGATCTCAGAGGCAGGAGAAAGAATTCAGGTCAAATTTATGCTCCCTCCCAGCCAAGGCTGGAGGCCTGATTCATCCCAGTTCACTAGTGACACAGCCACGGGCAAAACATTTATCCCTTGACTTACCTGAAGGCCTACATGATGCTCCCTGGGTGGCTGTGATCGGAAAACCAGTGTCCTGAAGAGCTTAACTTGCTCTTTGGGAATACATGTGGGCCTGGGGAAATGCTGGGCCTGAGGGGGGACATTTTGTTTCTTACAGGAAACATGGCTTGTTGGAAATTCACAAGACTTGCCTGCTCAGCTTCACTAAAAGCCGCCCCTGAGCCTAGCTGTTGGTGCACATTTGAGATTTACAGGGAAGACTTGGTCTGACCCGAGGTTGCAGCTGTTCTTGAAGCATTTATCGATCACCTTCAGTGTGCCACGTTTCTGCATTTACAGAGCTCACAATTTATTAGGTGACACAGTCAAGTAAAGAGGCAATTACATTGTAGTGTGATGGATGCATTCATGGGGGAGGCATAGGGCACCATGGGAGCAAGTGGGAGGGAACAGCTAATCCAGTCCAGGACTGTGAAAGATGGGACATGTAGATGCAGCCCCAGTGGAGCAGGAGGAATCAGCCTAGAGCAGTGGGGCTGGAGGTGAGGGGGAGAATGTGGGATGGAGAGGGCACACCTGAGGGGCTGTGTGTACTGACCTGCTGATATGGCCCAAGGTTAATATTGCATATGTGTGAGCACGTGTACATGTATGTAAGGGGGGAAGAACAATGGGATGGCGGGGTGTGGGGGAGAACAAGTTTCAATAGTAAAGAGAGACCTGATTTGGATTAGGAAGAATCCAGTTTTTGCAATATTTTACTGGCTGACTTTAGGCAACTCACCTCATCTGTATAGAACTTAATTTCTACGCCTGTAGAATAGAGATAACATAAATTTGGTTTGTTTCCCAAGGATATTTCACAATAATAGATATGAAAGGGCATACAGTATTATATACTTTTAAGGAATTATCGTTGTCATCTTATGGTTTCACTTGGGAAGGCTACCACTGGGGTTATGTGAAAGTGAGTGATTAGAATCATCATCATGAACAACAGCTTTAATACTTTCAATGCTGTTATTAGAAGCAGAGAAATGGAGCCACTCTTTATGGTGCTAGATGGTGTTAGCCTATTTATTATCAGAGTAAATACTCACCTATGTTGTCCATCTCCCTGTTCCATAGCCATTCCCCACTTACATATGCTCAAAGAGTAGTGCCTACAGAATATTCAGAAAAGATGGAGACTCTGTCTGCCTAAATCTCAGTTACAGAACATCAATTCTGGCTGTTACTTTTCCATTTACAGTGATTACTTGGTCAGATGGCTCAGATGATGGTGGGAATATTGTGGACAGTGATAATATGATGCAGCAGAGAACTTCTCAGCTGAGAGGTGATGGGGAGGACTTCAGAGACAGGCATCAGGGATCAGGTATCAAGGCTGCAATCTGGGGGTCAGAAAAAGCAAGTAGTCTGCTATCCCATCCCAATTTCAAGGGCAATGTGACCTTCACAAGTTACTTTTCTTCCTGTAGCTGTTTTATTTTTTAAAGAAGCAGGAGATAATAATAGGATTGATTTCATAGAGTTGTGAGAATTATTAGGTAAAATCACGACATACCAATATACAATGAATATGTGACAAAGATTTTATGTAACTTATTAATTAACAAGGGAACCAGTAAGATGATATCATGGGCTTAAAGGGAAATTCAAAGAACCACATACGATATAGGCAATGATGTCACAATGAAGTTAAAAATAGGTACAAACTGAATTTTTCCACAAGGCAATAATAAATTGCATTCCACTGGGCATATTTCATTTGCATTTCAATGGACAAAGTTATTGTATTAGTTATTATTAGTTTTCTACATCTTACAGAGTTATAGAATAGCTCAGAAAATCACAACTCAGATTATACCTAGACTTCCATCAGAGTCACCCAGTAACCTTTTTTGTCCATTTCAAAGTCTTTCTTACAGTTTCCCACACTTAATTAGAGATGGTCCATACAGAGTGCTTGACAAAGAGTAGATATTCAATACCTGCTAGTTATCATAAAAATCACTGGAGTTAATAGAAGTAATAAAAATTGTTTACTCTGCTCGCAGAGTTTTCTTCTTGAAGTAGTTTTGGTCATGATACTCCTTCTCAAAAACTTTCAGTGACTCATCATTGTCTCTAAAATAAATTCCACACAGCTGGGCATTTAAATTTCTCTGATATGTGCTCATCCAAATTGCCAGTCAATTTCTTATCCATGACTTCCTACCAGGCCCTCCATGATGTCTGGAATTTCAGCATCTTGGATACTGAAGAGTTGGAGGTCTCTAAGTACTTTCTCCCAAGGTTAGGATTTTGCCTGGAGATGATCTGGCAGCAACATAGTTGTTCAGGTTGACAAGTGTATTAGTCTGTTTAGGCTACTTTAACAAAATACCACAGGCTGGGTGACTTAAGCCACAGATGTTTGTTTTCTTACCATTCTGGAGGCTTGAAGTCCACGGTCCAGCTGATTCAGTGTCAAGCCTCTTCCGGGCTTGTAAATAGCCACCTTCTCTCTGTGTCCTCACTTAGCTCTTCATCTGTGGGAAAGGAGGGAGGGAGAAGACTCTTCCTCTTCTTATAAAGTCACTATCCTATTGGGTTAGGACCTTGCCCTTAGGACCTTTAGGGAAATAATGAAGGTTAAAAAGGTCATATCTCAAAATACTGTTACTTTGGGAAGTAGGGCTTCAACATTTTAGGGGGAGACAGTCTAGGCTCAAGAAAACAGAGGGTGATAAAAAAGGAGACTGGAAGTCTGGCTTCATTATGACACAAACCTGTTTTGCCGAGTTTTCCTGTGGTAAGACCAGGGCAGCTCTCACCAGGAGGACTCTGCATTTAACTCCCATATCCCAGAACCCCAGCCCTGGGAAAGATGGTGGGTGAGTGGGGTTCCATTTTGCCACTCTCTCAGCCTCCAGTGGGTGTCTGAGTTAAACTAAACATCCAGGACAGCTGCCTGGGTGTGGTTGAGATTTTTACTGGGAAGAAAACACCCCCAAATGCTACCAGGTCCTCTAAGAATGCTTAAGATTATGTAGTTTGCTTTTTTGACTGGCTAAGACATGTGATTTTCTTCATAGTTTTTTTTTTAATCCTCACATGTTTATTTTAAAGAAGTTCCCTTTGATAACACTTTTTAAAAATGTTATAGGGCATAATTTGGTTTAGTCACAATAGTCCAGTCCATCTTGATGCTAATAGGTAGAAAAATTGCAGAATATCCATATGATTTTTAGGTAACCAAACACCCAGGATTAGCTAATGAAGTTTTCATTTTAGAAAAAGTATTATTTTTCAAAGTGTGTTATACCAAACTCGATGAACAAGGTTTACAGAAAGACATCTGGTAATTTCAGGAGCAATTCCAGGGTAGGTACTATGATATGAAATTGTCTGCTGAGACGGTGGATATCACTTTCTATTACGGTTTATTTTCTGGGAGCCACTAGGGACGAGGGTGTTAAGTGAGTTGGGACAGTGAGACAGAGAGATAAAGAAAGAAAATGACCACCTGGATTTGTAGCCTAACAAACCAGAGCTTTTCACTAACTAGCTCTGTGACACTTTGTAAGTCTTAATTTTCCAGGCCATAGTTCCCTTATCTATACAATGAATGTTGACAACTGCTAAGGTTCTGTATTAGAATAGCTTTAGCTGTTGTAACAACTCTACAATTCCAGTGCTTAATCCATTAGAAGTAAACATACTTAAAAATATAAAAGTACTTTTGATTGTTGAAGATTTTTCTTTTAAAATATTTTTAAAAGATATGTTTTTATTGATTTTAGAGATAGGAAGAAAGAGGGGGAGATAGAGATAGAAACATCAATGATGGAAGAGAATCATTGATCGGCTGCCTCCTGCGTACCCCACACTGGGGATCAAGCCCGAAACCTGGGCTTGTGTCTTGACTGGGAATGGAACCGTGACCTCCTGGTTCATGGGTTGACACTCAACCACTGAACCACACTAGCAGGGCTGAAGTTTTTTTTTTTAAAGTAGACTTTTAAAACTGAAGTATAACCACGTTAAAAATGCACACATCAAAAGTTTCTACCTCTGCCCCAACTGGTTTGGCTCAGTGGATAGAGCGTCGGCCTATGGACCGAAGGGTCCTGGGTTCGATTCCAGTCAAGGGCATGTACCTTGGTTGCAGGCACACCCCCAGTAGCAGGTGTGCAGGAGGCAACTGATCGATGTTTCTCTCTCATTGATGTTTCTAACTCTCTATCCCTCTCCCTTCCTCTCTGTAAAAAATCATTAAAATATATTTTTTAAAAAAGATTGTAGCTCAAATTATTTAAAAAAGTGGACACCCAAGTAGCCAGCACTCAGGGACACCATTTATAGCCCCCCTCTCACGACCCCCTCTAAGTTACTCAGAGCCACTACCACTCTGACTTCTAATACCATCATTTTGCCTTTTTTATTATTATTTTATATAAATGGAATTATATAGTATGTATGCTTTTGTGTGTGGCTTCTCTGAGGTATTCAATTGTAAGATTCATATGTTATTGCATGTAGTAATAGTTCATGAATTTTGATTGCTTCATGATATAAATATACCAAACTATGTCTATCCTTTGTTGATGGATATTTGGGCTATTATGAATGATGCTGCTATGAAGATTTTTATACATTTTTTTTGGTGTGTGTGTATATATATATATATTTCTATTAATATATTTTTAAAAATTTTATACTTGACAAATACTACCAGTTTTTCAAGTGGTTGTACAAGTTTATACTTTTACCATCAGGATATAAATGTTTTCATTGATTCTCATTCTCACCAACACTTGATATTGTTAATCTGTTTAATTTTAGCTGTTTTCATGGGAATGAACTCTCATGTTCTCAACTTTAATTTTGCTAAAGGTTTATGAGGGTAAGCAACTTTTCATATGTTTATTAACCATTTGGATATCTTTTTGTTAAGTGACTATTTAAGTTCCTTACTTATTTTTATATTGGGTTGTGTTTCTATTTATTGAATTGTAGGTGTTCCTTATCCTGTCTAGCTATGATCTTTTAGTCATCCTGTGCCACTGTATTTACCTCTATTTTCTTATTCCCCATTTTTTCTTTCATCTTTATTTATTCTCTCTCTAGTTTTCTTTGGTTTATTTGATTTTATTAATTTATTGAGTTGGAAGTACTTTAATTGTTCAAGAGATTAATCCACCACAAAAGCCCTCTTCAATATCAGGACCAGATCAGGCCCCACTGGTACAGGCTGAAATTCCATGCTGAAGTGACCGTGTCTGTGTTACTGTGAGGTTTGTGTGTCTCACCAAACTCTGAGCTTCACAAGAGCTCTGGGATAATGTCTGTTTTACTCTAAGCATAGGACCTGGCAGAGAGTAAGTATTCTATAAATTCTCATTAAACTGTTGAATAATCTGAAGAGACAGGAGATCAGTCCGACAGCAGGTGGGTTGTGGTATCCAAGGGGCAGAGAGAGAACTGAATAGACAAATGTGGAAAATGGCTACAACTGGTTCCTCCTTTTGGAGCAATGATGCTTTATAGCTACAGTGAGGGCTTAAACATTGTTGTGGAACCCATTGGTACTAGAATCTTTGTGCTCTGTATACTTTTTGAGTAGACATTGAATTTGGTTGGGAACCCATTCTGGGATAGCAGCAATATGCATGTAATGAAGAACACTTTGCAATGTGCATGTAATGAAGGACACTTTGCAATGTGCATGTAATGAAGGACACTTTGCAATGTGCATGTAATGAAGAACACTTTGCAATGTGCATGTAATGAAGGGCACTTTGCAATGTGCATGTAATGAAGGGCACTTTGCAATGTGCATGTAATGAAGGACACTTTGCAATATGCATGTAATGAAGGACACTTTGCAATGTGCATGTAATGAAGGACACTTTGCAATGTGCATGTAATGAAGGACACTTTGCAATGTGCATGTGATGAAGGTCAAGGTGGGAAAACACCTCATCTGCATGTGGGTAGCACTGTTTGCATCTACCTGGAAGCATCCTTGCGTGTTCCTCCTCTTCTCCCCTCCACATCCCCCAAATATGGACTAAGTGTAATTCTGACTTACTACAGAGGGGGCTCTATGTTGCCATGGTGAGGACAGGGCTTTGTAAAATTCTGTGTTATATGCTGTAACTGGGGTCAGAGGTTCCCTGAAGAACAAATAGGCTTGCTTGAAGAAAATGAATACATTTAAAAATAACAAGCTGGTAATTCACTTTCTCATCTTATCAGGTTGTCAGGAAATTTGTGTGTGTTGTGTGTGTTTTTATAATTTGAAAAGCATATCTGAATCTTTCTTGTCAGAATTGATTATTTTGGGACTTTAAAAAGCAATACACTCAATCAGGGAGCAAAACTGTGGAAAATCCTGACTTGAAAGCAGATGGTGAGATTTCTTACTCATTTGGCTCTCAGGGAATCTGGGCACATTGTTGGTGCTCCAGAAAGCAGGGTAATGTCTTTAGGTCTCTGTGTCAATTTATCTTCTCTGGAGAAGGACACAAGAGGAAAATGTAAGCAAGGTTTATCTAAATCTCTACATGCTGCCAGCTCCAGAAGTTGGTGGCCTGACATTAGCTTTTGGATCTTGACATCAGAGAAATAAATCTTGGTAAGATGGGTTCAGACACTAGGAGGGGACCTCTAAGACCAGGGACCTGACCTTCTTATTTTACAGACGAGGAAACTGAGTGAGACCTGGAGAAATGAATTGACTTGCTCAAGGTGACACAGTTAATTAGTGGTGGAGCTAGGATATGATTACTCAAGCCACTCAAATGTTAATTTTCATACAAGTCACTAGGAGATCATGTTAAAAATGTAGATTCAGATTCAGGGGGCTGGAGACATGGCCTGAGAATCTGCATTTTAAAATCTTAATTGTTGAAAGTATTACATAGGTCCTCCTCCCCACCCCCCACCCCCCAGTAACCTCTTGAGAATCTGCATTCTTACATGCTCCAGGTGATACTGATGGTACTGTTTCTTGGGCAACACTGATTTATTAAGTAGCTGGGACCTAATCCTAAGCCATTCCTGAATGCCTCCTTCAGAGAGAATGATAGGTTAAGGCATGGAAGGATGCTAATGAGCACTCAGTCAAGGTGGGCTCTCATAGATGGCATGCTGAGGTGATCTCACTGAACAAGGATGTCCAGTAAGGTCAGTGAAGCAAGGTCTGGTTTATGAGGCTCTGACTCTTCAGATGAATTTTTTTCCTTCACTCTTTTCTTGCTTCTCCCATAGGAATAGGATCTTGGGAATATGGGATACTGTTAATCATGTAAAAGACTTTATAATGGCAATAAGAAATTACTGGGTACCCTATGGAATTCTAGGTCTTGTCTAGCATACTCACCTGCATTATCTGATTCTATAGTGGTCTAGTCCTATTATCTTTGATGTATTTTTTTAACCTAAAAGTTGTGGAACTCTAAGTATAATACAAAGGATCCCTGTCTATAGAAATGCAAGTAAAATTTGTCCCATAAGATGCATGATTACTGCCATGTGGATATTGACCACATCTATTTGTAAATGCATTTCAGTTTTCCTGTGTCTACACGTGTGTGTTCTTTGAATTCTCCCTTGAATTGATTGTATCATTGTACTAGTTCCCTCATTACCTAATGATTTAAATGAAATATTTGGCACATTTAGTTTATATTTTTGCAAAAGGTATGATTTTTATCCTTTTAAAAGTATTGTTCTTCAAAAATCACTTTGCTTATTTGGTTAAATATCTTCTCTAAAAGAGGTAAGACTGAATCTACTCTGTAATGCGAGCATTTAGGATCTTAATTTTCTACGTTTATATAACACGTAACGTCATACCCTTTTGCGGAGACTTAAAGGATC
This sequence comes from Myotis lucifugus, assembly GCF_000147115.1. NCBI lineage: Eukaryota > Metazoa > Chordata > Mammalia > Chiroptera > Vespertilionidae > Myotis > Myotis lucifugus. The sequence continues at coordinate 11,314,515 of NW_005871054.1, read as the reverse complement.
TTAAGTTACTGATGAAGCTCAGGGAAGTAAAGAAACGTGCCCAGGCACACACGGCGAAGATCTAGTGGAGCCAGGAATTATCCTTTCCTCATATTACCTTTTAGTTATTTGTGTATTTATATGACCCAAGTCTTCACCATTGTCTAGCCAGTGAGTCAGTCAAAGGTTAGATAATTAAATTTTGGGAGAGGGCCTGTTGGAACTGGTGCTCTTTGCCTCTTTGATGGATTCTTCTGGAAAGGGGCCAAGGAAATGTGAAGGTTTGTGCCTTGTTATGGATAAGTTCAGGTCTTCCATTATTCACCCCAAGCCTACAAAGATACAGAGAATGTCAATTAAAGGTCTCTCTGTAGCTAAATGGCTCAGTGTCAATGCAGATGAGCATGGTTATGGTGACAATGATGGTAGTGGTAAAAATCCTTGGAAGGAGCACTTGCTTTGGAGTCAAATTGACCCAAGTTTGAATTCTGATCTGTCATTTACAAATTGTCCTACCTTTGAAGAGTTGCTTTACCTCCCTGGATTTTTTTTTAATCTGTAAAATTGGGTAGCACAATTTTGTAGGCAAGGAATTCATTTATTGATTTTTTTGAGAGAGAGAAATTTGTTGTTCCAATTATGTATGCATTTCATTGATTGATTGATTCTTGTATGTGTCCTTACTGAGAATTGAACTCACAACCTTGGCGCATTGGGATGATGCTCTAACTAACACAGATGGAGAAAGCAGGACTCTTCTGGCCTGGAGAGGACCTTGGGTGTCCAGCTAAGCAGTTAGGGCTCGATGCAGTACATGAGAACCAACCCCTGGTGAGTCTTGAGCAGAGCAATGAATCATCTTCTGTGTAAGTCTGGACATTGCCTTCTGGAGCTTCTCCATGGGCTCTATTTGTTGCTGTTGAGCTCCCTGCATCTCTCGTGGAGGTCACAAATGCTGCATGCTGCTCTGATGCTGACTCAGAGGTGGCCTCTAAGGAGTTGCGAGGAGGAGGCTGCTGGGGGAAGGGATCACAATTTGAATGCCTCATGGAGGCAGCTCTTCCAGATTTCTGCATTACATGCTTCCTTCTCTGCATATCTCTGCTTCTGATTGTGTTGAACAGGAAGATGTTACCTGCACTTTTTCATCATAAATTTGTTTAATTATCATTCTTTTGCTCTCTGGGGCCTCAATTTAATGAAAAGGCATAATTTTGACTGCTAAGAAGTTGAGCTTTGCTGCTCTAATCAATATATTTCATTACCATTGTCATGTCTACAGAAGCCTCTTGATAATGGAATTGCATATGAACCCTTTATGAGGATTTTGACAAACTTTCATTCAAAACCAAGGCAGTCTCAATGGCTTAGGGACTGGCTGCCATGAGCCTTGGTGAAAGGAATGAAGCAACTTTTCTTTTTATGGATGCATAACTGCCGAGGGCTCGCGTGAGGGCAGGTATGCAGTACAGCGGGCAGACCATCAGGCCTGTGGACACATTCATCAGCAAGTGAAGTGGGAGACATTGAGCCTGGAGCAAGGGGAGATAGGAAACACATGAACCACCTGGGAGGGGAGATGAGAGGCCCTTTATGGAGATGAGATGCAGACTGCAACTGACAAATACACTGATGGGAGCCAAGCCAGGGCAGCTGCCAGTCCCTAGAGTGACCAATAGGATAATAAGCATTAAAATATACCTTTGGTATATATACTATTTCATTTTTATCCTCATAACAACCCTGAAAGTTTGATGTTACTATTCTGATTTTAATAACAGATCTGGTACTAAATCCTGGTCTTTCTGAGGACAAAGGTGGAACTCTCGGTTGCATGGCACTGCCTCTCTCTCTAGGAAGACATTTCTAAGAAGAAGGTCTTTTAGCTTGAGGTGAAACTGTTGTAACCTTAGGATTGAGATGAATCCCATGGAATGGTGAGTTGTACTTCCAATAAAGGCATACCTCGCTTTATTGCACTTAGCTTTGTTGCTCTTCAAAAATGTTGCTTTAAAAAAAAAATAAATTCAAGTCAAGACCCACCAGCAGCAAAAGGATTACAACTTGTTTTATTGTGATACTTGCTTTATTGTGTTGGTCTGGAACTCACAATATCCCCGAGGTATGCCTGTAATCTATTTCCATGGGATATTGAGGAAATGAATTGGGTCCTGTTAGTTGGGGTCAGTCTCCCACTTGAAATGGAGTGCTGATTTTGAATGTGGATAGTGATGAACACTCAGTCCAGTCCCCATGGAGGGATACCTGGATGCTAGGAAGACAGTTCTAAAAATGAAGACTGGATGAGTTATGTCACCAAATTCACAAACTTTATCATTAGTGGTAAAAGGCATCGTTTCTTGGGGACTTATGTATCAATATTACATAAAGTTCAGGGAGTGGGATTCTTACCTGTCTTTTTGGATAGTGTGGTGGGACTTCAGAGTACTTAGGGTGCCAATGAATTCTGCCAAGATGAGCAACAGCTCTTTCCACACCTGGATTGGCCATTTTGGCACAGAAATCAATCAAATGCTCGCACAAAGAAGGCTTGGGAAGGGTACTTGTCAATACAGAAATGCTAGACCTTGTCAGGAGAAATTGAACAACTTTTTTAATGGGGAAAAATATTACAGGGTCCCTTCAATGGATTACTAGGTGTTGTATAGTGCCCCCTTCTGGATTATCAGATCTTCTTGCGGTGTGCATCTTTCGTTGTCTGAACTTACATCATTTCAGTGGTCCTGATTGCCTATATGTGTCTGCTCTTGATTCTCCGTTGGTTTTCTCATTAATAAGTTAAATAATATTTTTCATACAGGTTCCATCTTATATTTGTACCAGAGTCATGCTGTTATCTTTTTAAAAAATTATTCTTTAATAGCTTGTTTTAAGTGTTTAGCAAAAATACCCATATCTCACTTATGATGGTCAAATGGATTCATAAACAAGAGTACAGCCTTTCCTGCATCAATTCTGCTAAGGGGAGGGGGAGGAGCAGGCCTGGCTTTGCTTGTTTAGTTTTTTCTCTGCCCTTTTTGAATCAGTGTTCTGCCGCTGCTGGGTAGATTTTATAGACTGTTGTGATGTGGTTGAGTGGAAGGTAAAGTGATGAGGGAAGCAAGAGGCTTTGGATGGAGCTGGGAGAAGAGATTTTTGAAAGGTTGGGATTAGGGAGGCAGGTCCTCTATAACTACAGGTATGAGGAAAGTGGACGGGAGAGGAAAGAAACTTCACAAGATACATCCCCATCCCCATTCATAGTATTTGAGAAACACAAGCACAGTCATTTTGGAAACACATTTCAGTTTACCAGACTATGACTCTTTAAGAGTGACCTCTCTCTGAGGAGTCCTCTGGGTCAGTGATGGTTTTGTAGATTTTACACCAACAAACTTGCTATTGGCCATGGTAATACTTGGGAAGACATGTCCACAGGGCACTTTAGTATAAACAGGTATTTTTAACCAGAAAATGAACCTGGTTCCAACTTGAAAGTTATAGTGTGAAGTCTCAGTACAATCTAGAAAACAACCCTATTGTTTTTCCTTTTGTTCTATTCCTAATTTCCCATTTCCCTCTCATTTTCAGTAGTGGTCTTGGTTAATATTGCAGTGTACCAGCAAATTCTGAATGTTTGCTGTTGCTTGAAGTCCATATGACTGCTGATTTTTACTGGCCATACCTAACTTGCTATGGGTAACAAGAACAATTTTGTCCTTTTCTTGGACTAACCAAGAATAAGTGACCAGGCCAACAGTTTTTTCTCACAAGTCTTCCAGACCTCCAGAAAAATTGACCCAAACAGAAAAATTTCTAAGAGATGCTGGAATGAATGACATATTATCCTTAGGTCCCCTTTCCATCTGAGTGCCAGTCTCTGTGCTTCCCTTCTTGACAACATACTAGGGACCATGTGTTAGACTTTTGACAAATAACTGCAACAAAGCCAAAGAGGGACCTTGCTGGTCATCAGAAGTAGCTGGAGGTGGTACCTTCCTATCACACATGGCATTTCTGTTGTAACAAGTATTCTTATGATGAAACTAGAGGCCCGATGCATGAAATTTGTGCAAGAGTAGGCCTTCGCAGCCACACTGCCTGGATCCCTCCCTTGCAGCCAGGGGTGGCTTCCTGGACCCTTCCCTTGCAGCCACAGGGGGGCTGCAGCCCTGGCTTTGTCCCGGAAAGATGTCTGGAAGGACATCCAGTCTAATTAGCATATTACACTTTTATTATTATGGATATGTGAATTTGGTAATAATCTCCTTAGACCTGCTTCATATCTGTAAATTGATGGGCTGGACTAGGTGATGTCTAAGCTATTTGTGAGCTTTTTCATATTCTAAGAGCCCATAGATTTTAGGCATAAACAATAGGTGGTGATGGTCTTCCTCACATCTCTTCATTTTACCACAGCCCACTGCAATTCTGGCCTTGGTCTTGAATTGTCTGTTTACTAGAGAATCAGGTTAACTGGAGTGAGCAGTGCTTCCTCCTTGAATATTTTGGTGAATTAAGGTTTCTCTATAAAGGACACCACTTGACTGACAAAATCTCTCCCAGGCCCTGAATGGAAATGTGGGTGCACATGAAGGCATGACAGGTCAAGACAAGTAGAGTCTAATGGAATTGATGACAAGTGATGGAACCAGCCATTGTTAACACTGGTCAATTTCCTAGTGAATCGGGATAGCTTAGGAACTCCATAGATCCAAAAGAAAAGAATAAGTAGAATGGGATGGGAGAGGAGAGGGTTCAGAAAGAAGGCAAACAAAAGTGCTAATGGCTGAAAGACAGAATTAGTTGGAACCAACAATCAAGGACAATTCTGGGTCCCTCACATGTCCTGTTTCAGTCTCTCAGGTTGGCTCTACACACCTGAAACCTGAGGGAAAGGCAAGATCTCAGTCACCTGGAACAGGATGACACAATTTCCATTCCTAAGCCCTATGGTGGTCACTGAAAAATACCTCCCAGGCATTGAGCTGTATAAATGTTGTTTAAGAACTAACAGTTATTTCCAGGTGATAAAAGAATTGTCTTTCTTTAGTTATTGTTCTATCATCTCCAACTCACGAAAGGCCTTAGGTTTTCAAGAGCACTCACATGATTGTCTGCCCAGTAATAGAGGTTATATCCTCTTCTGTTGTGATGGCGACAGAACATTTTAGGAACATCCACTCCCTTCTGGCTTCTCCACCTATACTGTTTGTTGGGGGAGAAAGTCTAGGTCTGACTTTCTTTGCCCATTTTCTAACATTAAATTCTCTTGAAAGTTTGCTCCAAATAATTTATATGAAGAATAAAAAATCCTGTGCTAATGGATCAATATGGTCAAGTTTCTCTCTGGTTTTGCCTGGAGACACTTTTGTACCACTTTCTGGGAGAATCGAAGTTTAGCTGCTCCAGGAGGTTCAGGCTTTTAGAAACACTTGCCTTCCCCTTCAGTCTTACTTTTCCTGTTTCTTCCCAGTACTGGCAGGACCTGCTCTTAATTTGGTTGCCACTCATTATTCTGCCAGACTACCCTTCCAGAACACATTTGCACCATTGCATAGATTTCTTTTGCAGCAGATTTTTTTTTGCAGCAGAAAGTAGGGGGGTGGGGTGTAGGAGGGTAGAAGGAGGTGATCACTTGCCTCTTCATGGTTTTCTTCCATGTTCTGCCAGATGATAGAGAAACCGCATAACTTATCTAAAATGGGGACACTTTTTGAGTGTGACTGTTGATAATTAGTTATTGATAACAAGAACAAACCAGGGCACCCCAGACGAACAGGGGTGGCCACACACCAATGCACCAGTAATACTTGGCTCCAGGCCTCTGTTATCATTCTGGCTGTCTGGAATGTCCTTCCTTTACCTCCCCCTGCTTAACTCCTATTCACTCATTCTTCAGGTATTGATTGGTCTTGATAATGACATTTCTTCCATGAAGACTTCCCTGGGTTAGATGCGCTGCTTTCAGAACTTTCCTTCCCCATCGAAACCATCATGCAGTATTGTAATTTCCTGTTTACAGCTCTCTCTCTCCCTCATGAGTATGCACCTGGGGCTCAGGGCTGGACACTATTTACCTTGTCTCTGCAGCACCTAGCTCGGTGATCATGGCTCAGTCACTATATATTGAATGCTACCCTGATTTTCCTCCCTCTCACCCTTTTCTGGTACCTTGGGTCTTCAGTATCTTCTGCAGTAATACTGTAGAAGAATGGCCTCTATCTAGTTTAGTTTTGGCTTCTTATTTTTGCTATTCCACATCCTCTGATTTTCCTGTTTGCCTTTTCCACTTCCATCAAGCTCATCCTCTTCTTTCTCCTCTCTGTGCCCTGGCTCTCAGTGTCCTGTGTCCAACAGCTTACTCTCTCTTCTCATTTCCCTCCAGTTTAAAACAGTGCGTAAGGCTAGTGGGTGGCTCCTTCTGTGAAAATTCAGCCCAAAAATAGAAGTCTCTGAGCTCCATGATTTCAGAGGAAGAGCAATGGGAGTCCAGGCCTTGCCATCCTGGGCCTTTGCTTCAGTTTTGAGTTGGCAGCGAATCACTTTGAGCAGAACTGCAGGTTTGTAAGTCTTAACCTCTGCCACTTTCCCTCTTTGGTCTGGTCCTTGTGATGGCAGTAGGCTTGAAGTAGGATTGCCGCTGGGATGATTTCTATTGATAACACTAAACTTCTTTGGAATCTTCCAGTATTCTAGATTTGAGAAATAGGTACATTGTTCTTGCTCTTCTTGGGCACCAATAGCCGCTGATCTACTTCCCAAGGAAAGGCATCTTGCTTGACACAGATGTTCCTCAAAGAAGATGAGGCTAAGTTGAAAGGAGACTATGCTGTAGTAATTTAACTATTTTCCCTATGCTGCCCTTTTAGGTTTCACTTCCTTCCTTAGTTGTCCTCCCTGTGTCCTGTGCATCTCTCCTCAGTTCTCCATTTAGTAGTTTGTAATCTACCATAGTGAGAGTATTTACATCATAGCAATTGGTGAACTCGGCAAACTTAGAGATCAAGGGGTGTGTGTGTGTGTGTGTGTGTGTGTGTGTGTGTGCATGAACTTGCCTTGTTATTAAATTAAAATTTAGCAGCACCCCCACTGGCTAAGGCATCAAAATCCTAGCTCTGTACTGTCTATCATGGTAGTAGTTACTAGCCATCTGTGGCTATTTACATTTAAATTAAAATAAATAAAATTAAGAATTTAGTTCCTCAGTCTTCCTAGCCACATTTTACAGGCTCAATAACATGAGACTAGTGACTGCTGCATGGGTCCATGCAGATATAGACCATTCCCACCATCACAGAGGGTTCTGTTGGTCAGCCCTGACCAGCTTTTCTGTTCCTGTTGGGCATTTGGTGTCATGGTTCAATATGAGGGATTAGGATTAGAATCAGGTATTTGTAGTCCACAGGACACACCAGCCAAAGGTAGCTTAAACTGGAGTCTGTAGATCAGTGGTCAGTAAACTTTTTCTGTAAAGGCCAAATGGTCTCCTACCATTATTTAGTTTGGCAAAAGCACACATAGGCAATACATGAAAAAACCAAGAGTGTCTATGTTCCAATAAAACTTTGTTCACAAAAACAAGAAATAGGCCAGATTTGGCCCAGAGGCCGAGGATTGTCAACCCCTGACCTATTTAGCCATCTAGTTTTACTCATGAAACTTACAGATATATTTGGAAAATTCGACATGGGTACATTTTAGAGTTTCCAAATTCACTCTATTTTTAAAACTTTAATGGGAAAAATTTTAAACAGACATAAACTAAAAAGAACAGTATATTGATTCCCCATATACCCATCACCCAGTTTCAACAACTGTCAATATAAAGCAAATCTATCTTGATATCCCCCTCATGTGTATGTTCTTAATGTATGAGAACGCTGTGTCACAATGCAAAGCTATTTCAAAAATAATTTGATAAAATAGGATATTTTTTAATCTATGAAAGCCAAACTTTGGATATTTTCAAAAGCAATCTGATCTGACAGTATTTGATTATCATCAGTGACTCCTGGGAAGCAGGCATTCTAAACTCACACTTTAGAATGTCAGTGGCTCTCCCCACCTTGGTGGTGTGAGGCAGGATTGCACATCGCGGATTTGCTTGGAGGATGAAAAATGAAACAGGCTGCAGGGAGCATGCAGCAGAATACCTCTGCATCTGGGCACTCTCACAGCCCCTGGGCTGTTCCTTAACGAGCCCAGTGCCTGTCACCAGGGAGTGACACGGGCAGGCAACAGAGTTGGTGTGAACGCAACAACTGTAAAAATGCAAAAAAAAAAAAAAAGTAAAAAAGGAATGGTGTGTGCTGTGCATGGCATTTCATATGTTCATTTTTTTGGTTTAAAATGGTGTATTGAATGTTTGCCTTTAACGCCATCTTACTTGGTTTGCCCCACTACAGTGAATGCAGAAGTTTTTAGACATATTTCCCTTAAATAGCTCCTAAGTGGGGTCTATTTCTACTTTTATTTTGTATTTCTGGTCTGTGAAAAAAATCATTTAATAAAGGAAACTGACTTTGGGGAAAAAATGCAGAACGCTTTCTCGTCCCTGCTCCTTTGCCTCCCTCGCCCCTCTCTATGCCTCTTTTCTGCTGTGAGAGGTTTCAAGGACGGACTTTCTTTTAGTGAAGAATCAAAGTTAGCATGAAAAGGACCTCCATGAGCATGTAGTTCAACTCTCACTAGAGTGATGAAGTGATGAAGCAAAGGGCTCAGAGAGGTGAAGCGACTTACTCAAGGTCATTCAGCCAGAGCGACAGCAGGGTCTGCAGCTGAGCCTCCTGATGCCCAGTTAAGATTGGGAAGAAAGCCCTAACTGGTTTGGCTCAGTGGATAGAGCATCATCTTGCGGACTGAAAGGTCCCAGGTTCGATTCCGGCCAAGGGCATGTACCTTGGTTGCGGGCACATCACCAGTAGGAGGTGTGCAAGAGGCAGCTGATCGATGTTTCTAACTCTCTATCCCTCTCCCTTCCTCTCTGTAAAAAATCAATAAAATATATTTTTAAAAAAAGATTGGGAAGAAAAAGATGCAGAGGAGGGGAGGCCTGTTCCAAATTGCCACTGTTTCTTTTCCCTGTCCGAGTTTTAACTATTTAAAATAAAATGACTTTATTTTTCAGAGCAGTTTTTTTAGAGCAACTGCATCACAGCAAAATTTAGCAGAAAGTGCAGAGAATTTTCCACATGGCCTGTGACTCCACACGTGCACAGCCTCCTGTACTATTAATTCACCTCACCAGGGAGGGCCATTTGTTACTGCCGATGAGCCTGCACTGACACTTCATCATCACCCAGAGTCCATAGTTCACATTAGGTTCACTCTTGTGTTGTACATTCTGTGCGTTTGGACAAATGTAAAATGACATGTATCTGCCATTATAGGATAGTTTCACTGCTCTAAAAGTCCTCTGTGCTCTGCCTATTCATTGCTCCCTAGCCCATGAAAACCACTGATTTTTTTTAACTGTCGTCATAGTTTTGCCTCTTCTGGAATGCCATATGGTTGGAATCAAACAATACGAAGTCTTTTCAAATTGGCTTCTTTCACTTAATAATATTCATTTAAGGTTCTTAATATAGTTTTTAATATTATCTAACTCAGCATTTCCTCAATGGATGTTTCATGGATAGTCCTTAAGCCACTAGGTGAAAAAGTGATCCCTGGTCAATTAGGTTGGAAAGCCTGAGTACCCTCTCCTTCTTAGGGACGTCAAGTTCACACTGGCATTATTAACATTGTTTACCCCACTCTTTGCCTCAGAGATTTTCCCAGTAAGAGCTATTAGTTCCTTGACACAGGATATGGTCCATGAAACCCCTTTATATCCCAGCCCCTTGTCTTACTCCCTCTACTTCTGTTTTGATTTCTCCTCAGAGACAGTGGCTCATTATGTTATCTTAAACTCTTCCAATGGCAATACCAGAAAGTACTTCATAAAGCAATATGTTAGCAGTACCCCATGTTCTATGCCAATTTTAACTATTTACCTGTTGCTGTGGTAACAACATAAACAGCCAAACAATTTATAACACAAACCAGCGGGTAGCACTAAAGTTTCTTTTAATAAATTCATCGTTGTCTTGGGAAACCTGGGCACACTGATGGTATGTTAATTTAAGATCTTGGAGGAATTATGAAATGATTCAAGGCAGAGTCAGTGGCTGCAAAGTTACCAGCGATTTATGTTTTTGGAGTAGATTCATGTGTTTGTCTATTCATATCGCATAGTCATCTTAGTATGTGTCAAACAAGCTAACATTGGAAACTGGCCAATATCTCAATTTTGTGCAAGTATGACCCTGGTATGGGTATTTCTGTTTCAGTTTGATAACTGATTTATTCCTCCCTCTGTTATCTAATGCTGGGACTCTATGTGGGGACTCTAAGTTCTGTTTGGCAGCTGCCCCAGTCCTGTTATGTCATGCCCCCCGAGGCATCTTTCCTTCTGTCTGCATTGTCTTCTTCATCTTTATTGAGAAACACTCAACTCTCAAGATCACCCAGCTCAAGAGTCTCTGGTAGAGCTTTGCTTGACTCCTGTCTATTTCTTCCCATAGAACTTTATGTGAACTTTTATTATAACTCTCATCTCTCTCATTGGTCCACAGATCCTTGTCATCTAGTCTTCAAATGTCTTGAGGGTAATTACAATGTCATATTACTCTACCCTGGAAACCAGACCCATGTGGCACATAGTAGGCATGCTATAAATACTTGTTCAATGAAAGAAAGAATGAATCACTCAAGTATATAAAGACTTAAGTATTGGCAATTAATACTGAAAATATGAACAAACACAAATCTTGTTGATTGCTTCTTAGGTTCAATGAGTATCAGTTTGATGGGCTGAAACTCTCTAGTAAAGACTATAAACATAATTTAGACTTTTAGGTTTCCAACTAAATGATCAAAACAGGCATCCACTACTAATTTGCCTCCTGATAACAAAAGCTGGTTGTTTCACAGCCTTTGACCTGTCAAGGCACATGTACAATTTTTGCCTAATTGATTCTATCCACTCTGAGACGTTTAGAAGTTGTTTCTTAATTTATGAAAATAATGTTAAAGTTAAGAAAGAGTTTGAGGGTTAGGGAAACAATATAGACTTTTGCTTTTCCACTTTTTTCCATCAACTATGTACAACTTCAATTTTTTTTATTACAGGTCACTTAAGATAGTTAGAGTAGAATAACTAAAAAACTAAAGATCTGAGATAATGATAGAGATCTTGTTTTGTTGAATCAAGGTGGCAGGATGAAAATGTTTTTTTTCTTTATGCCTTTCCTCATTCCCCATATTTGTTTATTTTCTCTTTTCCTGTAGTAAGATATAAACCCCATCTGAACAAGGCTGCTATCTCATTTGGTCCTGGCTGTAGTCTTAGAACCTAATAAATGGTGCACATTAGATTTTCAAAAAACATACATAGAATGAATAATATTTGAAATGATATTTGAATGATGTGGCCAGAGTGGAAGAGAATGAGGATCTGGATCGGAGTAATGGCCTTGGGGAAAGGCAGGAAGGGATGCTGAGAGATTAGTGCAGATACAAAAATGACTTCCCCTGGAATTGATTACGTGAGAGCACTTTGGGAAAGGATGGAGTTAAAGTAGCAACAAAGTATGGAGCCCCCTGGATTGAAATGGTGAACAAAGAGCAGTTGAGTTTGGAGGGGAAGTTGCCAATCTCTGATTTAGGCATGTTGAGTTTGAAATTCCAGTGAGAGATACCCAGTAGGCAGTTGAATATGAAACTAGAGCATAGAGAAGTCAGGATAGTTGAAGCCACAAATGTGATAGATTGTCAAGATAAAGTGAAATAAATGAAAAGAGAAGGAGCCCCAAGCTAGATCTCTGAGGAATACATACCTTGAGAGGCATGGGGGAGGGGGTACTAAATATTGGAAGTGTGATCAGAGAGGTGGGCATATAATCAAGAAAGTGAAGGTCAAGGAATTAAAGATAGGAAAGAGTCTTAGGAAAAGCTCTTGGTCAATGGTGCTAATGGCTGTAGAGAAGCTCATAAGAGGATTGTTTAATACTTATCTAACACACCTCATATTATTATTTAAGCCTATAGTAGGTGTTCAATAAATGTTTTAGAGTAGAATCAGAATTTACTTTATTTTTCTTCTTTTTTTTAATGAAGTAGCCATTTTTGCTCTTCTCAATTTTCAGTACTTGCTAGATTCTTAGGAAGTTGCTGAGACCGTAGAGCTCTTTAGTGAAGTCGAATCCAGCACTGATCTCAAGTTGTGTTTATCAACAATTATCTGCCATGTGATTTGTATGTAGTATTCCTTGATGTCTCTTCAAGCTCTAGGCTGCTAATAGCAATCTGCTGATAGGATAGATCACTATCTATATGTGAGTCTAAGTGTATCAACTTAGTAAATGCCTAAATCACAAAATAATTTTAAAATCACTTTATGTTTTATATAACTGGAAATTTCTTATTTCCTTTTTAAATTGTTTTTGGAAGTCTTGTGGAAATTACTGCTGGGGTGGGAGGTTGGTGTGGGAATAGGGCAAAGGGGAGCTTAGAAGAATGTCAAGATGTGCTGTGTTGCCAGCAGTGAGTGGCTTTTCCCACTAGATGGTGATCTTGCACTGATGAATTGCCCATTAACTAAGGGTGGCAGAGTCAATTACAGGTGGTTGAAACCCACCACAATGAAATAGAGAAGCATTTTTGATGTGAAATCAAATGGTTGTTGAGATTTGAAGTAACAAAAATTGAGGAATACCAGTGTCCTCCCAACTCTTTGCAGACTTTGATGAATTGAGAATACTTGAGCATCTGGCTAAAAACCTACAATGTAGGAAATGGGAATATTGTTTTAGGAAGCATAAAACCTGCATTTTGTTCAGTTGTTGTCATTTGCTTGTGATATTTTTGGCAAGCCACTTAACTTCTAGGGGCCTCAGTTGCTTCATCTGTAAAAGGAGAAATGATAATACCTAACTTGTCAAAGACTGGGCCAGTTTCCCCCAAGAGCTTTTCCTGTTTTACCAGTGAAGGAAAAAAAGAGGTTGAGCTTTAGCATCTCTGAAAGGAGAATAAAGAAGGGGTTAAAGAAACTTGGTTAGTCATTGTCTACTTCGTAACTTTGTTATTTGGTCAGGTGGATAGAGGCTTTGTTGATGCTTCTCTCATTGGGAGAGCCATGGGTATGAGTTTTTGCCACAGGCTGGGCATAGGGAAGGGAAGAGAGGTAAAGGCTGAAATGGAAGAAGTTCTATAATGGTATTGTGGTATGTGCGTATGTGTCTGCATATGGATCTGCTCAGGTCCAGAGCCAAGAAAGGAGGATAAATAGAAAGAGAAAATGCTCATTATTTCTGGGAATTATTGATTGGTCAAGAATTCTGTTATCTTATTTGTTTGTTTGTTTCTTAGAGAGGGAGGAAGGGAGAAAGAGAGAAACATCAATGTGGGGGATATACATCGATAAGTTGCTTCCTATACACATCCTGACCATGGATCAAACCCACAACCTAGGCATGTGCTCTGACTGGGAGGCGAACCCATAACCCTCTGGTACATGGGATGATGCTCCAATCAACTGTGCCACACTGGTCAGGGCCATTTTCAGTTATCTTGAATCGTCATAACCTGTGATGATGATGGTCTTGTGTCTCTACTTCACAGTCGAGGGATTTTGGGGAAAGTCTTGTGATACTCTATATATTTAAAGATTTATTTTTAATCTAATCATCAATATAATAATGACAGCATTTTAATTTCATGCTTACAGAGCCTTGTATGAGGAACACTTCAGACATTTATCCAGAAGTGGTTTGGGTTTTAAATGGATACTGTTTTGTTAGAAGAAAATAATGCCTCTACCAGGTAAATTTCTGGGAGAAAAAAGAAGTCATGGCTGCTTTTCTTAGTTTTCTATAGAATGCTATGCAAATAACTGTTTCTCTCTCTCTCTCTCTCTCTCTCTCTCTCTCTCTCTCTCTCTCTCTCTTTATTCTCTCCCTTCCTCCCTCTCTAAGAAACAAACAAACAAACAAATAAATAAGATAACTGAGAATTCTGATAATAAATAAATAAGATAACTGAGAAAAGGAACTGGATTCTATCCTCTGTGATTCAGGATTTCCATAATTGAGCCATGGAGAGTGTCTTGCTCTCTCTCAGAGTAATTTGTGTTAACCCAGAATTCATTGAAGGAATTGAATTGTAGCCTTTCTCATATGAGAATCTCTGAAGACTCTTTATCCTAGCCATTGTCTATATCTTTTTATTGGAACTGAACAAATAAATTAGACAAAGATTTGCTATCAGAGAGGGAAAGGAACAGATAAAGAACTATGAAAGTTTGAAAAGATACATTAAGAGAAACGGTGAATTAGATGAGGGCAGGCACTGTGTCCTACAGGATATATTTCTGCGATTGTCTACTTAGTCCTCTCAGGAGTTACTGCCTTTGAGCAATTGTTGAAAGTAGTCAAATATTCTCTCTCTAGTGCTCCTGGTGAGCTTTGATTAAATTATATCGATTCTGAAATTCTCTCTTTGTTCTGAGGATGGTCAGAAAAGCTTTATAGCCTGAGCTGGGAGCAGGCATGTAACCTAGCTCTACACTCAGTCATACAGTGTGTTTTTAACAATTTCTCTTACCAAAGTTTTATTGTGTAGCCTTAATATACCTGGAGTCCCTTGGCACTGTCTTTCAGTGATGTTGTCTTTCTTCTCTGAACCTAACAATAGAGATGTCACAGGATAAAAATGATTGTTGGATTTCAACCATTTTCATTAACTAAGGCTAAAACTGTGAGGACCCTAGGGAGATAAATGTGTTTGGCTGCCCAGGTGGGAGAAATGATGGACTAGAAAGGAAGAAGGCTAGGGACATCCAAGGGATTGGCTGGCAGAGAGATTTCTAATGGGTCTTTTCTCTTCTGGTGATGTGAGCAGGCAAGCAGCAGGACCAAGCAGAAGTGGCAATACCAAGATAGTGTGAGGGCAGCTCCAGAGCCAAAGTGAGAAGCCAGTAGCTGCAATACCTCTGTACACCATGAGCATTCCCTTATCCTGTATTCTCCTTCCATCCAGTAGGCTAGGCATTGTACCATAGCTAGGCTATGCTTATGAGAACACTAGAGGCCTGGTGCATGAATTCGTGCATGAGTGGGGTCCCTCGGCTTGGCCTGTGATTGGGGCCAATTGGGGCCATCTTGCCCAGTGGCAGAGGGGGTGAGGAGGATGCGGGGGGGGGGGGGGCGGGGGGTTGGCTGTGGGAGTGCACTGACCACCAGGGGGCAGCTTCTGCATTGAGAGTCTCCGCTGGTGGTCAGTGCACGTCATAGCGACCAGCTGACCAGTCTTAAAGGTTACTTAGGCTTTTATATACACTGAGTGGCCAGATTATTATGACCACCTGACATTTGTAGGCAAATTAGCTATAATTTCACGCTGAAGTTGCTAGAGGGCCAGACCATTATAAATAGGGAAGCAGGTTGTTTACCATGACAGTAGAAGTGATTTTTTTCTGAAGATATGGGTAAACAACGTGATTTAACAGCCTTTGAACGTGGGATATATTTGAACGTGAGTGGCCAGATCATTATGACCACCCCATCAGTACTTCGTTGGGCCACCTTTTGCCTTCAGTATTGCAGCGATTCTTCTTGGCATTGACTCCACGAGATGTTGAAAGGTGATGCGAGGAATCTGACACCATACCTGATGAATAGCACTGTCCAGTTCTGTGAGATTTGATGGTTGTGGAACCAGCTGCTGGATGGCTCTTTTAACTTCATCCCACAAATGCTCAATTGGATTGAGATCTGGTGATTGTGGGGGCCACTTAAGCAAGATAAAGTCTCCCTCATGTTCTTGAAACCACTCCTGCACAATATGAGCACTATGGCATGGCGCATTGTCTTGTTGGAAGAAGCCATCTCCATTGGGATACGCCATCAACATGATAGGATGAACTTGATCAGCAATGATACTTAGGTATGTTGTGTTATTCAGACGTTGTTCCACACGAATTAAAGGGCCCAAATCATGTCAGGAAAACATGCCCCAAACCATAACACTGCCCCCACCAGCTTGAAGGGTTATACTCATGCATGTGACATGCATGCTTTCATGCTGTTTCCGCCAAATTCTCACTCTGCCATCTGCATGATGCAATCTGGAAACATGATTCATCGGACCACATGATTTTTTTCCAATGATCGACTGTCCAATCCTTGTGTTCATGTGCAAATTGGAGACGTTTTATCTTGGTAACTGCAGACAGCAAAGGTGTTAGAACAGGCCTTCGGCTTCCATATCCCATATGATGCAATGTATGGCTAATTTGCCTACAAAGGTCAGGTGGTCATAATAATCTGGCCACTCACGTTCAAATATATCCCATGTTTAAAGGCTGTTAAATCACGTTGTTTACCCATATCTTCAGAAAAAAATCACTTCTACTGTCATGGTAAACAACCTGCTTCCCTATTTATAATGGTCTGGCCCTCTAGCAACTTCAGCGTGAAATTATAGCTAATTTGCCTACAAACATCAGGTGGTCATAATAATCTGGCCACTCTGTATATATAGATGCTTGGAGATGAGGTGAATGGTCAGGGGAGTACATGGTGATGATCAGGGAATGGCTGAATTCAGATTGCAACCTTTGAGACTTTCTACCTTGAAGACCATCCTTCTTTAACTCACCTGGAGAACAAGCAAAGCCTAAGTTTGTTGTTGTTTTTTAAATATATTTTTATTAATTTCAGAGAGGAAGGGAGAGGGAGAGAGAGATAGAAACATCAATGATGAGAGAGAATAATTGATTGCTGCCTCCTGCACGCCCCCATTGGGGATTGAGCCTGCAACCTGGGCACATGTCCTTGATTGAAATAGAACCTGGAACCCTTCAGTCCATAGGCCAACGCTCTATCCACTGAGCCAAACCAGCTAGGGCAAAGCCTAAGTTTTTACCTCTCTCCTGAGTAGACATTATTTGCAAAGCAGTTGATAATCCTAAGGGAATGAAAGATGAACTTACAAAGAAAAAATTGGTGAGACATGTGAGGAGTAAATGTTCTCTGAAATAAATTTAACACAATAAGCTAAGCCACAGGAAACTGAATGAACAATAATTTAGCAAATAAACATAGTGATTATCTTTAAAGATAAAGGAGGATATTGAAAAAATAAAACAGAGGGAAACAAATAGGAAGAGAAACCAATTGGAGATATTACACACCTAAATATAATTGTTGAAATAAAGAATTCAGTGGATTGGCTACATATGAGAATGGGTCCAGCCAAAGAACATATTAGACTAAAATGTTGAAACAGGAATTTTCTCAGAAAGTGTTGGAAAAGGATGACAAGATGGCAAGTTGAGAGATGCGAAGGACTGAAGTAGAAGTATAAATTTCCCTCAACAGAATCATAGAAGAAATACCTTTAACTAAAGACACAGAGAGTATTGTGTAGAAGAGGTGACTTCAGGCAGAGATGTGCCAGGGACAGTAAAAGATATCAAAGAAAAAGAGAAAATTCTGAAATATTTCAAAGATGAAAAGCACATTACCCATAGGAATAAGAAAATCTTATTATAATCATACTTTATATAACTATACTTATATACTTTATATACTTACTAGAGGCCTGGTGCATGAAATTCATGCACGGGTGCAGACCCTAGTCCTGGCTGGTGATCGAAACATGAGCATCTGGTGTGGAAAGACAGGTCCCAGCTGACCTCTGGGCAGCACATGGACTCCCAGGCCTCTGTGTGCCCCTCTCCTCCTGAGTCACGGTGCCTGAGTCCCCACGTGGAGATGCGGTGAGTGTGGCCGGATGCCGTGGGCTGGGGCACAGCATGGGCCTCTGGGCTGCCCAGCAGCGCTGCATGCAACCTGAGCGGGCAGCGTGCTCTCTCCTGGCTGGCCTCACAGACCGGCTCCTGTGCGAACCCTGCGGTCCCTGTGGCTCACTCAAAAGAGGCCGCGTGGGTGTGGGGCGGGCTCCTTGTGGGTGCCCAGCACCTGAGCATGGGGGCTTCCCTGGCACATGAGCCCTGGCATCCCGGGGGTGGGGTGAGTAGCAGGGGGAGTGAGAGTGAGCTCGGAGGACACCCTGCATTCTCACCACACCTCTGTCCCCATCACCCTTGCCCCCAGGTAGCCAGTGAAAGGTCACAGCGCATTGGTGATGCCGTCATGTTCCATGCCACTCCCTGGTGGTTAGTGCATGTCATAGCCAGTGGTTGAACTCCCGGTCGAGGGGACAATTTGCATATTAGGCTTTTATTATCTAGGATATGTTTAATCAACAGCTGTACTTGATATGGGAAAGCAGTGAATCAATATCTTCAAAGTGTTGAAGAAAATTAGAATTTTATAATGAGCAAAACTATTATTTAAATGTGAGGTTGCAATACAGATATTTTGAGGCATACAACATCTCATAGTAATGACATCTGTGTAACCACCACACAGAGCAGACTGCTTCCATCACTATTCAAAGTACCCCTTTCAGTCAAAACCTTACCCCAAGACAAGCATTTTGGACTTCAGTCACCACACATTAATTTTGCTTATTCTTAAACTTCATATAAATGGAATCATATGGAATTTGGTCTTTTGTGTCTGGCTTCATTAACTTCATGTAATGTTTTTGAGATTCATCAGTGTATGGTATGGTATTTCTACGGCTGAGTAATATTCCATTGTTTAAAAATACCAAAATTTATTTATCCATTCACCTTTTATGTACATTTGCATTTGGAAATGTTTTTGGTTTTTATGAATAAGGCTACTATGTACATATTTTTTATGATGTATTTTTAAAAAATTCTTTGATATCCTTTACTGTTTTCCTCTTATTTATTGGATTGTTTATCTTTTTATTGTTCATTTGTAGGAGTTCTTTTATTCTGGATATGAATCCTTTGTCAGAGATATGTATTGAGAATATTCTGTTATTATTGGCTTTACATATTTAGGTGCTAAGCTGTTGGATACATAAATATTTACAATTGTTATATATCCTTGATGGATTGACCCCTTTGAAATGCCCTTCGTTGTCTCTTTTGACCCTTTTCAGCTTAGTGTATTTTGTCTCTTGTGAATATAGTTACTTCTTTCTTTGGGTTGCCATTTACTTGAAAAACCTTTTTTCCCATCCCTTCACTCTCAGTCGGTGTGTATCCTCAAAGCTAATGTGAATCTCTTGTAAGCAGCATATTGTTGGATCTTTAAAAAAATCCATTTAGCCATTCTGTCTTTTGGAGAATTTAATTTATTTATGTTTAAAGTAATTATTGGAAGAAAGGACTTACTATTGCCATTTTGTTTATTGTTTTCTGACTGTTCTATAGAGCCTTTGTTCCTTGCTCCTTAACTTGACTTGTAGTGTTCTGCTTTGACTACTTTATCATAATCTGTTGTATTTACTACAGGTTTTTCCTTTGTGGTTACCATGAGGCTTACATAAAATATCTTATTTTTGTAACATCTTATTTTAAGCTGATAACAGCTTAACTTCCTTAGCATATAGAAACATACTTCTCTCCCCATCACATTTTAGGTTATTGATGTTAAAATTTATATGTTTTTATATTGTGTGTCCAATAAAAATTATTGTAGTTATTATTTTTATTTTTTATTGGTTAATAAGATCATATAGGTTTCAAGTATACATTTCTGTGATACATGATCTATATATTGCATTGTGTGCTCACCCCCAAAGTCAAATCATCTTCTGTCACCATATATTTGCCGTTATTTTTAATACATTTTTTTTAACTTTTAAACGAATTTTAAGTAAACGATGCACCACCATAGCAATACTAGAGAATCTGACTTTGGCTATGTATTTACCATCACCAGTGAGTTTTAACACATACATGCCCATGTTTTTATGATGTTAATTAGCATCTTTTTATTTCCTCTTGAAGAATGCCTTTGGCATTTCTTGTAAGGTAGGTCTAGTTGTGATAAATTTCCACACAGATGGAATTATATGTTCCCTGGGCCATTTCCTAAGCTAGTCTCTACAGGGAAACGAAGACATTTTACTCATTTTTATAATCCTGCTGCCTAGCACAGTACTTGCTCCTGAGTAGGTGCTTAATTAACATATGTTAAAAGAAAAATTGTTGTTTGAGCTGAGTTTTTTAAAAAATATATTTTTTATTGATTTCAGAGAGTAAGGGAGAGGCAGATAGAAACATCAATGATGAGAGAGAATCATTGATTGGCTGCCTCCCACATGCGTCCTACTGGGGATCGAGCTGCAATCTGGGTTTGTGCCCTGACCTGACTGGGAATAAAACCGTGACCTCCTGGATCAAAGGTCAACGCTCAACCACTGAGCCATGCCAGCTGGGCTGAGCTGAGTTTTTGAGTTTTTATAGATGAGGTGGGCTTATTAGGCAGGCGGATACAGGGTGGGTCTTCTAGGTAGGTGGCATAGCAAGTGCAAAGGCATGACAGCCTGAAAGACAGGCAGGTTATAGGAAAAAAGGTTGCATTGAGAAAGGTGATAGAATAGTGAGGGAGCCAGGGAGCAGATTTTTGAAGGGGAAAACCTCTGGGATGGGACAATTTCTGGAAATTCTAAGATCAGGCCGCATGTTACCAAAGTCCATGAAGGTGTAAGGCACTGGGAATGAGTAAGCCAAAGAATTGTGAAGCTGAGGTCTAGGCTGGGGATCCATGTGGATGCTGAAGTCACCATGAAGGTGCAGAACTGGGGAAGGAGGCATAGACAGAGGTTTTAATAAATACCTTTTGTCTGGGGTTTTATAATGTGGTGGAATTCTCCGAGGACAGAGCAGGGTCGACATGGATGTATCCCAAATGAAAGTGACAATACTGGCCTGTGAACTGAGAAGGAATAGGCTGATTTTTAGGTCTTTTCGATTCAACAGCCCCTGGAAAACTGTTCCCAAAGGTGCGATGAGAAGGATGAGTCTCCTTTTGAGTCACAACCACCTTCCTGTTACCTCCTAACTGGATCTGGCTTTACCTGGAGGCTGCCACGGTGGGGAGATGGCATGTTGGAGGGACTTGCTGTGCCTGGTTTGTCTCAATGTCAGCATTGGGTTTTCCTGCCTCTGGCTGCCTTGATGGGCCCACAAGAGATGAGAGACCTCATGCTCTCACAGGCTAAGAGTGACTGTGGGCAAGAGAAGCATTTGGGATCCTGCAAACCTTCCTTTCCCCTGCCATTCTCCCCACTGCACCCCATCCCCTCACTGCTATGTGAATGCTATTGTGATTGCAATTTGTATATTGAAGGATTATTATATGAACTTTGTATGGTTGGTCTAAAAATAAAAAGCACTTCATCTAGGGGGGAAAGCTGCCTGGGAAACCTTGACTAGTTTCTCAGTAGTGGGACGGGAGGGCACCAATTCATCTCTATTCCTCATGCAGACCATCATGAACACCTGCAGGACTCAGGACTGGGTGCCAGTGGAGGTACTGGCTCCCTGCTCCTCCCTTTCCTTCCCATTCTAATCCCATCCTGCATGCATGGGGGCTGCACCTCTGGGCTCTATCAACACCCTACAAACAGTGATCCTGGGGGTGTGCACATTGGGGGTGTGGCTCACTGTAGGGAGGACAAGGCAGACCCTGAGTATTTTGGCAGGAGATTTCGGGACCACAAGTATCAGCGTGTTCAATGCAGGCTGGGTGGTCATGTCCCCTGGACCTTGTGGCTGCTGGGCTCCCTAGCTGTGGGTGGGGCATGGCCGAAGTGGGGCCTCATAGTGGTGTCTTGGGCAGGTCTAAGGGCACTTCTGACCTCGTAGTGTTTCATTTGTGAGATGACTGATGATGGCAGAGAAAGGGCTCTGGCCACTTTTCATACGAATGGGCCCTTATAGGGATGAGCAAAAATACACTTAAAGGTTATGCCCTTCTTGAGGAAATACCTTAGAGTGTTCAAACTCCTTCTTATGGACCTTGGCCCACAGCCAAGTTTCGCCTGTGACTTAGGGCTCTCCTGGGTTAGAGTGCACTTCATGGACTTTTACTCTCCCCCTGGCTTCTGCTGAGCTCAGCTGCAGGCCAGCCAGGGTGGCCCTGTTAGGATCAGGAGGAGAAATGGTGTTGCAGGGAATTAATAAAAATCCTGCTCACCTGAGTGCCGTACTGTGCTCCATTTTCCTTGTTCATCTGATTAACATCACACCATCGTGGCTTCCCTGGGACCTTTCTCTCACTGGCTGTGTGAGAACACAGTAGCCGTCAGCAGCTGGGCTAGTCCTGCTGCCAGAGGTGTCTGACATGGCCACTGCCCTTCATTCATGCTAAGACTGGTGTTTCCAGTATCTCTACTGTTATGTACCTCCAGCAAGGGGACAGTAGGCAACTTAAATTCTAATCTTGCTATGCCTCCTGTTAGCTGCATGGCCCTGGATAGGTCACTAAACCTCTAAATGTGATTTCTTCTCTCATAACAAGAGAATCCATCTACCTCACAGGAACATTTTAAGGATCTAATGAGCCAGTGCAAGTCAAAGTCTTCTAGAATGTGTAAAGCCCATTGAAATTTAGGAGATTATTATCACTGTGGTGTGAATCATTTATCATTTCCCTTGCAAAGTGACAGCTCTGCAGGAGAGCAGCTTTGCTCTGGGGAGGGTGGAGAGATGATGAGGATGAAAGAGGGGCTGGGGAATCCAGAAGGAGGAGGAGGAGGAGGAGAAGGAGGTGCAACAGCTGTTAAAGGAAATGAAAAGTGACTAGAATTCAAGATCTCCTAGTGTTCAGTCAGTACTAGGCTAGGAGAGCTATACACACAGGCTCAATTCATACTTAGTATGAACTTTCAGATATTTTTCTACCACGTCACCTTCACCTTTTTAGAAGTAATAAATATAATCTGGCTCCCTGTAATATTTTTTGGCTTTGTCCCTTAATATTTTCTCTTATCCTCTTTTCTCTGCTCCAGCCACATTGACCTTATTTTTCTACAACATAACATGCTTAGCTTAGCCAGAAGGCTTTTGCTCTTGCTGCCCCCTCTGTCTGGAACACCCTTTTATCCGTCCACATGTCTCACTTTCCATTTCCTTCCTGTCTTTTGTCAAAGGTCACCTTTTCAGGGAGGTCTTTAGTTATCTCCTGACATTTCATATGGTATCTTGCTTCCCTGATTTGTGTTTTGTCATTAGCACTTGTCACTGTCTAGCATTCAATACATTTGACTGATTTAGCTCATATGTCCTCTATAACCTCTACTAGAATGTAAACTCCATGAGGGTAGAATTTTGTCTGATTATTTACCACTGTATTTCCAGTGACTGGAAATATGCTTAGCTTCGAGTAGGCAATCAATAATATTGATTGAATGAGTGAATGAATGGAAAACATTGCTGGGTTTCTTCACAGCTTTTGATTTTGGTAAGTGGTCACCAGTGATATAATTTATCACAATTCCAAATGCTAAGCAGTATGTCTTTTGAATGGACTCCCTTCTACAAATAACTTGGCTCTTGAATTTTGATATAAAAGCTGTCCACTGAAATACATAGAATATAAGCTGCCTGAAGCACTCCAGACATCCTAGGAAGGAGGGCTTAACAAGCCAGCCTGACTGACCCCCAGCCCAAGGTGGGTCAGTTCAATGTGGACGGAGGTCCTCTTGGGCCATTTCCTGAGGGAGCACTACCTTGACTTATTAGGTATGGGGGAGCCTGGGCTGAAAGAAGCTCATGCTGTACTTGAAAAAGATGGAAGGGATAATTTTATTGGGATTTCTGCAGGGATGTGGCCTATAGAGTGTTCCCATCACTTTATAGGCAGTGTGCCCTAATTGGTATTTTTCAAGTTTTTTCCTTCCTCTTCTTCCTCTCCCCTCACCCACTTGATGGAAATCAGGAACATATAGCTCTTTGGTAGATTTATTTTTCAAAAACAGGAACCCTGCACTATAGCTTCTGCTATTTATGAGACAACTAAAAACCTTCTGTGCCCAAATCTCATCTTTACTCAGATCATTGATACCTGGAAGTTTAAATGACCCTAGCTAATGATACGTGGGGGAGAATTGCCTGAAAATTCTCCAAATGCAGAGCTTAAAGTGCTTTTGCATCTTATTACATGGAAACTATCACTAGAAATAAGATGCTTTTATGATATTTTTCTCTATCTTTGTTTAATAAGAAATGCCTCAAGATTCTGTGTTGTAAACAGAAGAAAAGGAAGCAAGAGAACACAGTAGAGCACTCTTACAAACTTTGGAATTTAGTGCATTTTGGGGCCTATTATCCAAGAACAGAATGCTCAGGGACTGTGGGTAATGCTATTGGAGAAAATATAATATTATGAAGACTTTGGGTCTTCATGAAAAGGATCAAGTTGTCCTTACATTATCTGATGTCTGAAGTGAGGAGGCTTTAAGGACCTTCAGAAATATTTTTCCATTACTCATTCTTTAAACTAGATCCCAGGGACCTAGACCATGGTGTGTGGAGCCCTGGGAAGTCTAAAACATCATGGTAGGAGCAGTGGACCTTTCTTCTGGTATCTAAGACAGAGCCTTTTCAGTGTTCTGAGTTGAAATCTTTGCCACAAATTGAAAGGTTTTTAAGACCAAGACAGGCAAGTAGTAGCCCAAAGAGACACAATCAGGGCCTGGCTCCCTTCCATATTGCTCCTTTCTTTAATTTCTCTTGCCCTTCTGTCTCTCTTCTCCTCATGTCTCCCCTCTTTCTGTCCTAATGCATTTCTTTTATTTGTGACTTATTTTTTCTTTTCTTTCTCCTTTTACATTGTGTCTCGAACAGGACATTTCTTGGCCAGTGTCTGATTCCAGTGGTTGCCTTCAGATCTGAGCAACTTTCAGAGTTTGTTCTAGGGAGGACTTGAACAGACCAACATGGGGAGGAGGAGAACAGATCAACCCTGGGGAGGAGAACAGACCAACCCTCCCCTATACCCTGGGGAGGACTACAGGGTATAGGTAGAGGGGGAGAGGAGAGAGGGATGAGGACATAAAATGTGAGGTGTGAAGGTGCCATGTGCATGCACCCTGACCTTGAACCCCCCTGGGCTTCCTCCCATGGGAGAGGATTTGGATTTACTCAGGTTGGAGGCTGGGATTGCTGACCCAACATTCCTCCCATTGCAGGCTGGGTGGTCATGAGGAAATACCTTAGAGTGCCCTTCCACCTTGCTGGCTGGCAGAGACATCCTTCTCCTATAGAGGCAAAATGTGACAGAGCTTTGTTTTGCCATTTCTCTTGCAGCCAGGGCAGGAATCTTAGATAATGGGTAGGGAGACATTTTTCCTGAGGGTTTCTGGGAAGAAATTTTCTTTCCTTTAAAATGACAGATGCATGGAAGGAAAGACCTCCCTTCTTTGTTACTGAACTTGGTCATGCCTACATGTGGCATCTAGAATTGCTATAGAAACCTTGCTACCACCACCAGGGAATCATGGCTGAAGACTCCATGGGTTCTGGGTCCTTGAGACCACTGAGTTTCTCATACAAGTCTGGAGCATCTCATGTCATTGGCCTCATTGTTTCAGCCATTTTTAGTTGGAGTCTGCTTCTTGTAGCTGAAAGCATTTGATGACAATCAGCAAGCACAATCTCATGGTTGGCTTTATTTCGTGCTTTTAGTTCCTTTCTTTAATATATTCAATAGACAAAACATCCCATATATTTGTCTTGTTTCTCCAATGCCCCTTATTATCCAAATGCTGAAAGTTCATTCCTTGCCTGTCTTTATAAACTTTACTAATAAAATACTTTATGAGCCCAAAGCTTGTGGCCATCATACTAGAATAAAAAATATCAGTTTCAACAATTTGTTTTTGCTCTTCTAATGAATGCTAAATAATGTTGGTCTAAATAAGGCAGAGTGTCACTTCTGGTAGATCTGTCACATCTTGGTGATACAAGTGCAGAAGGGCTTTTCCTCTTGTTTTATTCCTCCCTTCATGTCTTCCTTCCAGAAACAAGGTCTGAAAGTTTCCCTATGTTTAACACATGGAGCCCTAGTGTTTAACTCCATGATGAAGACCCCCCCAGATTTTTTAAAAAAATCTATTTTATTGACTTTTTACAGAGATGAAGGGAGAGGGATAGAGAGTTAGAAACATCGATGAGAGAGAAACATCGATCAGCTGCCTCCTGCACACCTCCCACTGGGAATGTGCCCACAACCAAGGTACATGCCCTTGACCAGAATTGAACCTGGGACCCTTCAGTCCGCAGGCTGATGCTCTATCCACTGAGCCAAACCGGCTAGGGAAGACCCCCCCCAGATTTTGCAGAATACTTTTATCATCAAGATTAGAGGCAATATGCCCTAACCAGTTTGGCTCAGTGGATAGAGCGTCGGCCTGCAGACTGAAGGTTCGATTCCAGTCAAGGGCATGTACCTTGGTTGCAGGCACATCCCCAGTAGAGGGTGTGCAGGAAGCAGCTTATTGATGTTTCTCTCTCATCGATGTTTCTAACTCTCTATCCCTCTCCCTTCCTCTCTGTAAAAAAATCAATAAAATATATTTTAAAAAAAGATTAGAGGCAATAAGAACAAAAATGTGGCTCAGTTTGACCTTGTGGGGTTTCATATCATGCTTATAATTTCCTGAATGATCATGATCTTCCCTTTGTGACTGCTTGCCCTGTGGACTTCACTCTCCAGCATCAGATGTGGAGAGGACATCCTTATAAAGACTGCTTAATCAATCCCCACAAGTATAAGCCAATTCCCTGTAACATATACAGGGTGTCCCTAAATCATGTATATACACTCTAACAGCTCATAGCTCAATTTTGACAATGAAATGTATTTTAATAAACACTGCCTTTATAATTGTTTAAAGTGCATATACATTTTTTGGGGGACACCTTATATATACCTGTGCATGCATGACTGGTTCTGCATCTTTAGTTGAACCCTAATTGGTAGAATATAGAACCTAGTCCAGGAGTCAGAGAACTTGAAGGAGGATCCAGGGTAAGGTGGAGCAATTGCTGGCCCAGCTGCTGCTGCATTGCAATGAGTTGAATCAGCAGATCAGCAATAAACTGTATGAATGACCAAATGGCTGTTTCATCCTTGCTGTTCTCCTGTTTTTCCAAGAATCCTCCCTGTGGCCCACCCTAGTAGGAAACATAAGGCAGGGAATTCTGGGAAATGTAGTTCAACCTATCCAATTTGACACATTACAAAGCCATCATGTGAGTTCTCAATACATATTTGTTGAATGAATGAATGAATGAATGAATATTGTGTTGCTGCTTTTGGAAGTTTTCTGGTTGTCAGAACACCTAATCCTGGCTCTACCTCTTACAAGCCAAGCAATTTTGAACAAGTCACTTAATCCTTTGAGTCATTTAACCCCTTGATTTCCTCATCTGAAAAACTCCAAGAATAACCCATGTTCTGCCTATTTAATGGGACTTTTATAGGGATCAGTTGAGGTGGTCTGAACAAAAGCACTGTGAACATTACAAAGTGCAAAAGAAATGTGATTTTGTAGTATTGTATTATTTTAATTATTAATGTTGTTATTAATACTTCAGCTTCCTAATATATCATATGGAGTTAACAGTTCCCAACTAATTTACCTGTTAGGTAAGCAAGGAAAATAAAGTTAGATGAAGTATGTGGAAACACTCTGTCAGCTATTCCATGGCATATTTTCAGAGGCAAGACAATTATCATTCCACACTTGGTTATATTTACACATTGTTTTATTTCTGGGCTAAATGGCTTAGAGGGACAAGTGTGTAATTGGAGCCATTGGTGACCCTGGGAACTGTAGGGCAGTGGCCATTCCTTGGATGGGAGTTGTGGGCACTGGATGAGTTTTCTGTCCTGTAAATCTGGGCTTGCATTTCATAGCAGCCGAACTTGCTCAGCAGAATGAAGAAATCCCTGCGGAAGTTCTTGGTGAAGATGGCATAGAGGAAAGGGTTTGCACAGGAGTTGATGGGGTAGAACAGGACCAGCAGGATCTTTGAGTTGGACACGGTGATGAGGGGCACTTTGAGGGAGGCAGAGATGGCAAAGAAGGAGATGGGTGCCATGCAGAGGAAGTCTGTGAAGATGAGCACGGCCATGCGCTTGGCAATTTTGGTATCACTAGAGGAGGACACGATGTTGGGGTTCCTCACTGTGAGATAGATGTGAATGTAGCAGCCACAGATCACCACAAAGGCCAGGACATTGAGCACAAGGAGGGACAGAACATACAGCTGTGACAAGGGGCTGTCAATATCCATGGGCAGGCAGATGCTCACCTTCATGTAGCTGCTAATGCCAAAGATGGGAAAGAGGGCAACTGCAAAAGCGAAGATCCAGCCTCCCAGCATGACACTGGCAGCATGGCGGAGCTGCACCCTACATTCCAGCTGCATGGCATGGGTGATGGTGTGCCATCTTTCCAGAGTGATGGCTATTAGCGTGTAGACTGAGAGCTCACTGGCAAAGACAGTGAAAAAACCGGCAGCGTCACAGCCTGCTCCAGTTTGCCAATCAATGGCATAGTTGTGGTACTGGCTTTTGGTGTGGATATCGACAGATGCTATGAGCAGCAGGTAGATTCCAATGCAGAGATCGGCAAAGGCCAGGTTGCACATTAGGAACCGGGGGACTGTGAGTTTGTACTGGCTGGTAATCAGAATCACCAGCACCACAATGTTCCCAGTGATGGCCAGGATGCTAATAAACCATATCAAGATTCTGAGAATATCATACCCCATGATATCTTCACATGGATTGAATGCATCTGGCTTAGGAGAGCAAGTCACGTCAACCACTTCACTGCATAAGCCATAGTCAAATTCACTGTACATCATGTCAAATCCTTTGGCGTAACTGGACTCATCGTCTTCTGTCAAAGAGATTCTCTGACCCCTAGCCTGAGTCATACCATCAACTTCTTGCCTTAAAATAGATTTGTTGCAAATTGGATGATGCTCAGAACTAGAAAAATACACAAAGGAATAGAATCAGCATCCTGGATCCAAAATGGCAGATATATCACTGTCTTTGCATGGGGTAGGGATGATGGGGTTTCTTTCTGAGATTTCCCCCCTTTCTACTAGTCTGTCTGCCCTTGAGGCTGAGATCAAGGGTTAATGCTGCTTACTGTAAATGAGCAGAACAACTCGTGTATATATTCCTAGAGTTAGATGGCCCACTGGGGAAACCATCTGGCCACAACCTGAATGTGGGGAGGAAGGCGCCTGGGACTAGCTAAGCCTTTGCTGTTAAGTGCAAATAATTTACAGATCTCATATCAACTCTACTCCTTCCCTCCCCCATCTCCATTCAGCTATCTTTTAATATGCCCGAGTAGTGTCTATTCCCATTCCTGTACTCAGGTCGCTGGGAGATCTGGACAGTTTTCTGACTCAAATGAGAACATACTTGCTTCTTTTATCTACAGAAATTGGAGGATCTGTCTGTGGTTAGTTCCCAGCCAGCCCCTGTCCCTGGCTCCTTGATACTTAGGGTATTGGGAGACCTGCTAATTTGCTTGAAATGTTACTGAGGCTCCTATTATTATCTCACTCTCCAGGGGCCACAGTAGGCTTCAGACATGCATTTGTCCACAGAGTAAACCTGGCTCTCTCATATTAAATTGTTCCCTAGTGAATGAGCCAAAGAGCAAATGCAGGTTGCAAGGGGCCCTGATTTATCCCAAGATTGTAAGTCATCTCCTGGGAGCTGGCTCTTCTTGGGCTCACTTTTCAGTCTCAGTTTTCCTTTTATACCCAAATGTACAAGAGGCCTTGTCAACAGAATAAGGGGACTTTCATAAGTGATGTGAATGACAGCCAGATCATAAATATTCTACCCAGACAGGTGAATTGCACAGGTAGAGACAGAGAGGGTAACAGTTCTGTTTTGAAGTGAAGGCTTTAAAGGAATGGGGATGTTTCACACTGGGTCTCTTTTATGATGGAACTGGGGGACTTTGAGTTTGTATTGGCTGGTAATCAGAATCACCAGCACTATGCTGTTCCCTACCTCCCTCCCTCCCAAAGGGACAAGCTCACAGCAATGTAAATGACTGCCTTTCTCTCAAACCTTAACATAGTTTCATGTGAGCGGGAAGCGAGTGTTAAAACTCTTCAAAGACCCTCATAAGAAGGACAGAATGGCTGAGGGAGTGGAGGAAGTAGAAATACCATTTGACAGTCAAGGGTGAGTGCAGCCAAGTGTCCCAACCTGCAAAGACTGACTCCCCCCTAATGTCTAGGAGCAGGGTTGTTAGGGAGAATCCTTTCCTCTCTTTTCTTCCTCTGAGAAGTGAGTTGGTTTGCCAGGAAATCATTTTCTCTTGGCCCAAAGGACTCTTTCTTTTTTGGTTGTTGTTAGAGACTGTGCCATCTTTTGTTTTAGAGAGTAATAGGGCTTCGCACATCAGTCACGGATTGCACAAAGGGGGCTACACAGTTAACATACATGTAATTGAAAATGCACAGAAAATCTTTTGTTTTAGTCAGAGATCTTATAAGAAAGGCGATGCAAGCTCAGAGATAGGCATAGAGGGGACAAGAGAATACTCTGTGGTCTTTATTCTAACTTCTGACTCCCAAACCCTGTCACAGCTGTCATTGGATCAGTGACAACACAATCTATGAACAGAAAGTAAGTAATCTGGTGCCTGTAGACTCTAATCTGTTCATTGGAACAAATCTGGCTTAACCATCTAGAGACAGCCTTTACTTCCCGGGGCTGATGTTGGATTCTGGGAAGATTCTTACTGTTGATACCACTACCAATACATTTTAAATACTGATGCTTTCATTTCCCCAAATAGAAGTGACCCAACAACATGAGTGCAGAAAAAGCAAACAATGCATATCTCTGAGAAAAGAGTAAAAACAAAGATGGAAATGAGGGAAATAATATCTTGCCCCTGCAGTCCCTTTGCAAATTCTAAGAATCAGAGAATTGGGAATTCAGTTTAGGGTCGGTTGAGAAAGTGGTACTCTCAGACCCTGATAAATCAATGAACAGATATTTGGGAAGTGCATGGTGGGGTGGCCCAGAGCCTGAGCTTTGGAGACACATAGACCAGAGGGTTTGGATCTGAGTTTGGTTGGTCCTGGTCAAGTTATTTACTGTCTCTGAGCCCCAGTTTCTGTCTCTGTGGGAAAGGAATAGAAATAGCACTGTTACCTTTGTGAGAATTAAATGAGATAAAGGTGCAAAGCATTACAGTGCCTGGCAGTGAGCCCTCAGCAAGTATCAGCAGTAAGAAGACAGATGATCGTGGCTACTATCATGTTGGGGTCTAGGCCCTATGTGGGCACTTAGAGGCATATGTCATTGTGTATCAGTTTAAAAGCTAGCTGTGAAAAAAAGACCTAGATATGAGAGAAATTCAGTAATAACAAAATAACAGTGCAAGCTAAGTATAACTATGACAAGGAACTAACTGGTTCAGTGACAGATGAGGGGTGTGGTTAACAAAGTCTTTCAGTGAGAGTCCAAGGGCCACTGACCAAAACCTCACAGTCATGAGGGCCTAATATTTACACTTTGGGCATTTCCAAATGAGGACTGGAAGAACAATTTCATCCTACAACTTTGAACTCGAATCTCATTACCAAACTACACCTAATATGGTATACAATGAAATGACACCATTAAAAATATCCTGTGGTTATCTTCTGAATAGCATAACTACTTTGTTTTTGTGTGTGTAAATGTGTAAATTAAAGACTAAACACCCACAGCTATTTTCCTTTGTTTTGGCATTTTTTTTAGAAGAGGCATGGGCCTTTCCTTTGCTGTACCCGATGGGCCCTGATGGCAAGTTACCATAGGGACCTAGAAAGGGTGAGAGCTGGGTGGCCTGGAGGGACCAGGGAAGGCTCCCAGTGATGGGACAGTGCAAGGCCGCCCTGGAGATTTCTGGTTGGGAGAGCCCCGAGGCTACATGTACACTATAGCAGGTGGCAAGACCAGAGGAGTAGGAGCAACACAGTAGATAATATATATTCCTGTGGCATATTGGCACAGGGCCCAACAGCATACCATGTGCTGTGCTTGCAGTGATCTTAATATCCTTTGAGATTTCTCCCGAGAGGCCTTCAGTTCCAGGATTTTGGCAGTGAATTGGTATATTTCTTGCCCTGGCTAGAACAACTCTTGTGTGGAATATAAAAGAGGCAAGCCTCCTGCCTCAGCCCAAGCCCTTAAGAATTTTAGTCATTTGGAAGAAATTCCCTGGCCCTTGAGCTAATTGGTGAGGAGTGTCCAGTACTGGATTGTTTCCCAGTGAATTTGCATGCACATTCTGAAAAGGGATCCCTTTCCTGAAAATCTTTCAGATGGGTCTGAGAGTGAACCTCTATTTACTTCAAAACCACTTTAAGATGTTTTGTTTGTAGTTTTTTTTGTTTTGCTTTTGAGCAGGAGATATGTCTACATGAGCAGGTCAATGCATGTTAAAAGTTGCATAATAGAGGACACTGCATTAAACAGTGAAATAACAGCACCAGAAAGCTGTATCAGTGCTGGGCTACCATATAAGAGTGGTGACAAGGCATCACGTGATTGAGTGTAGTGCATGGTGTGGATTGTATCGATTCAGGGGTGGGTGAGAGCCCAGAGAACTCCTGGTATCCCATAATTCTATCTCCAGTGGATCCTTTGAATGTCTAGAACATATGCAAGCTCCACAATATTCCCTCTTCACTCTCTCCAGATCCTGGCAATGATTATTTCATTTTTTTGTGTGTGTCCAGTTATCTTCTGGGATATGGCTCTATTGGGATCACTTTCTTTAATCTGACCAACCTTGAAAGCCAAATGAACAGATGTCCCAAACTTGTTCTCCCTGTGAGGTGCTAAAAGCCAAAGATGGATTAGAGAGGCTTAGCGTGGCTGGGATGTGCCATGGATGTGTGTGCATCAGTCTCTGGTGTGGTCTTTATGCTTCTTCCCTCCAAAGTTGACTTTGGTGGTTCCTGGGACACTTATGGGGCACTTATGGGGCAAAGAGTTGGGACTGGAAGGATAAATCCATATTTAGAGGAAAAAGGGAAGAAATATTAATTTAGCATCAGCCATGCGTTAGGCACTACACTTGGTGTTTTTCATGTTATCTCATTTAACATTTGGTAGGTAGTCTACCATGGGGGTAGCCTTCTTCCATGAGCCCATTTTCAGAGAAACTAGAAACCCTCCACAATACCGAGGCTTTGATCTAGAATATGTCTAAGGGCTTTCATCAGGAAGATCTCGCTTCTAGTGGATTCTCTTAATGCCACAGGTGCATAGAAGTTGTGGACCAACTTCTGTATTGGAGAACTCCCAAGCAAGGCTCAAGGGGTGGACAGGAGAAAACTCACATTTGCTGTCTCCAGTTTGCAAAGGCACAGCAGTGGCTGGGGTAGGTGAGACTGGCCTCCGTGAGTGCAACAAGCTTTTCTAGACTGGGAAGCTTTTTTAAGTTGTAAGTTGACCTGGCCCGCAGCTTCTTAAGATTTTCTAAGCCATAGCTAGGCAGGGAATGGATCCTCGTTCTTGAAATATCTCTAAAAAGAGAAAAAGTAAACATAACCTGATTACCATGGGTCTAAAATTTTCTGCTCCATTAACAGGCAAAATAGCAGACACAGCAGTGATCCTCTTACATGGGTGAGGAGGGAGACTCCAATTCATCCAACATACCTCAGTCAGATCAATATTCTGTTAACAGGAATTTGGTTCAGTAGAAGCCCTGACCCTTGTGTTTGTGGTAGGAGGACTTAAGTAACAGGACACATTGAATTCTGAATATACTTTCATCCTGGCTGATCTGGGGCTTAAATGTAGCCCTCTCCCTTTCTACAGTCTATAGAATAGACCAACAAATTTGCATAGAAGTGAGGGATTCTGATAATCTCCTTCCCACTGTAAAACCAGCTTAAACATAGTTCTGATAAGCTGGGGTGGAATCTATGGCCAAATATCAAAAAAGGGTGAGAAGAGAATACACTGTAAGGGGAAGAGGAGTCTGGTGGGTAGTAGAGACACCCTCAGCACAAAGTCAAAATGGCAGTGACTTGCCTGCATGTGTACCCTGCCCCTCTACCTTTCAGATTTGTGGCCTTGCTCAAATGTCACTTCTCCATGTTTCAATGTCCTCAGCTATAAAATAGGAATGATAATAATCATATCCACCTCAGAAGGTTGTTGTGAGAATTAAATGAGCTAAATAAAATACATGAAGAACTTCCTGGGCAAAAGACAGCACGTGGCTGAAAGCTATTATCCATAAATTAATCAATCTCTTTCTCTCTCACACATCACATGATCAGAGACAAAACAGCAAGATTTCTGAAACACAAAATTGTGAGCTAAGTGGAACGATTTAAGCTACTAAGTTTTAGGGTAGTTTTTATGCAGCAGTGGCAAACCAAAGCACACTCCCATTGAAGTCTCTGTGATTCCATCATCTCATCACTTTTACCAGTTGTAGAAGTATTTTTCCTTGAAAGCCACGAGGAGCACAATAGCATTAGGTTTGTATGCTTTCTGCCTCTCTCACCACTTACTATCTTTTGCTTTATAAAGTAGCTCTTTGTATTTGCATTTTATCTCTCCTAGAGGGAAGAGGGTTCCTTGCATTCTAAACAGTGCCTTTCACATTGCAAGCACCCAGGAAATGGTTGTTTTGTTTGAAGATAGGCTGGGGAGTAACACTAAAGGATTGGGGAAGGGAATAAATAGATCACCCCAGCCAACGGTGATGTCTTCTAACCTCTAGCAATTACAAAGAATCTTGTACCTTGTATTATCTCTTCTATGCTTTCATATTGTTTGACTTTTCATGTATATTTGTTTTGTCTCCTCGGCCAGACTTCAGATGCTCTAAGAGCAGGGATTATTAAGATATTTTTGTGTTCTACATCATATCTGGCACATGGCTGTGCTCATGAAATCTATTCAATAGATACTTGTCTGAGAGCAGAGATGCCTCAGCATCATAATAACAATGAGAGGCTGGAGCAAGTCTTACAGGGGAGCAATTTAAAAAAAAGAAATATGCAACATAGACTGAGAGAGGAAATCTGGATTTAAAGGGAGCTTAGCAAAAGGGTGTTTCTGCAGCAGGCAGCTGTTTGTGACTGACAGCATCAAAGGCACCAGGAAAGGAGCAACCTTGCACAAAGTTTACAAGGAGATAGAATAAATAGGATAATGTGTGGGGTGGGTTGACGTGAATGCAATCCAATGCCTTGGTGTTTGATTGGGAACCTATTAGGGAAGCTCTGGTGCCTTTCTGTCTGCTCAGTGTTCTGGAGTCAGCTGATTCCTCCTCTTCACAGCTGCAGAATCTGTGAGCTGCTGTCATTTGCACCAGGTGGCTTTGTTGCTGTGAGACTAAGGCATCTTGTCAAAGTCCTGGCACCCAGATCTTCTCCTGGTTGATGTTGAAAGGAGGGAATGGTTGGTAGACACTTCGAGAGTTTGATAAAGCAAAAGACTTTAGTAAAAGTGGTTCCTGGGTGGTTGGGAAATAAAAGTGTTTGTAGATGTGCTTGCTTAAAGGTTACTGGATACTTGCTGAAGTTAGCAGACATGGAAACTTTCAAGACTTCTACATTTTGGACTGGCAGAGAAATATTTCTCTGGTTTCTCCACGGAGTAAGAAAAGTTCATAGAAATTTATGTCAGCAGTGATAAAGATAAGAGGATACTGTTCCGTGTGATTTGACACTTAGCAACAGATTCTATTCACACACACACACACACACACACACACACACACACAAATACAAACACAGGGGCACACAGACACACACAGTCCATTCCCTGGCTATGATTCTTCCATGTGGCCTGGAAATCTAATGTTAGGTTTTAATTCCTGTGTAAAAGCACTTTCCACTCTAAGGATGCAAATATCCCTGGGGGAGTAGCAAAATAAGACATTATCAGTTATTCACATCTCATGGAAGTAGGTTATTATGATTATAGGATAAGGTAGGCTTGTTGAGAGGCCCAGAGCACAAAGTGTGGCAGTGAGAGGTTTTCAGAAGGATTATTCTGGGCAACCAAGATTATTCTGGATGAAAGGGGGGAACCACAGGATGGGATTTGAACCTTGAAAGCCAGGTATCAGAGTTTAGAATTTATATAAGCAGAAGAATGGCTTATTGAAAGCTGTATTTTTATAAGATTAATCTTGAGAACCTTGAGCCTGGCACATAGTAGGTGCTCATAAATACTTGTTAAATGAGTCAGAAGGAGAAAGGATTGAAGATAGGAAGGAGACGAAGGCTGATGCAGAAGTTTAGGCATAAGCTAAGAGCTCACCTTCCCACACACTGTCACTTCATCTGTTAAAAGTCACTGTATCACATGACAGAGATTTATTGGACACCTGTTATGTTACTATAACCTGTGACAAATTCTGCAGAGCTTATTGTTCTGGGCAGTGACATTTGTCCCTCTACAGGATACTTCAGTGCAGGTACTATTTGTTTTTAAGTCCCTCTATCCCCTACACCTAACATAGTATCAGACACATAGTAGGTGCTCAATCAACATCTACTACATGTATAACCTGTAAGACCTAATATGCTCAATGAATAGTTGAGAACGTTTGCTTTATTGCTGACATTTATAGGGATGGTGGGCTGGGCAAGGGGACAGGGGTAGCCTTGGGCGGGCTGGTGTTTTTAATCCTAGTCTTCCTGGTTGGTTTAATGGCTTCAGTCATAAGATGCCATTCTGGTTAACATTTCAGCACATGCTACGTTCTGGCAGTGACTGGTTTTGAGAATTTAAATCCTGACATGTACCAATGGGAGTATTCATGGATGATGGCTGGCGCTGAAGAGATTTAGTAATCCTAAACTGTTTCAACATTGTTAGGATTCTTGATTTTGAGATGTGAAGTGGAGAGGGAGACAGCAGTCAGTAATAAGACGCTGAGTCAGGAGAGGCAGGAGTTAAATTGTGCTCTGTGCCCCGTTTAATAAAGTGTTATAGCTAGCGCCACAAATTTGATTTGAACAATTTCTATTTTTCCCAGCAAAGATGTTATTATAGGTCAATCATTTCCATAAGTGCCAGCACATTTCTGATGTGTACTACACTGACAGATGGTTAGAAGACCTCTCTTTCATGATCCCAGGCGGAATGAAAAGGCAATTTACTGTCTATAGGACTGTGGGTACACTGGTAATGGAAGAGAATCATTCTTATACAAATAACTCAGTGTTTGAATCTCAACTATCAAATGAATCTGAACTATAGCCAAATCAATTTGATAAACTATCAAAATATGATTGTACTGGCTCCAGCTTGCAAAGGCAATGCATTAAAATTTTCCCACAGGAAACTGTTTCCTAAAGAAACAGCAATTGCTTGATTGCTTAAGAAAACAAACTTGAGTGAGTTCAGAATATCAGGTGAAAACTCGGATGGCCACTGGCGTTCAAGGTCAAGACTCATGAGAGGGAAATCAGGATGCTAGGCTGCTCCTCTGAAACCCGATGCAGCTTGTCTGTGTGCCCCTGGCTTTCTCTGAATCTATTTCTCTTTGCAAGGGAACATCTTGCCCTTGTACCCTCGGGTGTCCAGAGGCTCCCTGTTTTACACTCAACTAACATTTTTGCCTTCAGGAAAGGAGTTCTCATTGTTTGGGTGCCCCCCCTGAACTCCCTTAGGATTCCTTGCACATGCCTGTTGTTGGGGAGGAAGATTCACACCGCTGGCTCGTGGAGGAGAATGTGTAGAGA
Source organism: Myotis lucifugus (assembly GCF_000147115.1). Classification (NCBI taxonomy): domain Eukaryota; kingdom Metazoa; phylum Chordata; class Mammalia; order Chiroptera; family Vespertilionidae; genus Myotis; species Myotis lucifugus. The sequence continues at coordinate 11,276,825 of NW_005871054.1, read as the reverse complement.
ACAGGGTGAGGCTTCTCAAGCCCCAGCATTGATGCGAAGGCAGTGATTCTGTGCTGTGAGGACCAGCAATGTCAGCTGGGAAGTTCTCAGAGCTGCAGTTTCTCAAACTGTCCTCCCCCCAGCCCTTATTTGCTGAATCAAAACTCTGGGTGAGGGGATCGGCTCTCGAGGCTTTCCCCAGCGCGCCGGGTTAGTCTGATGCATGGTCAAATTTAGAACCACTGCTTGAGGGCAGTTGTGCACCATCTCACTGCTGAGATGGCTCGTAGCTGAGCTCTACTTTGGGAATTGCCCTTGTTTGACTTACCCAAGATTTGGCTCCTACCCAGGGACAGCCTACACCCTGTAACTGCTGATGAAGAGGACTGGCCCCTTGCCTTAATCCAGTACAACTTTGAAGGGCCATCTTAACTCCAGAGCTCCCCATGGGATCAGCTGAGGCCTCTGTTGCAAATGGATTGCTGTCAACTTCCCTCTTCGCCTGAGTTTTCTTCCATCAAGCACTTCCCAGTAAACCCCCTGCATGCAAATATCCATATCACAGTCTCATTGGCAGGGAGAGGAATCTGACCCAAGGCACAGTCCCAGCACTAGCCTGGGTGGCATCTCCTGTGGGCTGAGCAGTCTGTGCACACTCCTCCTGCCCATCAACCCACAGCACCTGGAGTGGGCAGGTCTTCTGCACATACTTTACCAAGTAGCTCCCAGGCCAGGGTTTAGCTTGGGTTGGCACATCAGGTTGCACAAGTAGAAGATGGGAAAGGCCATACTCCCAGGTCAGCAAGCAGAGAGGCTGGAAAGACATCTGTGGACTAACCTGAAAGCCCCAGAATGGGAGCCTTGATGTTAAGGTGATCAATCTTCTTCCCTCTAAAGGGAGGAGAAGGACACTAGCAATTACTATAGGATAGGCGGGGATCTTGGCCAGGATCTTGCATATATATGCTCATGCATTAAGATTGAAAGGTGGAGGAATGCAGTATCACTCTCTACCCTTTTAAGTCATGGCAAGTGCTCATAGTTCCTTTGGATTTTCTGTAAATTTCATTTACTTCTTTTTGGCCAGGTATGTTCTTGTGGTAAAAGGGGTGAAAAATGGGCCTGTAACTTGAGGACCCTCCACAGCTGCCTGTGGTGGTGACATCCCTTTTCTTGCCGGCCGTGTGGTCAGGCAGCGGGTGGGCTCTGACATGTTCTCCATCAGACCCTCTGAGGGCACACACTGCACACACTGTGCCTCAGCCTGGGACCAGCTTGTACAGCCACAGGAGACAGTCTTCGTGCTGTGTGTATGTTCTTGGGCTGGGAGTCTGGTATTTATAATGATTCTCTCCTCTGTTTTAGTTTGCAGCCAATGGCAGGGGCCTTACCTAATTAGACATATTTATGTACTTGAGGCAACATGAGATTGTGGGAATACATGGCACGTGAGGCAGAAGACCTAGTTTCTGGTCCAAGCCCTGTGGCTTACGGTGGCAGTGTGATCTCTAGCAGGTCACTTCCCAGGATAACGAGCTAGTTGGGGATTCTGTCCAACTTGAATGTTCTCGGTAGCAGTCAGTGGTGAAGGTGCTATGACTTAATAGTGCACCTGGTACAGGTGACATCTGGAAACCTATCCTTCCTATCACAGGTATGTTCGGCCATAACAGAGGGAGGTACCTATTTAGGAACATTCAAGCCCCTTAGGAATTTTAGCTATGTGAATTGACAGACTGCTTTTCTGGCTGTCAGAGATGTCCAGAGCACTCTCTCTAAGTTTATTTATCTTCCAAATACGCTAAGAATAGGAAACATTAAGTAAGCATTGCAAGTTCTAAGTACTTTGTGTAATTGGGCCCATGGACTATGCCCGGCACTCTTTATTTGTTATGCTCTTTCCTATTTGGTGTTAATAGCATGCATCATGGCCTGATGTATTGTTATTAGTTAGGGTCTGACTGGCCATTATGAGAATATAAGCTTTCTGTGAGAAGGAGCTTTCTTTTGTCTCCTGCACTATATATGGTGTATGGCACAGGGCTGGTTCTTAACATCCACCTGTTCAACGAGTGAATATATAAATATGCACATACACACATTTACGTAGATATATAATATTGTTAAGCCTCCAATAGTATTAAGAATAAGGTATTATATAGTTTTTGCCACTTTATTTTGGTGAGGAAATGACGGCTTGCAGAGGGGAAGGAACTGGCTTTAAACCCAGGTAGTCTGTCTGGCACCTCCCCTTTCATCATGCTCACACTTCTTCCTTTTGCTTATATTTCTTTGAACTTTTTTTCTTCAAAGAGGCAGAGTCTCATGTACTGGTTACAACACATCCTTTGTCATTAATATCAACCATTTTATGAATTTCTGCTTCACCCTATAGGGCAGTGATGGCGAACCTTTTGAGCTCGGCCTGTCAGCATTTTGAAAAACCCTAACTTAACTCTGGTGCTGTGTCACATATAGAAATTTTTTGATATTTGAAACCATAGTAAAACAAAGACTTATATTTTTGATATTTATTTTATATATTTAAATGCCATTTAACAAAAAAAAATCAACCAAAAAATGAGTTTGCCATCACTGCTATAGGGTCTAGTGTTATTTGTAAACCCACTAAGCCCAATAGGGAAAAGAACCTAGAAGATACATAAGTTCCAGCCAGAAGAAGAACATAAGCTTTTTGGTGAAAATGAAAGTGATGTTGATAGGTGATAGGTAGGAAACCACACATAGTATATTATACTGACTGCTGAATAAGAGGTATACTGGTAGATGAGGGGCTCCCAGATGCTCACTGACCTTAGACAGCTATATAGGATCACCTAGAAAACCTTTAGATTTATTCATGTGTTTATCTGTTTTTTTTCTCATTATTTCCTCTTGTATCTGACTCCTTCCTTCTGGGTTCCTTCCTTCTTCCTATAGTAAATTCATCAGTAGGTGTAGTGGGTCTTGCTTAGAGCCCTGGAAAACACATTTTCTAAAAGCTCTTGCAGATTTTGGTCCTTGCAGCCATGAAGGCTGTGGGAGTCACAGAAGGAAGAATTCTCTGTTGGCTGAGGGAAGAGGTGGGAATTAGAATGACCCTGTGGAAGGGCAGAGGCAGATGAGAAGAGAATAAGGGAAAGTCACTCCTGGAGGGAGAGAGGGAGATGTGGAAGTAAAGGTGTTGATGCAGGACTATGAGGCACTGAATGAATCCCAGGAGATCTGGAATCAAGGTAGCGAGGATTCATAAATGTGTGTGTGTGTGTGTGTGTGTGTGTGTGTGTGTGTGTGTGTGGGTAAGGAAGGAATGTGCACTCCCTTCCAGGGAAGAGGAATCTGGCAGAGTGGTTAGGAGTCTGTACCGAGTCAGACCAGTTTGGTGTTAAAGTCCTGCTCTAAAATTTGCGTGACTGTGGATGAGTTAACCCCTCCAGGGAAGCCAGTTTTTCCTTCTCTAAAATGAGACTAGTAGGGTCTACTGCAGAGGTTATTATAAGGATTAAATTAGAAAAGGCATCTTAAACTTTTAAAACACTGGGACTTGGTAAGTGCTCCTTAAATGTTGTTAATCACTGAAAATTAGAATGTGGACCAGCCCTAAATTGTCCCTATATTTTGCAGATGACAGACCAAAATTGACCTGGATTGCCAGCCCTATCTTGAAGCTTTTATGAATTGGAGAAAGTTGACTTCTAACTTATTTTTACACGCTGATCTCTTGTGCATGGTAATGGGACAAGCTACTCACAGAATGACTGGTCCAGAGGCTCCCTGGAAAACATCATTAGGCAATTCTTCCAAATTATTGTTGTCACTTAGATTCCTAGGGATGGAGTGGAGGAAAGAAGAAGGGAAACACAAAGCCACATAAACATCACTGTTCTAAGAGCCATTTCCCTCTCAATGGCCTGGAAGAATAGTCAGGGCTACTTACAGCTCATCTAGTTGGGTTCCATTGAATGCACAGCTTTGGATTTCTTCAATCCCATTCTTACTCAGCCATCTGAAATAAAAGGCCCATTAAAAAACCAATAATGTCAGATGCAAACAATACAAGGTTTCATAATTGGAAGCACTGGGGCAAGGTCAGACAGTGCAGGTTAGTGCCAGAAATACAATGCCACCCTAAGGCTTGGGGATGGGGTGGACAGGAGACTGATTTATCACTGCATAACCTTTTGAAATGTTTGACATTCGCATTTTGTGCATGTATTACCTATTCAGAGAAATAAATGAAATTTGATTTTGAAAAGGCACACTTAGGCATAGCAGCCTGGATCCTGTAAGGTCTTGGCACACATCATTTGCGTGCAGAGATGATGCCATGGGGGAGCTGATGGAAATCCTCCTCCCGAAGGACAGAAATCAAATGACGATTGAACAACTGTTTATAAGACAGCGAACATTTTGTATCACCTTTCTCTAAGGCCTTAAGCCTCTTACCCATGCTCACCCACAGCAGCACGCCTGGCTGTCATCAGAAAGTGATCTAATTAAGCTGTCACACAACCTGAACATCTCCTGTAACCCATAGGGACCTGGTTATTGGAGGTTTGTGGAGGTGGCTCTGGGTTAAGCCAGAAAGGAAGAGAAATCAATTACAGAGACTGTGGGTTGTGGCGAGGCGAGGTGGTGTGAGTGAGCATGGAGGAGGCTGGATGTGGAATAGGCATCCTGACTGTGCAAAGAAGGTCAGTGAGCAGGTTTCCCTGGACAGGGAGCCCAGGGACACCTTGGGCCATCAGCTCTGCATTGCTGTGTTCCTGGGTGGATCTGGAGACAAAACTGAAATCCAAGGGCGGGAGAGCTTAGCCCAAAGAGCCTCTGACCACCTGCTTTTGATGTGCTGTCAGGTTCTTTTCCCTGTGGGGCTTAGTGGGTTTACAAATAACACTGTTCACAAGCTGGTCCAGAGAAGCTCCTGCATACTCGGGACTCTAGCTTCTAGACTGCAATGGATCGCTATAAGGCGCCGAAAATCACAGAACAAATATGATCTTTTTCTTCCTCCTGGAAGCCAGTTTAGCTGAAAAATCCAGACCTGAGCAAGATAAATCTTTTACAACGTTAGCATTCAATTGGTGGCTTCTGATGGAATAGTAATGCACCTCTCCCCACATCCTGCCAGCCCATCCCCTACCCAGGAGAAAGCCTGGCCCAGGCACATCCAGCCTCCTGACTTCTTTGTCAGCCTCTCCCAGGGAGTGAGAGTTACTGGAGCAGCTGCCCCTACCTGTGGGATCCCTAGGGGTTTTTTGGATCAAACACAGGAGTCAGCAAACTTTTTATGTCAAGGGCCAGTTAGTAAACTTTAGGTTTTGTGGGCCAAGAGGCAAAATGGGGATTACTACATAGATACATTATAATATTCACTTATAAAATAATTTCCACAAAATTTTTGACCAAATTTAAAATATAATAGTAATAATTGAGTACATTTTTTTTTGGGGGGGTATAGGTTTACTATTAAGAATAGTAATTGTTTCTTTCCATGGGGATAGCATTTGGCTTAATGTAGGTTAGATGTAATTTCTTCTCTCATCAAAATGTTCACTTGTAGAAACCAGCCTTAGCTCATGGGCCATGGTTGGCTGACCTTTAATCTAACACAGGGCTGTGTAAATCCAAATGGGCTCCATCTGTTTTTCTGTAGAATAGATATTATTTTCTGAACACATATGTCCTACAAATGGATGTCACTATGAATAAATAATACACAGACAAATTTAAAAGAATGATTATATTCAAAGTAGCCCTTTTGTCTTTATGTATTATCTCAATCAACAGATACCATTATATGGGGTGGTGATGGTGGTGGTGTTATTTTTTATGTCAACAGTGAATCATCATACAAAAAAAACAAACTGTGTCCAGCACTCCTACCCTGGGGTTTACGTTAGGCTGTCGACTCTCAAACAACACAGAGAAGACAACATTTATTAACTACATTCTTAGTCTCTTAAGAGAAGTATTGCTGGTTTTAAAATAAGATGATGATGATGATGATAGCAACGATGATGACAGCAATGATGACAACCTGGACAGAGCATCAGCTAAAGACTAACCAAATCATGGTGTTTCTAGAGTGTTCACTCAGTAGAGGGTTAGGAGGCTCCAGAAACAAAGTCTGTCTTCAGCCTACAGAGTCAAGGTGCTGGCCCACGGAACTTCATTGAGAGGCAAGCAGGTGAGATGGAAGCCAATGAGGAAGGAAGAAAATTCACCTGGAGTGAGCCTGTCCTGTGGTCAGGGTGTGCTGGGAACTGGCATGCATGTAACCTTATTTTATTTTTTTTCTGCTGATTGGCCATAACTAGGTACTTTCTCCATTCAAACCCTCGGGTTGTAGGAGCAGATGGTGGTGGGGAAGGACTCGGAGGCTTCCACACGGTAGGCTTTTACTGCTATTCCCCCTAAGGCACTAGTCAACTGACAATCCTTCATTATTGGATATATATTTATAAGTATATATATCTATATATATCAGTATATATATCTATATCTATAATAATAAAAGCATAATATGCTAATTAGACTGGACAGCTGAATGACCTTCCAGATATCATTCTGGACATCCTTCCAGATGAAGCTGCAGTGGTGGGGGCCGAGGCAGAGGCAGTTAGGGGTGATCAGGCAGGCAGGTGAGCGGTTAGGAACCAGCGGTCCTAGATTGTGAGAGGGTGCAAGCCAGACTGAGGGACCCCCCACCCCCATGCATGAATTTCGTGCACCGGGCTTCTAGTCTATATCTATATCTATATCTATATCTATATCTATATCTATATCTATATCTATATCTATATCTATCTCTGAATAGGGCCTCAGGATTTTGAAAAATGCCAATGCACTGAGAACTTTTTCACTCATCAGTGCCATTTGTCATGCATTTTTTTTTCTGCGTGTACTTGGATGTCCCTGGTGGGAGGAAGTGCTCCTGTGTCCAGTCATGGCACCCAAACTAAGAACAAGTGGCATCTTAAGCTGTGTTGAGTATGGATCTTCTGATTCTATTATTTGTGGACTAAGAACCATCTGAAGTAAGAAAAATGGATTTTGTCCTCACAAATGTGACTTTATCCTTAGAGACATATCTGATAAGTTTTAATTCTTTGGAAAGGAAAGTGTGTTCTGAATTCTGAGGAACCACAGTGCCCATGAATAGGAGTTGGGAAAGAACAGTTACATTATGCACATTTCTTTTGTAGGTTTGGGTTTGCAAGGATCCTTCATAAATTCTTATTCCCTCAGGTTCTTTGCTTCACTTGGGGAGAGGTAAAGCTAAAAGGGCTAGGATACTTTGCCTTCTGTCTTAGGTTCTGAACAAAAAAGATATATGTTAATGTGCAAAACTGTGAGAATGACAGCCCACTCCTGCTTAATTATATCTTTTCTAGAAAGATATTCTGTTGATAAATTTGCCATATTATAATATTAACTAATTTTGAATTACTGAGTTTAAAAATAATACATATGCTTAGAGCAAGATTTAAAGAAATGCCAACAGACAGGTACAGCTGGTTACATTGGTCACTAATCTTCTCCCTCTGTACTGTGGCCCAGGAATCCTTTTTCTGTCGTGTTTGTGTTACACGCAATGGGCAGGTACTCACTAGTTTCCAAAGCTCCTTTTACCTTTTTTTTTTTTAACCTCCATGGTCTTGATGATTCTGCTTCCTCTGCTTACCCTTTGCTCTGCCTAACCCCACTCATCTTTTAAAGCCCAACTGGACACAACCTCCTTTCTCAACCTTCTTTTCCTCATTTTAACTTTTCCTTCAACCTTCAATCAGAATAAAATTTCCTTCTTTATTCTTAGAATAGTTGCTTTTACTTTGCATGTCTTTTATTTTGTTTGTATTTTAGTTAATTTCTTTTGCTTTCCCATTCTCTCATACTTGCCACACCTTCATCAACTCATTCCAACACACACACACACACACACACACACACACACACACACACACACAAATTCCAATTACCAAGAACATATTAAGTGAAAGGATTAAGTATTATTCATCTATAATTTTTATTCTAATACTGTGTACTCTGAATATATGCCTTTGATTTTATTTTTTTTCCTTCTCACATCCAATTCCTCTGCTAGTCTCTTTCAAACCTTTTCCTTTTTTCTCTAATTAACTTATATCAAATACTGTGCTTAGCTTTAGTCTTAAGTATGTGCTTATCTCTACTATTTCTCCCTCTCCCTCTCCCTCTCCCTCTCCCTCTCCCTCTCCCTCTCCCTCTCCATCTCCCTTCACCTCAGACTAGTGCACAGGCGAACGAGAAGCGCAAACTCAAAGAAAGAAAGCAGTGGAACGGAGAGAAACGAGGCATACGAGTGTGAATGGAGGGGAGAAGGAGCGAAAAGATCTCGCCAGCTATCCACGTGCGCGCAGATTCGCACCGCGCCCCGAACTCGACATATCATATAACG
>NW_005871054.1:11247414-11268306 GCF_000147115.1 Myotis lucifugus | reverse complement strand
CCCCAGCTGGTCATATTATTGTTTTGAAAAGGATGAAAATTCTTTCCAGACTGAAACTTACCTTTTGTACACATTGGCATATTAAAAACATATGTATATATTTTAAAATAATACAACAATGTGTGAAATAGAAAGATAAAATGCTTTCCTTACAGATGTAATTGCAGTTACTGGTTCCCTAAAAGTCATCTGTTCATCTGACTTCCAAGGATCTCACAAACACTTGGGGAGCCCCTAGTGCCCTGTTTCTTGGCCGTCTGGGGAAGTGGCTACACTGCCACTCAGGCTCCTGGCACAGAATATTAGAAGGTAGTTCACTAATGACACAAAGTGCATTAAGAACTTTCCCAGAAGTCAGAGGGAATAACTCAAGCTCATTAAAAAAACGTGATTGTTCCAAGAAAATGAGAAGTCATCTTATGCTCAGCGTGGGGCTGAACGGAGCTGCTTCGCATAGTTCTCAGGGAAGATTCGTATCTTCCTGGATTCAGCCTCCTTCCTGTCTTTTTCTTTCGGCAACAAAAGCCTTGCCAGGCAATAACTAGCTTTATTGATGCGTGAGCTATTCTGTCCTTTGGAACAGATGTTGCATCACAGGAGACCATCATTCAAAGAGCAATTTTAAATACTTGAATCACACCACAGCTTCATACATTATTAACACGATTCCATGTTGTGATTCTGAAATGCAAAGATGGGCCATGAGAGAAAAACACAGAACCAGGGAGAAATTTAAATGGTGAGATGCCAAAGTTACCCAGACGAAAAAGGAGTATCCTGTTATGAGAGAGATGATTAAATGAAAAACCAAACGGTCCTCCACTGGATTTTGTTTTTCTCTACTTACAGAATTAGACTTTCAAAACTCAGTCCCATGAAAGAATTTCTTCCCACTGTGTGGATGTGTATATTGTCTTGAACATCTCTAGAAGAAAGTGCAGATGGATTAGAAGTTTAGTTAGCTCCACTCATGTGACCTTCCCACTTTCAGTTACTCGGCATAATGTAGTCTTTAGCTGAGGTAATGTTTCAATCATATCTGAACAATGATGAGTTCAAAGTTTGGGAAATAAATGACATCTAAGTTATCTTTAGTATATTAGTTATTAACAATGGAATTATATACATGTAAGATATTCTCTTTGAAAGTTTTCTTAGCTAATTTCACTGTGTTAAGATCCTAACATTTATTGTTCTTGTCTCCACAGCTGGTGTCTGCTCAAATATGACAAAACACCTAAGCTGACCTTTCAGCTCCATCCCAAACTCCTCCATTCACCTTAGTTGGGCCTTCATCTTCCTCCCACCTCCATCCCCTTCTTATGCCAGTTTCCTGTCTTCTGTTCTTCTGGGGTCACAGGAAAATGTTATCATTGGTTTTTCTCTCCTGAACAAAAGGCTGGAGAAAGTCTCATTTTTCTCTCCTCCCTGTGGGGTCTGATCTAACATATAAACATAGAAGTAGTAAATTGCTCAGAATAATGGGAGAAATTTTGGGAGATTCTCTATCTTTCTTTGTTCCTCCCGATCTCCATTTCCCCTCCTTCCTCCTTAGCTGCTTATGTCCCTACTCCCCCACCCTACCATTTCCATTTCCTTCTGGGTCTGTTCAGATTCTTACAACTTCACATTATACATTGCCTTTCTCCTCCTCTTTCAAAATCAGGTGCCTTGAGAAAAGGCAAATACATTATGTCACTAATATAGTTTGAATTTGTTTGTCAGGTGGTTTCTTTAGTCCTGGAGCAGCATGGGCATTCTGGGGGGAAGAAGAGAGGATGGTGGAAGACAGGGACATTTCAGGGGAAACCATATACCAGGCACTAAATAGCGAAGGTAGGAGAGACTGCTTGGTTTGCTATAAGCCGGCTCTGTTGACACCTGTCTTATTGAGGAGCCTGCTGACTTCCTCCAGACTGAGAATAGAGGCCTTTAGGTAAAACTAAGGCCACTCGCTGTTTGCCTTCCTATTTCTGCTCAGCCAAAACAACATATTTGGAAGATGCAGACTAAACAATGTGTATTACAGGCCCAGAGGCTGATGGGCAAGACAGCTCCCAAGTAAAGTGTTGGTAACCGCTCAAGGAGAAACTTACAGTAGGACCTTTTGGAGAGATTGAATCTTGTGAACAGTTGGAAAGTGCTTAATACCCGTGTTGGATATTAACCTAGAGAGAGAGAGAAAATGAGAATGAGGTAAAATAAAACTGGCTATTTTAACAATTGCTAAAGTATAAGCTTTTTATGTTTAAAATATTAATTTTGAGCTATTAGAAAAATGTACCAGAAAATCCCATAATAGATATAAATCATGCTTACATTTTCTATTTTAAGGTTTTAACTATGGTCTAGTAAGCTATTGAATCCTTAGAGAAGAGAAACGTGCACCTCAGGCCACAATGCAGACTTTTTTTTCAAGATTAAGAAGTCAGTATGATCCAAAAGATTAACCAAAGGACTTATATGCATATATGCATAACCAATGGGCACAGACAATAGTATGGTGAAGGCCCGGGGTGGGGGGCAAATATGGGCCACAAGGAGTCAATGGGGAAAAAAGGGACATCTGTAGTACTTTCAACAATAATGATTAAAACCAAACCAAAGTGTGTGATTTTCAACTAGATAACAAAATTTTCCCAAATCATTTTTTGTTTCTAATCTCCTCATATTCTTTGGAGAACTGTCTCTTCTCCATTCCAAATTATTCGGTTGAGATTAGAGCATGAGTTCCATGCCTCTCCACAGCAGAGTATGCATGTAACTGTCTCCTGGGAAAAGGTTGGAGTCTGGTTAGAGTTGAATCCATTGAGAGACAGTCCGTGAATTTCTATAGCTGAAATTGCAGAGCTAGTATATATTTGATAATATGAGTTCAGAGAGTTTGATTTGGGGGGAATGAAACAAGGAGGGAGGAAAGATAAGTAATACCAGGATAAGGTATTGAGTTGGCCACCACAATTGGTGACTGGTACTTAATGCCAAGGACTTGATTTAGAAGTTTTCAAAAAGGATCTCAGAACTGTTGCTCTAAATAAGGGACAAGGGAAAGCAATTATCTATAGACTACTATTTCCTGTTGGTCCAATGTGTCCTGATGGTCTGAACTCTCTGCTTCTGCCTCGCCCACAGAGTGCCCAGTGAGTTCCTACTGGGTATCTTAGAGTGGTATGAAAGAGTGGTAATCCCCAGGATAGAGTGGTATACAAGGCCAGCCTGGGTGCTGTTCAGTTTGTACCTGCATTGAACTGGTTGACATTTGGGTGAAGCTGGGTGCCACAGCAGTGGTGAAGAAGGTTTTCAAGTGGCATCTGAGAGTTGTCTGACACTGTTCCTCAGCGTTTCCCTCACTCTTGTGAGTTACTCAGAATCCTTCCCATACCTCCCTGCTCCCATTTACCTTTCCTGTGTGTGGCTTCCTAAGCCAGAGTTGGTCATGATTGCTTCAGTCTGAAGAACCTTCACTGGTGCTCTCATCATTGTGAAGGATTGTGTCTTTGGGGGCTTATTGTTTTAGAGTAGTCTTTGGTGTCTTGTTCTCTGTATTTAAAGAGTCAGGGAATTCTTCCTATGGGCTCCCTGTAATGGTTCTCAACTCTTTTGGTCCCTCTTCATTCCCAATTATCTATATAGAACCCATCTTGGTCAATTCTTCTTTTGATTATGTACTTCAGCCACCCTTGAGATGGTCTTCCAATGCTTTTTATTTGGGGGAAGGGATTGTTAACATGCTATACCTAGCACCTGTGAATTTATTTCTGTTCCTGAAATTTTGCCTTTTCTAAAATGTCATATCAGTACAATTATATATTGTGAAATTTTTGAATCTGGCTTCTTTCACATAGTATAACGCACCTGAGATTCTTCCATGTCGTGGTGTGTTCATTGCATTTTTTGTTGAGTAGTAGTCCATTGCATTGATATACCATAGTTTATCCATTCACCTTCATCATGAAGGGCACATAGGTTGTTTCTACTTTTTGTGGTTATATAAAAAAAGCTTTTTTAAACATTTGTGTACTGTGGGAGGAGGGAGGGGAGGGAAGGAAAACATTTTTTATTGGGTAAATAACTGTGAGTGGGATTTCTGGCTAGTATGGTAAGTGAATGCTTAACTTTGTTAGAAACTGCCAAACTGATCTCCAAAGTGGCTGTACCATTTTGCTTTCCCACCAGCAATGTATAAGAGTTCTAATTGTTCTATATCCTTTGGTTATTTTAAAACATATATTCTTTGAATATAAAAGTAATATCTATTTATTGTGAGACTTATGGAAAAATTTGGGAACATCTTCAGAAGAAAGTAAAAATCATCTCTAGTTTCACTACTGAGAGATAACTTCTGTTAACCTTTGGAGTTTGATGTGTCATCCAGAACAATTAGCTTTCATGGTTGCTTTCTATAACCTCTGCGATTCTACTCATTCCCAACAGAAACATTGCCATAACTAAATACCTACTAGCTTGGCACAGTCCTACTCCACATTTGTTATTTAATCATAGCAGCCTTTTATTTTTAGATCTCTTCTCATGTGTCTATGCAACATTCCCTTAATGAAACATCAAAACAAGGATCACATTTAATATTTTCTGACAATCTATTAAATCTGTGTGTAGATTTGGAATGCATTATGTGTTCATAAAATATTGAGTTAATTGGTTGATGTTTCAAAGATGTTTCTTGCTTTTTTTCACCAAGAATGTATCAAAATTCTAGTTAACATACTTGTCAGGTATCACTGCTACTTGGAGTAATTAATCTTAAACAGAGGCAGGGAGGTTTGGAGGCCAGGGATCAGGAGAACCAACATGCCAACTCTGGCCTAAACTGGACACAAGCCATTTCATATCTCTGGACTGGAAAGGTTGTGGACTGAGTAATATCAAGTTAGACACCTCTGTGCCCTGTTTCACATCTTGCCTGGTTTCCTGCCTCCTGTCTCACACTTTCATAACTGGGCCCATTTAACTCATACTCAGCTCAAACTTGGCTCAGTCTCCATGGAAACCAGACTCCTTAGCAATCAAGGGGAATTTAATGAGCCCAAGGGCAGGATTTTAAAGAGTTCATCCCTATTAGCCTGGCTGCATATTCTGTTTTGACCTAATATTCTGGTTTAACAATTGGGCCCTGGTCCTATTCTCAAGGCAAGTAGCAGAGCCTCAAAGCTAGCAGTTCTGGTGCTAGAGGATTGGGTTCAAGTCCTGGCTATACCACATTTTAAGATGTATGGCCTTAAGGGGATACCTGAAGCTTTTAGCTCCTTCACCTTGTATCCAGGGAAATGATAAATTTACCCTACAGGAGAACTTAGCACCACATCCAAGGTCATGATCCAGCCTTATATTCCATTTGCCATAACTGAGACCAATCTGATATCCGTTTTCCCCTAGGAGCATGACCTTGCTTCTCCTTAGTTCTTTTGGGTACTGCAATGCTGTTTCTAGATCTGGTTCTTCATTGTCTCCGTGGGCCTTCCATGATGCCTGAGTGGTCTGGCTTGTTATCTGCTGCCTGATGCTCCTTGTGTCTTTCTGGAACCACTGGAAGCCACAGCTAAGTCTCCCAGATTCTTCTTTCCTCTTTTCTCTAACTTATTCCTCTTCCTTCTGTTAAACCTGCCTGGATCCACCTTTTTCTGTCTGATTCTGTTTAGTCTCTGGGTCCTGATCATATCATCACCTAGAGGTTTGTTGGCCATCTCAAGGGCAATTACTACAAAGACTTTACAAAATTGAAAGTGATTTATACATTTTTAAAACAAACATACAAGTGATACAAATTTATTGACTTTTTCTGTGATGAAAAATGGTTGTCAAATAGTGTTAAAAGACAGATATTTTCAATTAGACATATTTTATTTGTATCGTTAAGTGAAAGGTGATGTATCAATGAGGAGGAATAAAACAGCTTTTGAAAGAAATCTGTGGCATAGAAAGCATTTTTAAAATGCATGGAAATGGTTAATTTATTACTGAAAATAATGCATGTCATCATTTATGAACACTTTTGCATATTTTTAAAAACAAGGAAATACAACTTTGTAACCTATTTAAGTTTTTATTAGGTCTTGCATACTTTCATGAGAATTATAAAAGTGTACATCTTATGGATTGTTGGTAAGAACATCTGATTGACATTAGGAAAGAAAATATACTAGCTAACTTTCATAAAAATATTTGCATAAAAGTTTAGGAGTTGAACACTAAGCATGAATCAAGGAGGCGGCTATAGGCTTGCATTCCATTGTATCTACTTATTTCAGTGAAGTTTTGTTCTCAGCTTTGACAGCCATTGAAATCTAGTATTGATATGACCTGTGAATTGCTTTTCTCAGTGTTAAACAAAGGATCCTATATAATAAAAGCCTAATATGCTAAGTGTCAGGTCGTCCAGTTGTCCATTCAACCAATCAAAGCATAATATGCTAATGATATGCTAAGGCTGCTCAACTGCTCGCTATGACATGTACTGACCACCAGGGGGCAGATGCTCCAACTGGTAGGTTAGCTTGCTGCTGGGGTCTGGCCAATCGGGACTGAGAGAGATGGGCCGGACATGCCCTGGAGCCCTTCCGCATCCCTCCCAAGTCCTGATTGTGCACCAGTGGGGTCCCTTGACCTGGCCTGCACCCTCTTGCAATTTGAGCTGAGGTGCCCCCCCTCCCCCCGCCAAGTGCAAATTTCGTGCACTGGGCCTCTAGTTAAAAATTAATGAGGCACATCCTATGACATTGATTTCTTTAAAGTCTTGTTATTATTACAAATGTAGTGAAAGTAAAATAGGCTTTTTGTGCCATATAAAATGGCATATGAGGCAAGATGTAAATGTAAAAGCATATTATTTAATTCATTTTTATTTATACTTTACAATATTATTTTTGTGTATATTTTGCAATGCACACATTTATACTGCAATTGCATGTGCATCTGCTTATAAATAAATACAATTATTTTGGGACAAGTTTTCTTTCTTTTTTTTTTTTTTTGGCTGATGGGCTAAGGAATCAAGACTATATTGTCCAATGCATAGGATGTTTTGCTTGGGAAGATAAGCCTGAGATTCTGAAGGGCTGCCAGGAGGAAATGGTAATAGATTTGTGCTGTGATGCTCTGGAAAGTAGGATTAATAATAATAATGGCCAACATTTATTGAACACTTCCTCTGCACCAGGCACCGCGCCACGCACTTAACATTGATTATTTTATTTATTCCTCTCCTTTACCTTAGGAGACAGGTATCATTACCATCCTCATATCAGAGTGGAGGGGGCCCAGCTGAGTGAGCTCAGGTATTTTTGGATGGCCCCCTTTAGATTACGCCTAGGGCAGGCCGGTCAGAGGCTCTGAAAAACTTCTCTGTAGTTGTACAGAATACATTAGTCACAGGATGAGATCCCTATCCTAGCCCAACCATTAACCTCTACACATACCATGTCTGGGTAAAAAGAAACCATGTTCTTTAATGGCCAACCAAATCAAAAGGAAACGAAACTGAAGATGAACCTTTGATAAAAGGTGTGTTTTTTAATGTACAAACAGAAGTTTGTGTTGGGCTGTTTTGCAGCTCTCACTATTGGTTGTTTGTTCTTTCAGCTTGGAGCATGCTACCGGATCCCTTTGGGGCTAGGGCGGATCTCAGTGTATCAGGATGTCAAAGTCCGAGTTTTCCCTGACACACCAAACTATGAGAGGTGCTACATTCCAGGTTTCTGGCATCCAGTTGCACATTTTTTTTTACCGCTCATTCCTATTGGACATGAAAACAGTATAGAGACCTTGTGAGAAGGGTTTCTGGAGACAACTGTGAATTTGCCCTTCCCGCCATGGGGAAAGGTGGGAGCTGCTTCACTTGGGTTGAGAGAAGGACTTTAAGACCAGGTGGCAAGGTGCATGGCTGTCCCCTCCTGTTTGGGGGGCCCAGTGACCAGTATCTGACTTGGGCCCAAGCAAGAGGCTGGCTAAAGTGGCAATAGCTTAGCCGGGATCGGCAAACCGCAGCTTGCGAGCCACATGTGGCTCTTTGGCCCCTTGAGTGTGGCTCTTCCACAAAATACCACGTGCGGGAACGCACGTACAGTGCAATTGAAACTTTGTGGCCCATGCACAGAAGTAGGTATTTTGTGGAAGAGCTGATATTTTGTGGAAGAGCCACACTCAAGGGGCCAAAGAGCCGCATGTGGCTCATGAGCCACGGTTTGCCGAGCCGCAGTTTGCCGACCACTGGAGTGGACTGCTATTTAGAAAGTAACCGGAGTCCTAGGACCCAGTCACAGTTCTGACCCAGCCTCTAACAAGAAAAGACTGGAAAATAACCTTGCTTCATATTTGTGTAGCATATATGACCCACAGAGTTATTTTAGAGTACCTCATCTGACTTCACAGTGAGTTTCTAAGATGAGCAGAATTATGATTTGCACCTTATAGAGAAGGGAGGCAATGCTCACAGAGAGTAAATGAATCGCCCAAATGTCTAGACTTGAACAAGAAAGAATAACAGTTAATGCTTACCAGTGCCCTTACTTCCATATTAGGCGCCATTGTAAATGTCTTTCCTACAATAAAGTCATTTAATTTTGCCCACAACTCATGAGGCAGGTATTATTAGCTCCATTTTGTATATGAGGAAACGGAGGCTTAGAGAGTTTCAGTTAACTTGTCTCTTAGAAGGTGGAAGAAAAAATCTAGGCATTCTGGTTCCCATGCCTCTTGCTGATTTCTTTCCATTATACCACATTGGCCAACAAGGACTTTCAGAACCTAAAGATCTCTCCGGGTTAGACCTATGCTAACAGAGCGTTGCCAAGTGCTACTCTTTTGAGACCTTCCTGGATGCTGATGTAAGAATAACTTTAATCAAACTATTAATTCGTGGTAAGCAGTTACTTTTAAATTACATAGGGGAGTTGCAGAAGAGTTAATATTTTAAACAGTTTGCACACCCTTCCCCAAACTCATTTCTAACATTAATTATTTAGAAAGCTACTTCTTAGGTATATTTCAATTTAGCCTGTGTAGGTGCTCACAGGTCCTAAATGGCAAACGTGAATGAAGTGTCAACATTGTGCTCAGAACACTGGGTCCACTTGCATAGGCGTCATCCACACCCTACGCTCTAGGTATGTGGTGCTGAGAGCAGGATGTACTGGGTGGGAGTCAGACATTCCTGCCTTCAGTTCTCGGTTCTATCAAATACATAATCTCCGAGTTTCAAAAAAATCCTCATTTGTGAATCAGGGAAAATACAGGCCTCACTGTTTTGGAAGACTGGAAGATGAGATGAATTGTGTGAATGAGATACCTAGTGTAGGGTCTGCCATTTAGTAAGTAGTGCTCAACAAGTACCATTTTCCCTGCCTTCCTGCCCCAAGATCATTTCTTATGTCCATTCTGTGAGTTTGGGCAATTCAGTCATCCCCAAACCTCAAATTTCCCATCTGTAAAATGGAGCCATCCATAAATATCTCACAGGGCTTTTAAAAGTCTACCTAAGTTAATACAAAGTGAAAGTACTTCCTAAATTATGATTCTGTCCCCTATCCCTACACCACCCAGCAATGCCTCGAGCGATTAGTAGGGCTTGCACTCATTTGCTGTTTTGAACTTTTAAAGTTCTCCCACTCTGACTCATCTCCTTCCTTTCTTACATCGGCTTGAAGGACAGAGGGTCATTCTTTTTCTCTCCACTTCACTGAAGGCCCACAGAAGCCTGGTTCCTTGCTTACAAGTTCTCACAAGCAGGGGCAGGACTGAGACCTGGGCGTGTGGCTCTCCTGTAAGGAGAAGAGCTTCTCCTGGTGTCCTGCCCAGTGAATCTGTGTTCTGGTGGCTGCTGTGGTTTGGCTGTTGTCTAGAGAGACTGCGCTGGGTGAGCTTTGTGAGAGAGGCTGCTGCCTAATTTCTTCCCATGCACGTCTCCCAAACATCCTGCTCCCTCTTCCTAGCACTACTATCTTTGAATCCCCAACTCATCGCCTCTAGAACTAGACATTATTTGTGGGGTGTTTGGTGTGGGTGAGCTCATGATTAAACGGCAGCAGATTGTACAATATCTGCTGGAGATGAAAATTCTCTTCCTTAGAGCATTTGTTGCTGCAGTGTTCACATGCTGTAATGCCCCAAGATATTTCTCTAAAAACAGCAGCTGCTACCCTCCACCACCCAAATAGAAAGGTTCAACCCGAACACATTCCCATTGAGGGCCCCCTGTGTGGGGCTGACCCGTGGCAGACCCTGTACTGTGACATAGCTTTGGCTTTAGATTAGAGGTCAGTGGAATCAGGTGGTGACTTCTGTCACTTCATTGCCCTCAGTCCTGAGCCAGCCGGACCACATTCCTCCTGCAGCCGGGCCATGGAGAAGACAGAGCACATCTGCCCAGATGGACAGACTGACTTTGGGAGCATTCCGCTAGAATATGCCTGTGTTCACACCCATTGTGAAGGGTAAAGCAGAGGAGATGAATGAGGGCAGAGAGGAAAATAATGGGCCCCTCAATAAGTGTGGCAGAGGATTTGAGAACAGGTGCATGAGAGGTCTAGATCACAGCCAGGATCCTCTGGAAGAAAAACATGAATGGTTGAGGGCCTTTTTTGTGCCTGCCACTGGGGATATAGAGATGAAGAAAACCTGGTCCTGACCTTGGAGTGGCACAGAATCTGGTAATTGGAGTTGACACCCTCCCCCCTCTCATTGTCCAGCCTACCCCTGCTGCCCACTGTACTTCCCAGCCTCCTCTGGCCCATCTCTGCTTCAGAGTCTGCCTTCATCCCTACAGAGATGTGACTGGTTCCTGTATTCGCTCTAAATCTTATGTGTGGCCTCTCCCAGAGGTAACTGCAAATCTAAAAGGGCCTGGAAGGATAATAAAGCCATAGAAAACTCTCAACATGGAGGCTGCAGTGGTGGAAGAAGCAGCAGCAGTTTATTTTCCATGGGGGCTGGGATTCTCCTGACACCCCTTCAGATCCTGCTTACTAAGCTGTCTTCCCTCCTGCCTGTGCCTGATCTGCCTCTCCAGTGCCCGCCCGGGGGCTGTCTGCCTCCTAAGCCTCACCTCCACATGCAGGGCCTCTACGGCCCTGCTGGGGCTGGCTGTGCTCATCCATGAGGGACCGAAGTGGCAGGGGTTCATCCTACCATTCCTTTAGTTCCAGGAGTTGAGCTTTGGAGAGTAATTGGTAGCTGGTTTAATGTGCCCATAGGATCTCAGCTGGAATCCTGGAGAGGAGCCTGAGCTGGGAAATAGTGATCTACAAGATGCTGGATCCTCTTGTCTCGGGGAGGGGCTTTCTCCTTCCATACTGGGTCTGAATATGCTGAACTCAGGACAGACAGCGACACTGGGAGTCCCAGCTTGATGAAGATGACAATTAGACACCAAGGCTTAAAGAGGTCATCGAAGATGTAGAGTCCATTTTCCTCATTTGACTAACCTCATGAAACATATTCTGTTATTTCCATTTTGCAGATGAAGAAACTGAGACTTAAAGCGTTTAGTCCAGCGGTTCTCAACCTGTGGGTCGCGACCCCTTTGGGGGTTGAACGACCCTTTCACAGGGGTCGCCTAAGACCATTGGAAATCACATATATAATTACATATTGTTTTTGTGATTAATCACTATGCTTTAATTATGTTCAGTTTGTAACAATGCAATTGGGGGTCACCACAACATGAGGAATTGTATTAAAGGGTCACGGCATTAGGAAGGTTGAGAACCACTGGTTTAGTCCATCATTGTCTGGGGGTGATACTAGCAATGAGGAAGAAATTGGGCTGATTTTACACAGCTAATCTGAGACTCCTTTCTCTCTGAGCCTTCTCTAGACTTGTCCTTATATCTGATTTCTGTTGATGACAGAGACAGATCTTATTTCAAAATAATTGAGCTGAGGATACACCTACCTCATAAGAAGGTGTAGCCTGAGAAAATATAATTCAGAGACTCTGCAGGTGGGTGGAGTAGATGGTTACCTATATGCTATATGAGTGGCTCCTGTAGGAACTTTTCTCTCTCTCTCTCAGAGCCCCTTGCCTGGGAGTCTATCATGATCAGTTCTTGGGCTTAGCATTGCCTTTTCCAGGCTTCTTTTTTAAAAATACAAAATCCCCTGGAAAGAATATCAAGACCTGAACATATTGATGTGAGTTAATGGATCAACTAATTATCTTGCAGATGGAAAGGACCTGGTCTTCTTGCAGGAGAAGGCACACTGGGCAGGTTAGAGGAACAAGGACGAGAGGTTACTGGCATAAAAATGTCACCTTCTTTCAGATCAGGCCCTCCGACGAGAGGAGGTCCTGCCCTCCTTGAACTGACATGTTCAGGCTAAAATCTGGCCCTGAACTTTAGTGTTCCAGAAGGGAAATCTGGCCGTATTTTCCTCGAGTTGACAATGGCAGGCAAAGTTGGCTGTGCTAGATAGATTACTGATAAAAGAAGCAATTGTATAATTTCCATTGTGCCCTAATATCCTCGTAGTCATGACAACATGTTTAGATACTTATAATGCTGACAACCAGGGAGGTAGCTAATAATTTCTTCCCAATCATCACAGTCCCTGTGTAAGATGACTTCTGGCCCAGACTGAATTCTTGATGAGTGCTGTCTGCAGGATGATTCTGTGTGGAAAACACTGGGGTTTACCAGATGTGAGTGGGCAAAAATCACTGCAGTCACTTTGTCCATGTCTGACATAGAGGTGCATCATATACCAGTGATAGTTGTGTGGAAATGTGTCTCCCATTACCTTTCTATTTCTCCAGATGCCACCATTAATGTACCCCTGGATTATGGCCACTTCCTCTGAGCAGGACTCCCTTGAGTGTATCTATACCCTGCCAGTAGTCAATCCACAGCCCAAGTCACTGTCACCTTGCCACTCTTCTTCTCAAGAATCTCTATGGCTTTCTCTTTCCTACTGAAGTAGACCTAAATGCCTCTGCCTTAATGTTTTTCTAATTTTACCAAACCCAAATATAGTCATACTTCTTTCTCTCCAATGCACACCTTTAAAAAATCTTTATTGTTGAAAACACTACATATGTCTCATTTTTATCCCCTCCAGCCTGCCCCCACCCCAGGCCTTCACCACCCTATTGTCTCTGTCCCTGGGTTATGCATATATGCATACCTTTTTAGTTGGGACCCAGTTTCTCCCCATCCTCTGCCTATTCCATAATGGTTCTTTCACATTTTTGTTTTCACTCAACTACTTTTTCCACAGGAAGTTTCTCCTTCCTTACTATCTTTTTAATTTTTTCCTATCCTTCAAATTGCAGCTAAGTTCACTTTATTCCCAAGAAGCTTTTTTTGATGAGTCCAGCCAAGGCATTGGGTTAGTACTCTTGTCTATTACCAGTACCACACAGCTCTACAGATGTGTTATTATTTTCAGGGGTTAATGGTTGATAGTCTTTTCCCCCCAGAAGACTGTGTTCCTTGAGGTGAGCCAGAGCTGTCTACAGATGTCTGCTGTATCTCTCATAAGGCCCTCCATCCTTTCTCAACCACCCTTTCTAAGGCATCACTCTCCGCTTTCTTTGCTTTATTTTTCATTATACCACTTTCACCACATGACATTATCTAGCATTGTTTATCTCCTCAAACAATAAGCTCCATAAGGGTAGGGGCTGCATTTGCCTTGTCATCTTTTGTACACCCAACATCCACAACAAAGCCTCGGATGTACTAGGACTTCAATAAATGAATGTTGACAGAACAAATGAGTTTGCATTCATTGGCCAATTCACATCCATAATGATGCAGAAATGGGGAGGCACCAACCCTTTCCACCATGTGTGTGGCTGCCATAACATGTAAAATTTAACTCCAGTATATATCATTTCCAAGCCACCATAGAAAGTGTTGCTGAATAGCTAATGTTTCAGAGTAATACAGTCTGTAGGGGCACTGCACATTCCTTTCAGAAGAGCCCACTGACCAGGGACCACAGGCAAGGCTAGCTTACTTCTATAAAATGCATATATTCTCTTACTGTGCTGCTTACTCTTTGGATTGCTGTGAGGTTTAAATGCAATAAAGTATGATTTTAAAAAAGCATTAAATTGTAAATCAACATAAACATGGGAAGCATTAGCTAACCAGCTGACAGTGTGAAGAACTGAACTTTATTTTGATGGAGATGGTAAGAGAGATTGTGGACCACAAGGTTGGAACTAACAGTACAGGGAAGTTAGGAGCCCTCCATTAGAACTCTGCAGGATAATGTACTGTTGTTTGTTGGAAGGATGTTTATGGATATCTCAGGAGTTCAGTAAGAAGGATGCCTTTGTCCTTAGAAAAATACAAATGATGTATTTCCATGTTTGAATGCTGATCAGTGGATTCGATCCAAAAGAAACAGTTAAAGAGGCCTTCAAAATCTTATAAATATTGGAAAGGGAAGGAGATACCACCATCATCACCATGATTATCATTGAATTAATCCCTACAACAGTCTCAAAAGGTAGGTATTATTCCTTTAAGAAGAGGAGAGAACTAAGGTACAAAGAGATGAAGTTCCTTACAGGGGCTCCCTTAGCTAATAAATCACAGGGCCAGGAATTTAATAAGAATTGCTAACATTTACTGAGAATTTTCTAAATGTCAGTCATTCTTCCAAGTACTTCATTTAATGCAGTCCAAGGATGCAGACAGTGCTATTCCCAAGTTAAAGAAAGTAAGACTGAGACTTAGAGAAGTTAAGCCAATTATCCAAAGTCACACAACTAGCAAGGACAGAAGCTGACACCTGGCCCAGACAGGTGGCAGTGGAACCTGTGTGCTTCCTTGCTACTGTATACTACCTCCCCAGTCCCTGCCCTTCATGCCTTTGCCATGCAATGTCCAACAAATGCTTTTATAATAAGAAAAGTTACTTTCATTATCCCCACAAACCAAATGAAAGAGGAATGAAGGAAAGACAGAGAGGAATTTAGGGGCAGGAAAGAAATAGCGTGAATTGCTGAGGTGAGTCCCAGTGAAAGAATCTCCAGGAATTATCCCCAACTGGAGAAAGCAGAGGGCATGTTTGCTCTTAGCAGATATCCTAAGGAGGTCTGACAGGCCCACATGTGAGTGGAAGGTGATCATCAGTTAGATGGGGCCTACCAGTGTGTGTGAAGGGTTTGCTAAGATGGGATTATGGTTTATTGAGTAGCAAAAAGCAACATCCAGCTGCCTGAGAATTACATTGACAGGATGCAAAGGCAAGAGAATATTGTATGAACCTTATTTATAGATCAATAGGTAATCTTTCATACACAAAAGGTCAACTTCAGGAAGGTGGAGTGATAAAGAGAGAAACATTGCCTGCAAGTACAATATTGATGTAAAAAAAAATTCACCCAGGTGAATTCCTTGATATATATTCCTTTAGTCAAAGTACATTTCTTTATTCATGAGTGTTTTCCCTAACCACTTTGGGTTCCTCAGTGAAGTATGAAGGCAGTGATGAAGAATACTGATTTCTGGTTGTCTTGAACGCTGTGCCATAAAATGATCAACATCAAATGGAAGAAAAACATTTCTCAGTGTGTGTGTGCAGCAATTAGGATGCTCAAGTCCAATGACAACTCACCCCTACGCCTTCTAATTTCCTGCTTTGGTGGCTGTAATGATAGGCATTTATCCTGGCTTAAGGAAATAAACAACTCCTCAGTTCTACTGGTCCCTCTGATTTCTTCATCCATTGTGTGTGTGTTGTGTTGTGTGTGTGTGTGTTTTTCTTTTCTTTTAGCATGTACTTCATCATCCAAAAGAATATCTGAAATCGTTGCTGTCTACCTCTGCCTGGTTGCTGGATGGTAAAGTTATTTATGACTTCTGCTCAGACACTAAGTGTGGAAGGAAGCTTAACTGGGCTTTGTTTCCATGATATAAGCTTTCAGAGTAGAGGACCAACCATGAATTTAGGTGATTCCTCGTGGCAGTTGGGAAAAGATTTCTGAATCTTGAATAGATATATTGCTAATGTCTTTGGATTCGTAGGGTCACTGGATGCCACATCCTGGGGAGGAGTGTGCAGGTGGGAAAGGCCCACCTTGGGAAATAAGTGAAAAAGGCTTAAGATGAACAACCCTTTGTCTCACCTTCCTGATGCAGATTTTCGTGGCAGTGGATGTGACAGACTTTTGGACACTGTAGAATTATGTAAGGATTTTTTTTTTGGAGCAGTCATGGAAGATCCTTTGACAATGACAGAACTCCAAACTGCTTACTAACTCTTTTCTCTTCCCAGTTAGAAAGCACATTTTAAATGCTCCGTGAACAATATTCTCCTCTCAGGAAAGGATGGAGCTGGAGTCGGTCACCTCCAGCTTTGTCTGAATGTGATAGGGAGCCAGATGGGAATGGGGAGTACTCAACACCTCAGTGTGAGAAAAGGACACCAAGGAGAGGCTGGATGCGATGACAGATGACACAGATTTCAGCCTCTTCCAGAGTCAAAGTCACACCTTTGTCCTCTGAGTTCTGCCAAAGTTTCCTCTTCTTCTATGCCCACATTCTTCCTAGTTCCTCCCCAGACCCAAGCCCCTAGAGAAAAGGCCAAGGGTCCTTGTTGATAAGAATGAATGGTGCTGGTCACAAGTGGGGGACAATATTGGGGTCAAATTCTGCATCAATGATTGTTTTTTGAAAATGTTATTTTGCAATGATTCTTTTTTTTAAGTTTTTATTAATTCCTCACCTAAGAATATGTTTTTATTGGTTTAGAAAAAGAGAGAGAGAGAGAAAGAGAGAGAGAGAGAGAGAGAGAGAGAGAGAGAGAGAGAGAGAGATCAGTTGCTTCCTATAGACACCCTGATCAGGGATTGAACCTGCAACTAGGTATGTGCCCTGAGCAGGAACTGAACCCACAGCCTTTTGGTGGATGGGAAGACACTCCAACAAACTGAGCCACCTGGCCAAGGCTGCAATGATTCTTCATCTCTTTATTCATCTGCTCCCAGTCTACCATTTTCACTGTTATTCATGCTATTATTATCATGGGCTATGGAATATGTGTGTGAGGGGGTGGTTTTCTTCTTGGGTTTATCCTCTGTAGCAGTGCTTTTCACTAGCCATATGTGATAGTATGTAAACTGGGGTGCCCCTTTGCATGTCCTAGGGCACTCTTGCTGTTATTGAAGGGTCTGTGCCTCCCAGATTTCAATCAGACTTTTCTAGGTGAAAAGAGAGAAGGAGAGAGGAATAGTAGTTGGGAAGTAAAGGAGGAGGGAAAATGAAATGAAAGAAACTGGGTAACAGGCACTAATTTATATTTGTATAGTTCTTTTCAGTTTGTATACTGAAAAACAATTTTGCAAAATGTTTTTGCAGGCATAGTCTTTTTTGGTTTTCACAACCACCCAATTTACAGATAAGGAAACAAAGTCTTAGAAAAGGTAATAGGCAGTCTAGTTAATAAATATCTGGAATCTAGTACTTCTGAGTATATATATTTTCTATACTGCTTAGGCATGTCCCAAAGTTCTCATTTTGAACTCATTCCAAACACTCTAGGTAAAAGCTAAAGGTCTTAGCTTTTCAATACTTAACTATTCAACACTTACAGGGATTTCCCTGAGGATGGACTTGTAGACTTCGGTTGATCAGAAATAAT
This sequence comes from Myotis lucifugus, assembly GCF_000147115.1. Taxonomy (NCBI): domain Eukaryota; kingdom Metazoa; phylum Chordata; class Mammalia; order Chiroptera; family Vespertilionidae; genus Myotis; species Myotis lucifugus. Next base: position 11,250,699 of record NW_005871054.1, on the reverse strand, counting down.
CATTCTACAAATAATAGTATATTTTAAAATGTCTTTTGAGAACTTTTTAGTATAAAATATTTTGTAAAAAACGTTTTCATATATAAAGCTCACTTGAGGCTCATGAGAGCCATGTACATCCCAGAAGTGCAGTGACTGGCCCAAGAGTAAGTGGTATGGTCAGGATTAAGCCCTAGATTTTCTGAGTCTAAGACCTATACCTTATTTGTTAATCCACATTTCCTCCACTTCTGTGCCTAATCTAGGCTAGCCTCTGCAGAGAGTATAGCAAAGTCCATTTTGGGAGCCTACACTCCCAACTCTGAAACTAGAAGTGACCATAACCCTAACTCTGAGCAGGACTGCCTATATAATTGATGGGGTTCAGTGCAACATGAAAATGCAGGCCCCCTTGTTCACAAATGTTTCTTTTAAGACAAAGCAGCAGAGAACTAAACCTAGTCTAAGGTTCTCAGAGTGTGGGGCCCTTTTGAGCACAGGGCCCCTGTGCAGCTGCACAGGTTTTGTGCCAACCAAGCAAGTCCTCCAACTGACAATTAACTCATAAGTGGATGACCTTGTTTTTTTTTGTTTGTTTGTTTGTTTTTTTCTCAGATCCAGGTCATATGAACTCTCTTCTGTGAAATTGTTTATTCCTTCAGTCAGTCTCCATTCACTATGGCACATAATGGCCTAGTGTTCCTTAGTATACCTACTAACTCTAGTTCTTATAGGTCAAAATTTAGTAGCTAATATGTATTGAGCATTTACTATGTGACAGATACTGTGCAAAACTTTGTATGCGCTTTAAATTGATTGCCAACATGGCCTCAATTCTGTCATTCCATGTGTTCACATACCTGGTGTTGTGACTTCAGCTTTTCCCATCAAGAAGAAGAGTCTGTTTCTGCCCCTCTTGAACCTGGGCTGGTCTCGAATTGCTTTGGCTCATAAAATTCACCAGAAGAGATGGTGTGCTAGTTCAGGGGTTAAGTCTCAAGAGGCTTGAAAGCTTCAGCTCTCTCTCCTGGAATCCTAGGCTGCCATGAGGACAAGCCTGTGCTAGCCTGCTGGAAATGAGCACCACTCGGAGGAGAGCTGTCATTTCAACTGAGACCATCCAGATCAGCCAGCCTCCCGCTGACCTGCCAACTATCTGCAGATGCATGAGTGAGCTAAGCTGAGGTCGGGAAAATGAGAGTCCTGTCAGCAGCACCATTTCTCTGATCAACTCACAGGTGAGAGAGGATAAGTAGTTGTTGCTTTAAAACTCTTTCTTATAGGGGAGTTGGTTATGCATCATGATTATTTAATAAGTAACAGATTTATTATTTCTATTCTCTCAACAAGGAAACAAGCTTGTTTGAGATAAATAACTAGCCTAGAAAAAGTTTGCTCCGTAGCCCAAATTCTTGTCTGTTATTTTGTGGGGCCACGTCATAGCATCCAGGGCTCTGTCAAGCCCTTGGCTAATTTAAAAGCTATTTAAGTAGAAGAAGCAGTATTTTTGCTGATGGGGGCAAGCCCGAGGGATGGAGCTCAAACACCAGGAATCTCTGCTGATCAATACCATGTCTATTATTAACCAAAACTTACAAAATCAAAAACTGTAATCTGTCAAAGAAAAAAATGCATATATGCAGAACAGAGGATGATGTCTTTGAGGTCGAGGTTGCAAGGTAAGTGCTAGCAGAAATTTTGGCTGCATCACATTAACACTAAATTAAGACTGAGTTCTGCAAGAGGTCTGTGTGACAGCCCATTAATGCAAATGGCATTCCTTGTGATGTCTGTATTAGTAAATGAAAACAAAATGCAATTATATTAGTGAAATTCACTCATTAAACTCAACTAAAGTTCACCAGCAAGTGTCTCTCCACCTCCACTTCTTCCTCATATCTTTGATAAAAAGCAACTGCTTCCCAGAGTAGCAAGTGGACATTTTGCTTAAAAGAGTATTACACACACTTTGATCATAGAGGGGGCACCAGAATACAGGAGTTCTTACAAATATCGGAGATTGGGCAGGTTCTGGAAGGCATCAGGGTCGATGTACAGCAGGTTGTTGGCCTTTTCAATTCTTCTATAAAAGAACATGAACATAATCTCAACAGTAAGGAACATTGCAGTATTTTTCACATTATGCAGAATATATCAAAGTCATCCATCCATCCATCCATCCATTTATCTATCTATTGTTTCAATAAAAATTGAGCACACATGCAGTGCCTTTTACTATGCTAACCCACACAAACTAAATATTAACTCTGTCTTGTTTAACTCTCATCACCAAAGTCCTCCTGGTATGTCCATTAGAGGCAAACAAAGCCCTGGCTGGATGGGTCATTTTCACCCTGAGCACAGCTGAGCCTTTTACTAGTAAGGATCTCCCAGGGTGTGAGGATGCTAAGAAGAGATGAGACCAATATGGGGAATGGAGCTTTTGTATGGTCAGCAGACAAAAGATAAAGGGATGGAAAACAACAAAATGGGGTGGAGAACAAAAGAGTGAAGAGGCAAAGGAAGACAAAGATTGGGGGCAAACAGTGGGCATCTCTGGTTTTAACCCTGAAATCTGAGCAGACAGTAGCTGAAGATATGCCAGTGATTCTCTTCCTGCTATAGACTGAGGCTGCTCCCTTGCGGCTGGTGGGAGGTGGTGACTTCTCCAGGTTGGCCTGTGCCATGTCCTGATCAATAGTTTGGAGGTGAGCATGTTCGAATTTGTATTCCAACAGAGAAGTTGCCATTTCCTCATCTTGCTGGATCAATGTATATTTGCAGAGATGCTGTGTTAATTACTTCCTCCTTGTTTCATTAGCTTTTATGTTGTAGTAACATGTAGCTACCCAGATCCACGTACCAGTTAATTGATCATTTTAAGTATAGTCAGTGCTACTTGGGGGTGAGCACCTCTCCATGTAGGAAAGAGCTGTTCCATTAGCTCTACTACCATTGCATAGGGGGATGTCTGCTTGACCCTGCGCAGAGGGCTGTCTGCTGTGTGGTTCATTTCTCTGATATTTCCTGTGGGTTCTGAGACTCTGATCATGTCTCCTTTTCCCACTAGGGGAAGGAGAGGCCAAGCAGAGAGAGGAGAAAGGATGGAGCAGGAGGGCAATGGGAAGAGGAAGGAAAGGCAACAGTTGCAGAGGATTGATGACAATGAAGGAGAAAGAGGGTGGGGGGGCGAGTGGGTGGTAGGAAGGAAAAGGGAGGGAGAGTCTGCCAAAATGGACAGACTGAGTGTCTGTCTTTCCTAAACAAAGTGTGTGTGTATGTGTGTGTGTATTACATGCTGGTCAT
>NW_005871054.1:11246140-11247146 GCF_000147115.1 Myotis lucifugus | reverse complement strand
ACATTAGTTGAGAGCCGTTTAATATAATATCTTTCTTGGAGAGCCAAGTATATATCCTCATATTACAGGTTCTGAGAAGTTTTCCTATAGTAAGTGAATCTAGATTGATTTTCCCAATGTTTCCTAGTCTTATTTGACCATATAATCTCCCATTCTTTTTTAAACACAAAAAATTCCTGAGTGTTTAATGATACGCAGTCTACTTTGGAAAATTCTGGACTAGACCATTTCTAAAGTGTCTGCTAGCCTATGATTCTATGAAGTAATTTATGGTCATTATATGAAACAGAAGTGGATTTGTGTGAGTACTGACATATTGTAACCTAGAATGTCAACAAGAGAAAGGAAATTTGATTGGAAGAGTAGGGGAAGCAAGAATCATTGACACACTCATGCCAGTTGATGTATTAGATCTAATTTACATTTATCATATCATACATTTGTCACAGTGATATCATGAGGCATGCAATTATATTGTTCCCATTTTATAGATAAGAAAACTAAGGCTCAGAATGATTTTGTATCTTGGCCAAAGTTTTTTTTGTGATTATATGACATAGGCAAGTATTCAGACTAGGACTACTCATCTTCAACTACTGGCTTTTGACTGTGGAATAACTTTGAATGAGAGGATGAGGTGGAGATACTTGCTGGCAGTCTCAGAGCCAAGTTCTTGGGTTTACTATGCAAACAACTCTGGGAGTAGGGGAAATGGGGTATGACTAGGTTCTGGATTGGTGCCTGGACACAGGCAGAGTGCCCTTTGGGCTGACTTTCATCTTAAAATGAAATTTTAGTATGGATATGAGGACAGAGCAGAGCCGGGAATAGAAGCAGACTTTCAGGTGATGGTCAAGAACAGTCATGAGCAAACCCCATAGGTTCTTGCTTACATTTCATGTAATTTGGGCAGATTGGAGAACACATTCGCCTCTATCACTTCCAAGACATCATTCTGTGAGATCTCTCTGTGAAGAAAGATGTATAATTCAAGTCAGTTCAGTTA
>NW_005871054.1:11162039-11245589 GCF_000147115.1 Myotis lucifugus | reverse complement strand
GAAAGAGCCTTGCTTAAAGATATTTAGGGAATGTGTAGGATGAGAACAAACTTTAAGTTACCTCCACTGGGGATTGGTTAACTTTTTCTATAGGGCCAGGGAGTAAATATTTTTTAGTTCAGCAGACCATTTGGTCTCAGTTGCAACTGCTCAACTGATAATTTAGGGCAAAAGTAGTCATAGCTAACACGTAAATGAGCATGATTGTATCCCAATAAAATCTATACTAATAAAAGGGTAATATGCTAATTAGACCGGGAGACCTTCTGGACGTCCTTCCGGACCAAGCCATGGTGGCGTGGCAGAGGCAGAGGCGGTTAGGGGCAATCAGGCTGGCAGGGGGGGGGCAGTTGGGGGTGATCAGGCCAGCAGGGGGGACAGTTGGGGGTGAGAAGGCCGGTGGGAGGGAAGTTGGGGGTGAGCAGGTCAGCAGGCAGAGTGGTTAGGGACGATCAGGCAGGAAGACAGGTCAGCAGTTAGGAGCCAGTGGTCCCAGGTTGTGAGAGGGATGTCTTACTGCCGGTTTAGGTTGTCCTAAACCGGCAGTCAGACATCCCCTGAGGGGTCCCAGATTGGAGAGGAACAGCCTCTCCCTGACGCCCCATGCACTAATTTCATGCACTGGGCCACTAGTATTATTTATAAAGACAACTGGCAGGTTGCACTTAGTGCCATGGGCTGTATTCAGTGACCCTGCCCTAGACCATGAAGTCAAGTTCTTCAGTCTGCTGACCTGGTTGTGGGAGATGAGAACCTCAATTCAGTGTCTTTTAAATAAACATGGACTTAAATCCTTCCCTGGTCAAGTCATTACCCAAGGTGGGGGGTTGCTGTTTCAAGGTCTTTGGGCATTAATATTGTCTTTGGCATAAAATACCCCCCCAAAAGATCATTTAGCCTCAGTTTTCTTTTCCTCCTGGAGTAAATTTGAGGGCAGTGGAGAATGTAGTCCACTGTGCAAAAAGCCTAGAGTTTGTGAAGAGAGAGGGTGGCTTAATCAGTTAAAGTGGCTCACAGATGATACATGCTATTAGGCCTCCCAAGGAAGACCTGCATGCAGTTCCAAAGCCAAAGCTGATTGTCTCTGGAAATCTCAAGGCAGCATGCATTCAAATTGGCTGAGGAAGAAGCCTGTTTGCTGGCCTGTTTAGCTGAAGAGCTCAAAAAAGGCCCTTGATCAAGGGACCAGCGTGAAGGGAGAGGGGAAGTATAACTGTGAACAGCAGCCACTTCAGTGAGGGGGGGCTGGTGACATCTGGGGCTTGTCACCTCAGTGAAGATAGGGTCATTTATCACAAGGCCCCATGAGAGAGGAGACATTTTATGAGAGAAAAGTGCTTATTCTAGGATAGCATCTTTTATGATTCACTTGGTAAATTTAAGTCTTCACAGCTTTTACAGTTGAACATAGATAAGGTGTGTGTGTGTGTGTGTGTGTGTGTGTGTGTGTGTGTGTGTGTGTGTGTGTGTGTTTAATAGAACATGTTGGATATTGGCCATTTATCTTGCTCCTCTGTCCTGCAGATAGAAGGGCACTTTTAGGAGGAGTGGAAGATTTGCCCACGAAGAGAATAAGGCATGGGGGAAAGAACTAGACAACAGAGGGAGTTTAAATGCATATAAAGTCATATTTTCTGAAAGTTATTTTCAGGTTCACTTACAGTTATCAATAGGTTGGTCACTGCTTGTGGTCATATCTCAGTCTAATAATGGCCCAAAGGTAGGCATTTCTCCTTAAAAGATAACTAAAAATTAATAGAACAAACAAGCGAAGAAACACTTCTAAATTAATTCAGAAGGCAGTTCACATTTTATGGCCTCACCTTGAAGGATAGGAGGGGGTATAGGGGTTGGGTGGGGTTGGAGGAGCCTTTGGCTGGATGAGCATTGTGGGGAGGTGAACAGTGTGCTGTAGTGGGAAAGTACCTCACTGAGAACAGTCCAACCCAGTTCTGTTTCTAGTTATTTCTATTATCATTTACTAAGTGTCTTCTATTTACCAACATTCTACATGCTTTCTCTCCCATCCTTTGAACATGCCCATGAAGTCAGCATTTTGATCTCTATGTTAATAAAGAGCCCTGCCTGGATGCAGAACCGTTTTCTTGTATGTACCTGCCTCCCAGGCCACGTTGGGCCTAATATTTCCACTCCTATATCTTTACTCAAGAGAAATAAAAATTTATGCACTTTCAAAGACTTGTACACAAATGCCCATAGCAGCTTTATTTGTAATAGTCCCAAACCAAAAGCAACCCAGTTGGATAAACTATGGAATATTCATGCGATGGAATACTGCTTGTCGATAAAATGGAACAAACTGCTGATACAACATCATTGAATCTTTAAAAAATTATGCTGAGTGAAAGAATGCAGACATAAAAGAATGCATACTGTATGATTCCATTTCTATGTGGTTCTAAAACAGGAAAAACCAATCTGCAGTGAGGGAAACCAGGGTAATTGTTGCCTGAGGCCTCAATAGAGGTTGCTGACAGGGCAGAGGCACAGGAACTTTCTGGGGTGATGAAAATATTCTATGTTAAGGTTGGGGAGGTACTAACATGGGTGTGTGTATATATATGTGTCTAACTTATTGAACTTTAAACTTAAAATGGGTACATATATTTTATTGTATATAAAATATACTTTAATGTTATTTGAAAAATGCCTTCTTAATAAGGAAGAAGACTAAAACTCCATTTTTGTTTGTTTCATTTTGAGGACTGAATTAAGAAAATAATGGGAGAATCTTAGTCATGTTGTCAGGCCAGATGTGGTGTTCAAATCCTAATTCTATTTTGGTGATTCTATGTTAGCTTCCTTCCCAACTTGGCTGTCTTTCCCCCCCATCCCACATCTGGAAAGTGAAGAGTTGGCCTAGATCAGAGTTTCTCAGCTCTGGCTGCGCTTTAGAATCTTCTGATGGACCTTTACAAATTCCAACGCCTGGATCCACACCAGAGAGTTGGATTTGTTTGGTCTGGGGTTTGACTCTGGTGTTGTTTTTTCCTCCCTTTAATTCTCCAAGCAATGGTGAGTCTAATGCGCATGAAGGATTGAGACCTGCTGGACGAGATGGCCAAAAGGTCCTTTTAGATCTATGATTTCTGTCTTAAAACTTGCTTCAGGACAAGGGACAATTTTTCCCTGTCTGCTAAGACAATAAATTAAATAAACAAGGTTCCTGGAGTACAAGATAATGAGACTAAATAGAAGCAAGAGAAACCTGGAGATAGAACCTGGAGATAGGAGTAAATAGAACAGGTATGAGTTAGATTAATTTTTTCATAAGTAAGAAAGTTTCAACCAGAAGTCACAACACTGCAAATGTGTAGCAAGAGATGTGGAAAATATGTAGTAACACCTTACATTTGGTTAGTTAATTAACAATATATTTTTCAAATGTATAGCTTCCCTTCATTTTCAGTGTACCTGTGTATATTAGAGTTAGTGTAGCCAATACCATCTCCAGGTAGATTAACAGGTGACCTGGCTTGGCTAAGATAACACAATTGTGGGGATCACTCAACTGGTCTTTGAAGGGAGGATGTGGAATCTTTCCATCCAAAGAACTTACCTAATTAAGAAATCATTCTTTGTCTCAAATGATTCTGTTAAGAATATTCTTTGCAGTTGTGACAAATCATTACAATTGACACAATTCAAAGTGTGATGGTGTTTCCTAAAAGTTAGAGGTAAAGGTTCATGATAGAGGAGAGTTCTAGGGTTGGGATAGATCTCAAAGTGGCCCAGTGGTCTGTATGGTAAAACAATTTTTTAATAATAATATTAAAATAGAAATTTTCACTCTCATTCTGTGAGCATATTATGGGACCTTACTTGATGTGTGATATGGCAACAGCTATAACACAGAAGCAGACATGAGAATGCATCTGTCTTCTGTTAAGCCAGATGTTTAAAATATTTGCAAATATGTGAAACCATGGTACTCTTCTTACTAATACATTTTGAAAAGGTGGTTATTTTGCCTGAAAACTGTTATTTATATCAATATGTAGGAATTTATTGTTTTTAAATGAACTAACAAATAATTTTCCAAATTTAATTTTTAGTATTGTAAAAGTCAGTAGCTATAACTCATATAAGTAAATCTCTTTGCTGTCCTTAATAAGTGATAAGTGTATATAGAGATCCTGAGACCAAAAGCTTTTGGAACTGTCCATGGTAGACACTGAATGCTGCCCTTCTTGGGCGAGGGGTCCTGACCCTTGGAAGTTTATTTCCTGAGATGAGGCTCTCATCTTCTATGACAGTGCTTTCAATTGTTCGTGTACATGTGAATCACCTGGGGATCTTGTTAAAATTCAGATTCCAAGGGGAAGGGCCTGAGGTTCTGCGTTTCTAGTACCTCAGGTAAAGGGATCATGCTAGTATTGAGATCACACTTTGGACTGCAAGGCTCTTTAGAAGAAAGGTTAATAACACCCCACCAGATCTTTCTCCCAAACACAGACATAGGAGAAGGTATGAAAAGAATGATAGAGGAGTGAAAATCAACTTAAGGGGAATGAAGTACTTGATTTTAAGAACCCCAAATCCTTTCTAAAAAGCTTTCCCTTACTCTCTCATCATTAAAGTTTTCCTACCCATTTTCACAAGACTTCTTTAATTTCTCAGTTAAAGCAATTCACACATTGTGTTGTCATTGCTTTTCAGGAGTGGTGGTAGTGGCATTGTTTAACTCCCCAACCTGCTTTGTGTTTCTGGATGGTATCTTATCAGTCTATCTTTGTATCTCCAGCATCTAGTGGTAAGTTGGCATGTAATAGGTACTCAACAAATGTTTAGTGGATGGTTGGATAGTTGAAGGAAAAGTAGTCTTTGAGTCCCGATAATGGCACCCACAAAACTGCAAAGATGAAGTTTGTCTTCGGTATTTATTTACCCTCTTTTCTCTAGGCAACATGCCCAAGTCTGGTAAAAGGTGGCAAGGTTAGCTTGTCTGTGAGATAGGCTTTTGTCCCAGTGGTTTTTACATTTAATACAGCATGCAATGGGCACATGTATATTTGGTCTGCTGTACTGATGATGTCTGGATGCCTTTAGCTCTACTTATCTAGGTCCCAGATGAAGTCCTTGAATTCACAAAACACCCGTATACCATACTAGAGGCCCGGTGCATGAATATTCATGCACTGGAGGGGTGGGGTCCCTCAGCCCGGCTTGCCTCCTCTCACAGTTCAGGAGCTCTCAGGGGCAGGAGGCGACCAGGAAATCAGGGGAAGGTGATGCCCCCATTACACCTCTGCTGCTGCCATTGCCGGCAGTGCAAGCCTTGGCCGGCCCTGATTACCTGAGCCTTGGGTGGCCCTGGGTGGCTGGGCAGCTGCCATCCAAGGCTTGCCTGCGCCTCAGGCCCACCCTGGGCATCTGGGGGCTGAGGGTGGGTCCGGCCGCACTGTGCACCTGCCGCCCTCCTCCCCAGCCCCGCTGGGCTGAAAGGACTGTGGGACTCTGGCAGGGCTGAGGGGACTGGGTGCCTCCATCTTGTGGCTATGGGCGCCTCCATCTTTGTGATGGTGTGACAGTCAATTTGCATATTCCCTCTTTATTAGATAGGCTTTTCCCTCTCAAACCACTCTAGATGTCAGCATTTCTCAAGCTTTGTTTTAGTATCCCTCAAGCTTGTCCTGTTAGTACCTTTTGTTGATGCCTCACATGTCATTGGAACAAGTTTCCTTGTTAGACCAGGTCTGTAGCTGCCAAAGTCATATTCTACTACATGTTCTGCAAACCCTTCATGGACAGCCAGGCTGGGTAGGTTTATTTTCCTCTTCCAGTTCCTCCCCTCCCTAATCACAGATGCAGCCAACAGCTCCATCTGTCATCCCTCTTGGCTCAGTGGCCCAACCCAAGCTTTAAATCCTAGGGTCATCTCTGACTACTCTTTAATATTGAATATATCCTAAATCCTCTCAATTACTTTTTTCAGTATTTCTTGCAAATGTCTCTTTATTTCCCACCATCATTATCGTAATAATGGCTCTTTGTAATTTCTGTTAGACAAGCAGTTCTTAACTGATGACTCAGGAGAGGTTTGAGTGGGCCATGAGTCATCTTCTTTCAAGCAATTAAGTGTTCTGATGATTTAATTAAAATCTGGAGTAGATTCAAGGTGATGTATGTAATATGCAAGAAAATAAAAATGGAGTGGCTACTGGAGAAAAGGGTGGAGTAGAAGGTGATGGCCTAAGAGTTTATCTCTGTCTAGATACAGGAGTGTATCTAATACCTACAATTGGGTGCCATGAGCATGATTGTTGTTTGGGAAAGCAAATGGAATTAAAAGAGAGGGATAAAAAGTGAAGGAGGGAGAAAGAGCAGGAGGGAAAGGGAAAGAGATTTTCTGGAGGTAGAATGGTATTAAAGTTAGAAGTTAGAAAAAGTAGACAATTCCTTTATTACTGTGTGTATGCATCTCAGAAATTGTTTAAACATTAATTCATTGAGTTCTAAGTAATGGAAGACAAAGGGTTGGGAAGGTCATAAGGGAGTGGACACTGTGTGTAGAGAAGAAAGGGAAGAGACTTTGATTGGGTTCCTTGGCTTCAGTGTGGTCTGCCAGAAAGAACAACATTTTAACCATGGGGACTACTAAATCCATTAGCACACAGACCCTGGGAGGTGTTCATATTAAGGAATTTGAATCTTCCACTCTCTTCACTGCAGCATTGTAGAGCTGCATGAGGAGACAAGGACTCCCAAGTGGCAGGAGGAAGTCTTTCATCACTTTAGCAAATCACTGAAGCTCTCTGAGATCCATTTCCTCTGTGAGATACTGCTAAGACCCTGTCTCTCAGTACATTGTATACTCCATGCTCTGTAGTTGGCGGGGCTATTGATGACCATATGAATAATGCATGCCATACAGGAGGAACCAAAGCACACAGTGTTATGCAAAGGTCATGCTGCTTACTATTATTTTTATTACATCACTGGAGCCAGGAGATGTAGGTTCTAGTCTCAACTCTGCCACTAATTAACCACTCTCCTTGAGTCAAATCAGTTACCTTTGCTGGGACTTTGTTCTTCATCTATAAAACAACACTATTGATTCAGATAATCTTATGGGTTCCTTCTAGACCTAGAATTCCATGATTTTAATTATTTCTGTGATTCTGTTATTTAAAGACAGCCAGCCACATGGTTGGCAGTTCTCCATGGCAGCCAGCTTTCATTTCTAACAAGCTGGGGTGAAGGCAGGGGCTCTGTGAAACATCCTTCTTAAGGCACCACATCTGTTCCCTTAGGAGCAGCTCTGTGGGCAGACCCATGAAGGAGCAGCAGCAGGGTATCCAGCAAGGGCCATTCTCCCTGAGCCCTGGACATGGTAAAAAACTACCCCTGGCCTGGGTCATTTTTCTCTTGAAGGTTTTTATTGTCAGCTTAAAGAGGGCTGCATTGAGCTCCCTGTAAGCCAGTGTTGATTTATTCCTTGTCATCTATCCCAAGCTTCTTTACCAAAGAAACACCAAATGTGTGTAGACATGGCAGTTATTGTGGGCTTTCCTGTCCGCTTCTGTCACCCCACAGCACCCAAAAATCTTCCTTAATAATCTCTCTGGGATCTGTTGCGCCTTTTTGCTACCCTTGGCACACCTGTAACATGACCCCCTCCCTCCCCCAATTGGCTTTCATCCTCCTCCCAGCCTCTGTTTTCACTCTGTAATACATAATTACGCTGTCTTTTATGCTCCTTCATTTTCCACCCCATTAACTCTGATTCTCGGCACAAAAGTGCCCCCTTTATGGGCTGCAATGAGGGAACAACAAGGAAATCACATTTGGCCGTTTCTGAATTTGAGTCACACCGATTGTTTTCTTTTCCTCTTTGGAATGCTTGAGTGTAGCACCCTCATAAGCACCCTGCATGCAGAGCTGTTATCCATTCTGTTCTTTGCTACGTTTTCTGAATTTCTTTGAATTTAGAAATTCAGGGGCCTATTTTCACTGACTCTATAATCCCTTTCTGAGCAGTACATTTACCTATCTCACCCCAAATGGTAATCCAAAGCCCTACTCCAGGCTCTTTTTTGCTTCACATTGGTCCTGAGAATGTCCCTGTTTTTACAGCAAAGAGAACTATAGGTCAGGAAAAAGAAAGATGGTTTTTAAAAAGAGCTTCCTATTTTATGAGACTTTGCAACTACCTGGAGAAAAATGCAGTAATTCTAGAAAGTAAGGAGGAGACTAGATTCTCTGCCAACACGAGTCTTTGATTGAGCTGGTCAAGGCCACCCAAGATGTTGAGAACCAGTTCAGTTTATGTCCAGGCCTTTTCTGTGCCTTGGAAACCTTTGTTTAAACAATTACTTAGAAAGAAGCAAAACAGCCCGGCTGATGTGACTCAGCGGTTGAGTGTCGACCTTTGAACCAGGAGGTCACTGGTTCAATTCCCAGTCAGGGCACACGCCCGGGTTGCAGCCTTAATCCCCAGTGGGGGGCATGCAGGAGGCAGCTGATCAATGATTCTCTCTCATCATTGATGTTTCTATCCTTCTCTCCCTCTCCCTTCCTCTCTGATATCAATAAAAATATATTTAAAAAGAAAGAAAGAAGCAAAACAATGAATGGTGGAGTTGTTCCTGTTGAGGTCTGGGGTGTCGGCTGCATGGGGCAGAAGAGAACCGAGATCTCCTTCCTCACTTAAGGAGCTTTGAGGGGCTCTTCTGTACCCCTAGGCATGTGTGCAATTTAATTGTGAAATACACATTTGTGTTTTACTAAAATAATTTCAGGTCATGAAGATCCTGTTAGGAAGACATCTTTTAGGAAAAGTTATCTTGTTTTGTGATGCTCCTGAAAAGAGAATTTCCTGGTATCGGCACAAGAAGGAAGGGATTTTAGTAGCTATCTTCTAGTTACTTTCCTACTCATGCCTCCTCTCCTCTCTTCAGATAAAGTAACAGATAAATTAACAAAAGCACAAGAAACTGTATTTATGTGAGAAAATAATAACGGAGCTGGTCTAGCTTAAAATGTTCCTTATTTATGATGATAAGAGTGAATTTTTACTCATCCAAACAAGTTCCGTTACATGGGTCTCCCTGCTGGAGTTGTAGAAACAATAGTCAAAGCTAGCTGACTTCCAGGAAAGGGGCTATCTGTGTTCTAAGCCAGACAATAGAACTAGCCTTGCAGACCCCGACAAGCTGTGTGAAACAGGTAAAGTTATTTAACCTCTCTGAGCCTCATATCTGAAATGAGGACAATAGTATTTACCTTGTTAAATAATTACATTTTAAGTATCTGAAGCTTAGTAAGTGTTAAAGAAATTGTTTTTTTAGTACCATAGTTGTTATTTTTTTCTAGAGTCTAGTGACTATAAATTCCTTAGGGCTAAGGAATTTGTTATATTTCTAACTTGTCATCTGTGCACCAAACAGGCACTCTGTAACTGTGTGCTGAATGGACACATGGCATCCGCAGGGCTTGAAGTCCTGTAAATATGTTTTTATTGATTTTAGAGAGAGTGGAAGGGAGAGGGAGAGACAGATAGAAACACTGATGAGAGAGAAACATCAATATTGATCGGCTATCTCCTGCATGCCCCTTATTGAGGATCGAGCCAGCAACCCTGGCATATGCCCTGATCAGGAATTGAATCTGTGACCTCTTACTGCATGGGGCGATGCTCAGCCACTGAGCAACACCAGCTAGGCTCCTTTGTCTTATATTGATTAAAGTAAACATTTGCTTTGCCCTCACATCTGAGTAGTAGAGCAGGAAGGAAACCCATTCCAATACTAAGGCTCAACCTTTAAAGTTTTCTCCAAGGAGAATTCTCTAATCCTCTAGAATCAAGACATTTGCCTTCCTCTGAGCTTCCCTAGCACACTCCTTGTGTCTTTACCAGTGTATTTAATCATAGTTGGACTAACAGTCATGCTGGCTATGCTTCCTTCCAGTCCTAAGCCCCTTAGGGCTGGAACTGTGGCCATTGTTGAATTCTCAATAGAACAAATCCATTACATCACACCATGCAGGCTTAAATTTTATTGAGTTGGAGGGAAGAGGTATTAACAATGAATGCCTTAGCATTTTTGGTACCAAATCTCAAATTACTTTTCAGGTCTCTTATTCAGTCATATTCAACAGAATACAATTTCTGCCTTTAAGATGCTTCTAATAAGAAATTGCTCTTTAGTCTTTTCCATTGAGACTGATTTTCAAGGCTTCCTGTTGATTGACTAAATTAATGAAAGAAGCAAAAGCTGTTATCAGTGAAAATGATAATGCACAGAAAGGTATGGTAATTTACCTAAAGTCACACAGCAAGTGAAAGGTAGAGAAGCAGAACCTGGGTCTGTCAACTTCCATGCTGATGTTCTTCCAAGCACACAATGCAGCATCCTGACACTATGGATCCTTATATCTAACTTTAGGTTATGAGTAGCCACCTCCTTCCTGCTTGTTCATGATACATTTTCTTTATTTTTTTTCTAAAAATGTAAGTATTTGGAGGAAAAGAAAAACATTCTGACCAAATGGTAGAAATTCTGGGACCAATTTATTATATCAAATCCTGATTTAGATTTCAGAATTCATTTGAATAGATTAGTTTCACAACTTGTATATCTAATTATGTTTTCCTATGTCACCAACTACAAGCAATTTCCCTTCTTTTAGGATTATTGTATCTTTAAATGTAAGGCATAAAACACAGGAATTACCATAGCAACTTGCTTTTCCAATTAGACGGCAATCACTGACAATCAATATGATTAGACAAGGTCAGTGACAGAGTAAGCCCCATAGTCTTTCAAGAGAGCTAGGGAGGTGCAAAGACAATGAAGAAATGAGAAGACTATTGGAAAATATCTCCCCAGAGTTGAGAGTGAGTCTTTTATTGCTTGCTGCTTGTATAACCTAAAGAGGTGTCTTATAGTGTTAACAGTTTATAACCTGCCAGCAAGAACTGGGGAATGGAGGCTGAGAGATGTTCAGTTGAGGTTGGTTTTTCTTTCCTCTAGTCCCCAAACACTTTACAAAACTAAGGACTAAAAATCACTGAGTTAAAAGTGAGGATAAATAGTAGCTGAAAGGGTTGATAATGATGAGTCAAACTCAGGGAGCTATTTTCAGCTTGAGTAGGGAATGAAGGTATTTGAGAGGAAATGCAATGGGATGGTCCTTAACCAAGTTTGCCTGGAGGGGGGCTAGGGGAGTTGAGTGTAGCTTCAGGCATCATAGGGAGCTTAATTAGTCTCTAATCCTGCATCATCGAAGCTTCTTTCAGTGGCTTCCACTTCCTTCCCTCTCTGTACTGATCTCAGCTTTACAGGAAAACTCACACCAGTGCCAGTGTCTGACAACTGGTTAAATCTGATTGAGGTGGGTGGGGATTACATGTCAATAGGGAGCAACGCTTTAACAAAAGAGTTGTTATGAATATTGGACACACAGGAACAGATAGTAGAAGTACTTTTGGAGCCTTTGGATCTTTCTGGAGACCCTTAAATCACATCTTTGATCTACCATGATTTCATAACAGGTTGGTTAAAAATGAGCTCCAGCTCTTCACCCACTCACGAGAAAGAGGAAAATGAAGCAATTGTTCCAGCAGCTGAACTGTAGGTGTCTCTCAGACACAATGCAACACCATGGAAAGCAAACACAAAGCCGTGCTCCCTGGGAGCATTTGTGTTAAGGAGGCAAGACCTGGAGTCTGGAGGGCTCAAATGATTGACATCTACGTGATTAACTTTCTGCCTGATACTCCTGCTCCCAATCTCCCCTTCCCCAGCCACTCTCTGCCTAGTGACTGAGTGGGAGGAGGCCAGTTATGAGAGGGGAGAGGCTGAGAGATGGAGCTTCTGAAAGTTGGGGAGATCAGGCTTTGGAATATTGCTCAACCCCTAACAGGATCCTGAATAGTTAAGGAAAGCTGCCCTGCTCCCCTGCGGCTAACATTCTCAAATCTCTCTCCTCTAGCAGGGTTTCTGTGGCCATCGAGACACCTTTAGAGCACAGCCGTGTGTACAAGATCAGCAGCTGCCATCTAGTTTTAGCTTTCCACTTGCTTATCAGTAATATACATATTTGTAGATATGCATATATATTTATACATTTTTAGAGCTAAAACTTGGGGAAAGTTGCTTTTGGTGTCCTCAGCATCTTGTTTCTGCAACTCCTTCCTGCCTTTCAATCATTTCTTTTTCCTTGAGATGCTCGGTAGCTTCCAGCAGCCCAGTTTGTCAAGGTAGATGGTAATCTAAAGTGTATCTTCTATTTACATAATTGGTTACCTCCGTCTGTCATCCTGTTTTCAAAGGAGAGCCAGGAGAGGATGGTATACTATCATAGACAATAAAACATTGATGTTGAGAGTTCTGGCTGATATGGAAGTCTGATATGTTGGCCTCTCTACCTTTAGATACATACCAGTGCTGGATGAAATAGACCAAGCATTTAAAAAATACTTAGTCAGTTTGGAAACTATGACAGTGACTCTATCCCCAACCTGATCAGAATGATGAATATATACTGAAGCCGGAGGACCAAGGAACAATTCTAATGAGCTTAATGGTCAGGTTTGAAGTTTCAAAACCACTTGGATCTTCCCAACTTGCAGATCTGTATTTGTCTGAGAGGAGCTAGAGCTGAACCACCCGCATAAAGTCAGGAGTCAGGAAAGGCTGCATATTAATGAGATGGGGGCTCCAAAACTCCCCTTAGTGACTAGGGAAACATCAAAGAAGCAGCCTAGGCCCCAGGTGGGAACAGTCACCTGCAAGTAGTAGTAACACCAGGCTGGTGACACATGATGATGTTGGTTGAGAATTCACACCATCACTGGGTACAGTAACCTCAAGCCATGAAATTAATGGAAAGATCATCACTAAACTGGAGAATATGAAAATGCTCCACAGCAGCAAACGAGAAGCTGTCTATTAGGATGTTTCTATACCCAGAGCATGGGATTCTCACTGAACATATCTCATAGATCCTAAGATAGGCTGAGGGAAAATGCTGCAAATTATACAAGGAAATACTACACCAGAGAGAATATTTATACCTTAATGACTGGGGGTTAAAATAAGACTACAAGAGATTTAATATTTTTCAAATGCTCAAAGTAATAAAGGAAGATATAGGAATCATAAGATAAAATAGAAAACTGTGAAAAGGAACAGATTTATAAAAAATATTCCTGGAAAATGCTGATATAATAATTTGCATTCAAGATAATTAAACTCTCAATAAATGGATTGAAAAAATGATAAGGTGAGTAGAACATGTAACTTCTGGAAGAGTAGAGAAGAAGAAAGGGAGGCTAAAAAAAGCATAATGGTGACATTTCAAGCATTCATGGGAAAGGTTTTACTATGGCATATTTATATGTTACTTATATGTGTAGGTGCTGAGTGCCAAATGTCTTCTGAAGGATCACGAGTTTATTTCCATAAGGCCCTTGTATATTTCCTAAATGTAAGTCTAAAGCAAAGTGTTAACACATGCATAGACCAGAGTGGCATTGCCCCAGGTCATTGTGGTGTAGCAAGTACAGTGTACATGCTGCTGCAGCCAGCAGGTTCTTTATCTCGGAGGAAGCCGTTGCAGGTGCCTCTGGGGGCTTTTTACACCCTTGTTTCCTGGTCAGTTTTAAAGGAGCCCAATGTCTCGTTTTTCTTGTGTTGCCAGGCTTGGATTCCAGAGACTGGATGTCTTTTACATTGATTTCCCTCTAACAATATTCAAGACCCTTTGACAATAAAGATAGCGAATTCACAGAACCTTTCAGAGAGGCCCCTGTCTCACAGGGCTTCCCAGACAGCCTCCTGGGAGGATTCAGAGGAACACAAAAAGGAAAGTGATGCTCTACTCTCTCGTTTTCTGTCCAAGACTAACAAAGAGTGTACCTTCGTCATGTCATACAAGTGTCTCCGCAGGGATTTTTTCAGCACTCTGTAAGGCTTTCGGTTTGAACTAGAGGAGACATGTTCCTTGCAGACTCCTTCTTTTTCCCCAAACGATACCTGATCCCTATGTTTATCATTTTCCTGAATTAGGGATCCTTGCCCTTGTCTTTTAACACTTCAATAGCTATCAGTATTCTCTAAAACATCGTGTCAGCATGTAGTTATATGAAATAATTAGAATACAAAAGAGCAATAAGGTGGTGAAGACCTGGGGAGTGGGGGTGGTTAGGGGCTGGGCGGAGGTGGGTAAAGGGGGGAATTGGGAGACATCTGTAATACTGTCAACAATAAAAACAAAGAGCATGCATAATAGAATCTCATTTTGATTTCTTAAAACCGTGTATCAGCAGAAAAGGAATTGTGAAAGGCTGTTCACCAAAATGTTAGCAGCAGATATCTCATTGTGGAATTATATAAAACCATCATTTTTTAAAAAGCTTTCTGCATTGTTTGTTTTTCCTACAGCAAGCATGTATTGCTTTTATAGTCATAAAAATTCCTATCTTAATTACGAAAAACAAAACCAAACCCATTTCCATCAGGGACAGTATTTCTGGCTTCACAGTCTGGGCGAGTTGCTAGGTTGTTACAGGAAGGCAGACATTGCTGTGCCAGGACACGGTGCCCTGTGAAACAGTATTCACCATGTTTTGGAGAGCCACTTAGAAAACAGAGTTGTTGTTCACTTTGTGTTTCCTATTCAAGTGCATTTGGATTTATTTGAGGAACAGGCCCAGGGAAGTGCTGCAGAGGTGGGCATGGGGATAGTGTGGCTTGGTAGTCCAAAGTGGAATTTGAGATTGTTGCCGACTGTTGTCCCTCAGACCAGGGAGCAAGTCTTCTTGGAAGAGGCTCTCCTGATCCCTTGCCCTGCTCTCATTGTTCTCCCCATCACTACTTCGAACTTGCCATCTTACTCTTTCTATAAGGTACTTGATCTTTTTCAAAAGATTAAGAATCTAAAATCCACGAGGGTGAGGATCTCTGTCTGATTTGGTCACTGTTGTCTCTCCAGTGTCTAGTAAACAGTAGGTGCCCAGTAAATGTATACCGCGGGAGGAAATGCATGTTACATGTTTATGTGTGTAGGGAGAGAGGCATGGGGATTAGTGTGAGTAGAAATGAGAAGGCAAGAAAGGGAAGAGCATGGATGTGGGCCCATGAGGAGTTAGATCTGGGTAGCAGGAGGGTCCTTGTAAATGAATAGTAGCAAACAAAGTTGGATGGTTGAACTGGGGAGAAATGAATGATAATAAAGAGACTTGAAAATAAGACAGGAAAGAATCAAAATAAGGAGTGAGCACACTCAGGGGATGTGCTGAAAGCAATGACATTATGTCAGGGCTCAAGCATTGATATAGGGGGAAGAGTCTCTCACCCCGATTAAAGGAGAAGTGGACACTGATACAAAATTCAGAATAGAAATGAGCTCAATGTTTTTTTTCATTGTCTGTCTGTGATAATATTACCTGAGTCAAACATTCAGGGTTTAAAGGCTGTGCCTTTGGAATCATTTCAAATTCAAACCACCTGACAATGCAAGATAGCTATACTCGTGCAGAAACAGAACATTTAAGGAGATACCGACTTTTTTCTTTAGGCTTCTCTGAAATTCTAATTAAATGAAACTGAGCTGTGCCTCCTGCTTAGCTCTAATTTTTTCATACAGTGCATTTGAGAGCCACCCCCCGCCCATGCATATATATTGGAGCATTTTGGTGGGGCTCATTTGTGATGAACATGGGTAGAAATGGAATTCACTCAGTATAAAATGTTTACATACTACAGTGAGCACGCCTTGGCTGTTTCTGAAAAGGGAGAGCACACTTTTTTGCTTAGTCCAGCTTCTCAGGGCGACATGTCACAGAGCTCCGCTGGCCATGCAGAAAATCTAACTTATACGAGCAAACAGAACTGCAATTAGGGTGGGCAGAGCTGAGACCCTCTCTTTCCAGAACTGTGCATATCTCTTATTAAGAATTATTTTGGTCCTCATGTTATCTTTGATTGCTGACCTTGGAGGATTAGAAATATATTTCTGGGTTATTCTAAGGAAGATTCAAAATAGGGTTGCTCGAAAACCTTGGAAGCAATTTACTAGAGTTGACAGTGAGTCTGGTCTGAGGAGTTTCCTTGAGATCCTTCCTGAGGACCTTCCTAAGATCCTTTCCTTGTTAACCCCTTGACCCCCTTGCCTGAAGGGAAGGCGATAGGGTCTTCCAGCCTCAGACAGAGTTTCCTTCCGGTGTCATTATGAGACATTTACTTTTAAGAAGTGAAGAGGAAGAAGACACTGGAGAAATGGTGCCGTGATAGTTGCTTAACAGGACTTTCACCATCCTCCCTCCACATACATAGAAATTCATTTTGGAAGTATTCCAAGGACATAGGCAAGGCAAGTGCACATTCTTCATATCATATTTTATACTGTAGAGTCTAGAGCTGGTACTTTTGAAACTTGACCTTCCCAAATTTTGCCCAGTGGTATAATTCTGGGACATTTAACCTATGGCTCAAAGGTGACCATCTACCTCTGTGTTTAAGAATTCTTTGGAGTGAGACTCAGACCAGATTTGATGTTGATGGGGGAATGAGATTTTAAATGCCAAAGACAGGATGATAGAATAATAGTGGAGAGACACCGCAACCTGAAAAAAGGATAGTCAGAGCAGTGTGGTAAGTCTCAGTAGGGGGCCAGGGGAAATCTGGCTAGGGTGGGAGTCAAAATTCACAAATGGCCTTGATTAAGGGCTGAAAAATTCACTGCCATCAACATTTTCTCCTCTACATAGGATGGGCACAGAATCCACACGTACTTGTCACTGTATCTTTTGAAGTCCTTCAAAGGACATCGTTTTGCTTTTAATCATACATTAGTGAATGTTGGAACAGCAATTTCCCTTTTTTATGGCTTTCAATGTGACATATTAAGCTCTAAAGAGCCAAATGTATCTCTAAGTTTGGCATGCCTAGACTCCAGTGGCAGGAGCCAGGAGTGCAAATGGGTTAGGACCAAAGGGAGGGAGATGATGAGGAAGGACCAAGAAAATGGAATATTTAGTTCAGTCAAATCCTGTCATTTGCATTGTTTAAGGATTGCCAAGAGGCAGAGGCCAGCTGTAGTGTTGTGTCACCCGTAAACTCACTGAGTAGACATAGCTTATTTTTTTATCTTGACATCAACAACACTTTATGAAAAAACAAAAAAGGTGGCATATAGGAGATCTTAGAGCATTTTTAAAAGCATACCAACACCTCATATATCTATGATGGAGAAAACTAAGCATTTACTTGACTTTCTCTAGAGGTCAGGAAAATACTATTGTTGTTCATTGGGAGAAGAATCTGTCCCTTTATGACTTCAGCCCTACCTGGGTTTGGGGGGACACTGAGGAATTTTACTGTGCTCAGGAAGGAAAAACACTTTCTGTACTAAGAGATCTGGTTGTACCAGCTTATCCCAGGCATGGTCTTCCATTTTTACTGTGCTTCTGACTTGGTGTGGTCATAGCATGTGTTTATTATTTACTCAGTGAATTAAATCTATGAAAGCAGAGAAATTGGGCAGTTTGGGCCCTGAAATGAATTTTGCATGTGCCCTGATTTGACTGTGTAATTAGGCTGAGGTAAGTGGACATATGTAAATCTCCCATTTCCTTTGGTTCTTCATAAGCCCAGTCTAAGGGACATCTGTGCCATGGAGAGAGCTGACCTCCTAAATAAGAGTTCCCCCAAATCAATGACACTAAGCCATTTTAAATGTAATTTTATTCTGCCTATGTACACAGGCCAGTATACTATCAGGACAATGTTGGACAAGCTCCTAGCATCTTACCTATAGAATCATGGGTGGGGCATTAAAGGAGTCAATACCTGGGTGGATTCAGGTAGTTATCCTAGACCATGGAGCTTTTCTTTCTATTATCATTTGATCTTTCAGAGCTTCGTGGAAGCCCCAGGTGCGTAATGTGATGGAAGGACAAGGGCTGCGGGAGCCTGGGTACCTCTTTAGGAAGACCTCAGATTCTCATTATGATTTTGCTTCTGTTTCATTAATAACTGCCACTCGGGACACTTTCCCCTCTCCCCTTTGCAAAACCTTCTGTGCTCCACACTGATCAAACTCCCACCTCTTTGAGCTGCTTTCCACACCCTGAGGTCTGGACAGTAACATTTAGAGGTTTCTTATGTTCTGATTTGTGTTCTCTGTTTCACACAAATTCCTCTTATTTCTATAACTACATTACAAACTTCTTGGGGGTTACATCCAAATTCCATCTTTTCTTTCAGCTCCTAATATGCAAGTCCAAAAGACGAATGATAGATTGATAAAAGCAGCTAAGGAACTTCTCATAAGAATGAACCTGAGAGTTTGCGATGTGCTGTTCTTTCTGATTATCTAGGTGTAAGCCATGGGGGAGATTCACACTTCCAGTTGGTGAGGAGCACCTATTCTGTTTATTACCATTCCCTCCAGGAACCCTCTCACCCTCCTACCTTCCCTCATTCATTTTATACACCACACTTAAAACTGGAGGCATAACCTTGTTCAAGAATGTGCAAACAGGAACTCGGTAATGAACTCTTGTTGCTGCTATAAACTTGATGGATGGCTTGGGGAGGAAGGGCATTAAACAGCAATCTCAGTCCAGTGATTAGCTCTGTGGCATTCCTCCTTTGGAGCTCATGCAGAACAGCATAGCTTTCATTCTGCTCTAGGTTTCCAGTGAGCTTCATTGGGTGTGCCAGGAATGTCTCTGGATCTGGGCTGGAGGAGGAAGGAGCCAAGAAAGTCTTTCTGTTTCCAGCATTCCCACTGCCTTCCTTCATCTCACTTCTCCCAACCCACCTAACTCACAAACCCAGCTGTGCTTGATCTGGATAAAACCTTATATGCTTCCCTCTGACTGTTGCCCACCTCAAACTGCCAGGACATAAATGCATATATGTAGTCTCCTACATTTTGCCTGAAATATAGAAATCCTGGCACAAGGAGTGCTCAGGTTCAATTTGCCCAGATGAACCATATACTGGGTTAGCTCTTGAAATAGTTGCATGTGAATTGCATTTTCCATGTCTGGCTGTATTTCCAGAGCACCGTCAGAGGGGCTTTCAGGATCTGAGACAATACTTTCATAGTGACTAATTATACTAAAAACTGAGGACTATTTTAACAATAGAATGTGATCTGACAATGAGAAAGAGAGTGAGAACACCTTTTCCCATTATCATTTGGTTATAACAATGGGGCACAAGTTTATGCATTTGTCCTGTGCTTTTCTCTAATTGTTTCATGTGTATTTTATCAACAACTACTTTGGAACAGGGTGTGTGAGTCATTTATCTCAGATCCTTCACTACACAGCTCCTTACACAGGAGCAGTATTTTTTAGATTTTGTCACTCCTATGGACCATGGACCAGCAGTGTTGGTCGCACCTGGGAGCTGGTTAGCATTGCAGAATCTCAGGTTCCACTCAGATTTCCTCAGTCAGACTGTCTTTATTAGTTAGCTGCCCACATGGCTTGTATGCACATAAGATTTGAGATGCCATGATGGAGGAGACACTTAGCAAGAACTCATAAAATGCTCATTGCACTTAACCAAAAGAAAAATTCTCTCTTGCAAAGATGAAATTCTGTGTCTTGACTAAGAAGTTCTGGATGAATCTACATGTTACTCGAATGTTAATTCCAAGGGGAGGCAGAGAGAAGTAGGCAAAAACATGAACAAAAAAAGCCAATAAATATGGTTGACTTAGAAAGGAAATTTCCATTAAAATGATGTTTTGATAAGATAGTTTGGACCAATTTTTAGTAATAGACACACCCTTTTGGAGCATTTCCTCTTAGAGATGGAAAAGGCCAGTTTTGGATTTTCACTGCTTGGATCAGACATTCATCCACTTCCAGGACATCAAGATTTAGTAGGAAGTATGAGAAATGCTGAGCAAAAACACCTGCATGTGAAGTTATATACTTGTTGGAAATATTTGTTGCTTTTTCTTCTGATTTGGATAGTCTGTGCCTATCTGTACTGATGCAACTGTAAGACTTTGAAGGTGTAACTTCTCTTTAATAAGTGAGTGGCAGTATTGCAAAAAGCAAAGCACTACATGGAGAACATGCACGGGTTGTGCATCAGAGGAATCCCACCTCCATGACTTCCTAGATGTTGATCTCGACCACTTACCCAACTTCTCTGAACTTCATGTCCTCACCTGTGAGATGAGCACAGATACCTGCCCCAGCTGCCACTGAAGGACTGGTGAGCTAATAGGTATAGGAGGCATTTTGAAATCATAAAATAGGAAACCAATGCAAAGGTATTCATACTACTGTTACTACTACAAATAAAATGGACGATACTTTGTAAATTTGCATTTCTGTATGTCCTACTTCTCTCCATTAGAGAGCAATATTACCACCCTCCTATGTTAAATATTATCTGGATCTTGGTGCTACATTCAGAGATATTACAGAATAATAGATTACTGTGTGCACATTGGAGTCAGAATGCCTGGGTTTAAATCCTGGCTTCATCACTTATTAGGTACGTGATATTGGGCAAGTCATACAACACGTATGGTTTCAATGCCCTCACCGTAAAATCAGGATGATAAGATTATGATAATTAAATAAGGTAAAGCATGTAAAGTGGCTTATCTCAGTTTCTGGCAAATAATCACTCAATAAATGACAGCTGTGATTGTTATTATTCACCAGCATGGGAACTCTTTAGAGCAGGACCGTGTATCTTTATCTTTATTGCCCAGAACATCTAGTGATAATGTTCTAGGCACTTACGCTTCCTCAAATCATTCCCTTACCTGATTAACACATATTTTTCGGCTCAAGGAGGATTTGTGGAATTATTGACTGATGGATGGATTCTGCTTCTCTGAGTTTGCTTGGTCTGTCTTGGAGTTGCTCACAAATAGAACAGAACAAACACAACAGCACATACACTAGTGAGAAGGAGGTGTCCCTGGCTTGAGAAAGCTCATTAACTCTAGAAGCCTCATCCTCACAGATGTTCAGGGAGTGATGGAAGTCACAATCATTTACTCTGTGAACCCTGATAAATCATTTGATGGATTTGCCCATGTCATCCATCAGCCTGCACTTGTCTTGAGTACTTGACTGAAGTCTATAAATCTGCTCCCTTTAAAAAGCCCCAACAGGCAATCTCTGATTTGGCCTCGTTTTCTTGAAGTTAGCGTGGAACTTCTCTCTGTAGGATTTTTTTTGTTTTGTTATGGAACTTGGTGCTGACCTAAACCAACCACCCTTCTCCCCCCAAAGCAAATGTCTGCTTTACTAAATGGAAAGTCACACCTTAAGTGTCTTACTTGATTGGACTGAGAAGTTTTATGTACATATAAAGAGAAGCAGGGAAAGTAAAATATAAAGGAAGGTGTAAGGGGCACATTTTAAATAAGTACATGAAGACTGACACCTCAATTTTTAACATTCAGAAAAAAAAACACTACCTGAGTTCTCCACATGTAAAGCACCACTTTACATGCTTTACCTTATTTAATTATCATAATCTTATCATCCTGATTTTACGGTGAGGGCATTGAAATCATATGGGTTGTATGACTTGCCCAACATTATGTACCTAATAAGTCAGTCAGACGGAGAGGGAGCCTGTCCTCAGTAGGTGGGAACTCGAAGGCACTGATGTCAGTGCGATTACGGGAAGCTCATCTTCCTCCAGTTTCCGTTTGTGTCCACATGGACTTTGCGGTCCAAACAATTAAGTCCAATCCAGATATGGTTTTTCATTCATGAAAGCAAATCTCCTTAAGCACATGTGCCACATTAACGGAAATCCCACCAGAAGCGATTCAGTCCTTTGAAATTGTCATTCCCCCCTTTGTGTCTTTTTCCAAAGGCAAATTGTATTGGAGGAGCCAATTCATGAACTCCTTAGAATTTAATGCCAACACGGTCTTCAGATGCTGGTATTTTTACTGGGAAAGAAGAATGAAGAAGAAGATTTTTAAAAATGTTGAAAGCCTGGTTTGGGGAAGAGTTCTGAACGGTTGGGAAAGGACCCAAGCTGACAGACCTGCGAACTCTGCCCACCATCCCCCTTCCAGGGTGCCCAGCCCTGTGTGCTGCTTCGGAGGGACATGAGGAGAGAGAAAGGCAAGGGCAGTAGTCAGTGTGCGGTTGAGCTGAGACACCATGAAGGGGAAGCAGAGCTAATGTGCTCTTTTTATTATTCATACCTTGTTTTTATATGCACTTTTAACTTTTTGAAGCGCGCTCACATCCAAGTGCAAATTACATGTTTATGAAGCACTTGGCATCAACAATTGCTATCTCTGTGCCCAGATTATTTCAGAATCTCAGGCCCACTGGGGTTGTTAACTTCCACTTTATTCATTTAGGCTCCTCTGGCATGGGTCCCTCACTCTTATGCCTTTCCTCTCTGCCTGTTTAACTTCTGGAATGGTCTGAACTATAAAAACACATCTCTGATCATTTGATTTCCACGCAAGCTGACCAGGGTGGATCTGAGCACCATAAGAGAGGTTTATGAAGTGTAAGATTCAGGTATTTTATTTGTTAGGGGGTGGGCAGGCAAGTGGGTCCATATTCTATTTGTGTCTTTTACTGTTTAAAGCATCTTATTAAGTCATAAACGACCCAGATGGATGTGGTCATGATGGGCATTGGCTAAATGAGGAAATAAAAATGAATAGTTTGTGCATCGATTGGAGCTTGCTTTTAGATTGCATCTTTTTTATTTTAATACCATTCTATTAAAACACACACACACACACACACACACACACACACACACACAAAATCTAGCAAGAGTCTCCAGGGCAGAGCCAGAAGGCTATTTTTAACTTGAGTATTATGCTGCCTTAATTGTATCTTCTTTGAGTAGACAAAAACAGTGAGTTACTGGCAGAGGGGGAAAAAAGGCCAGTTCATATTCTGGTATATCTGTGAGCCCCAACAAACATCTGAAGGTCTCTCCCACAGCTGCCTTGTCAAGAAAGGTCGGAAGGGTAAGCATGGCTGAAGCAGAAGTCTTAAAAGGAGCTGTTGCGTGGCTGTTGATTAGAAAATGGAAGATTGTATTTGATGGCAATTCAGAAAAGCCTTGTCTGAGTAATCTGTCAGGTCTTGCCTCCTGGAAGCCTTAGCTGCTGAATGAAAGGCACTAAGCAGAGGTCACCAGGACCATGAATGCCTTGGAGCATCAAGTGGCCAAGAAGGTAGAGGGTCTTAGAGATGGAACATGTAAATGAGGGCGCATCTATGCTTTCCTCATCAAGAGATCATCTACAATATGTACATTTTTATTGCTATAAGCTTGCTAGTTCACAGTGCACGCTATGGACTCAATATTTGCTTCCCCCCTTCCAATTTATATGTTGAAGCCCTAATTTTTAATGGGGTGATGTTTGGAGGTGGGGACTTTGGGAAGTAATAGGACGAGGTCATGGGAGTAGAACGGTCATGATGAGATTGGTGCCCATATAAGGGGATAAAGAGATCAGAGCTCCCTCTCGTCTGTGTGGGGGTATAGCAAGAAGGCAGTTGTCTATCAGCCAAGGTGTTGGTTCTCACCAGAACCTAACCATGCTGGCATTCTGGTCTTGGACTTCTAGTCTCCAGAAATGTAAAATGTAAGTGTCTGCTATGTGAGCCACCCAGTCTGGTATTTCAGTATAGCAGCTGGAGCAGACTAAGACAGTAGAGCTCTTGTATTTTTCCTATAATCCTGTCTAGTAAAGGAAATCCTACACTATCTTTATGGATAAAGCATAAGGGGTTGAGATGTGGAGAGTTATAAGGAATGTAGTGTTGGAAACATTCATACCATCACTAGATCTCAAGAATCTGTTTTCCCTATCAGACTCACCCTCCCCTACCCATCACACAAAAAGAAATCAAAGCAGAAACAAACAAGCAAAAACCCAAGCATAAAAATATACACCTAATACATTATTCTCTTTTTGAGCTGGGTAGCTATTAGATATTGTAAAGTTTATTTTAAGGACTCACATAGAAACAGTTGAAACCAGGAGACTTAATGGAAACACTAAAACCACATCAATCCAAAATGTGACAAGAAAACAGCTTCTTGTGTTTTTGGTGAAGCAATAAATACAGTAAAACTACTTATTTTCAGAATATTTATGGAGAACAGAAATGAGGTAAGGACTTTCACTTCTAGACACTAACTCATGTTCGTTTGACCTGGGTCAATAATGACAACTTAATTGGCCAAATTCTTACATTTCCCAACTGCTGACTAAGTTAATTTGCAACTTAAAACAGGCATCTCAGTTTGCAAACCCTTGGACTAAAGCCAGTCTGATCCCAAGCTTTACCCAGAAATGAGTTGGCACACTGGAACTTGAAAGCAAAAATGTAAATCAGATCATTCATGTGGTTGTTCAAAATAACTCATTTAATTTCTATCATTAATGATGATATTTGAGCATGCCCCATGGCCATGTGCTCGTGGCCACACCCCAGCTTCTTCTTTGGCCTTATCTCCTACCACCCTCCCTTTTTTTAAAATTCTCCAACTACATCATATAGACACACTGCACAAGTTCATGAATGTTGTTTCTGTGAATTGGATTCAGACTTAAACATCATCCATCTCAGTAGCTTTAACTCAGGATATTTGTTAGAATCACCAAGGCAGCTTTAAAAAATGATCAATATTTGGCCCCACCCTAGACAAGCGGGATTTGAAAATCCATGGAAAAGGTAGGCCTGTGGTTTATTTTAAAAGCTACCTATGGGATTTTAAAGTGCAATCTGAGATGAGAACCACTGAACCTTGTTATCCTTTTGAGGCCCAGGGATTCGGATCCCATCTTCCCATTCAGAGTCTAACTGTCCCAACACTGGCCCCCAGGTTTTTACTAGGAGCCTGTAGAATCATCAGCCTCTACCTCTTGCTTTGCTATTCCAGTAAGTAGGACTCAAAGTTCCTTTCCCCATTAATTCTCAGAGTCACAGAAGGCCGGGGTAGGAATGTACCTACCCTTACATTATCTAACAGGAGGTGTTCAAGGAGGCAAAGTGGATTGGAACCTACATTTTCTAGCACTGTCACCATTATGGTTTTAGTTACCTGGTTTATGTCCTTTCCTTTTATCTGTGCTGAATGAGGTCCACGGATTGAGAATTTGGAGGATCCTCAACTTTTTTAGTGTGCTTGCAAGTTCTCATCCAATAAATCTTTCTTTATAAGTCCCTCTGTTAACTTTTCTTTCCCTTGTGATTTGGGAGTGGAGGCTGGAGTGTCAGACTAGTATTCTCATTTTTATATGCAAGTAAATCACTTGATTATATTTTTTGTCCTTATGTTATCATGAATATTTCAAATGAATTTTATATGGTTCATATTTATGGTTTGGGAGCTATTTCACATTTTGGCTCATTGCGGTCTCATCTGCATATACGTATCTCAGCTGATGTTGATTGGTCTCATTTACATATTCATCATGCTCCTATTTTCAAAGATATTTTGTTATATACTGGCTTTTCATCCCTCTCCAGTGTTATAATAGCATGGTAGGTATGTTTTTAAATTGCTCTCATTTCCATACATAATTTTCCTGGTTACCATAAATCACCACATTGTCACCTAGTCCCCCTACCCTATTCAGTGTAATCTTCACACTTTATACCAAGCTGACATAAGGCTCCGAAGTAATTAAAGTCAATGTAAACAGTTTACGGTGCACTTTGCAAAGCCACTTCACATTGCAGAGTTTAATGATTTCCTTTTCCCCCAGCCGGTCCCAAAGCAGGGAAGAGGTTTGAGATAGTGATGCTGATGAAAGCTAAGGTGTGAACAGTGATCATTTTATTTCCGATGGTGACACTCCTGCCCCAGTTCTACCAAAAAGACTCCTTTCCCTTTTGAATTCAGGCAGAGGGGAGTGGGTTAAGCTGGGTTAATGAAAGAAGGAGAGTCATCAGCATGGGCTGGGGCAGAGTCATTGGATTCTTTCAATCATTCTAACAGGAGGAAGAGGGAAGAATCAAATTCTTCAAATCCCCATCCACCCTGCCCATAGAGACCCTTCTCTTCTGGATGAGAACAGGACTAGTTTTCTTTAGACCTTAGTTGTTTGCCCAATTACTGGCACCTACTCGCCACTATTTCTCCAGCAATGACATCAGTTTTTGTCTGTGGATCTCCCTCCCTGACTCCAAGTCCATGTGGTGGGGGTAGATGCATTCAATTCTAAGAATGGAGCCTGTTTACCCAGGCCACGGCCAATTGGAATATCACATTCTCTTAGCTGCTGTGTTTGGTCCAGGGATGGTTATGTGATCTAAGCAAGTCATACCAATCTACAGGTCTTTTGGCATGGAGCAAGAAAAGTTCAGCTCTGTCCTTCTGAATAGAACCCAAGATGCGAAGGCAGAACTGGGGCTGCTTGTATTGCCACTAGTGGTGGGGCTGGTGACGGAAATCAACATAATGGAAGGAGACCTGAGAGAGGCACAGAGGCCAAGTCCTAAGGACACTGAACCTGAATAGGGATGTTTCTGAAGCCATTCTTCCTCTCTGACCATCAAGTTAAATGAGCCATTAAATTCCCTTTTTTCTCCCTTAAGCCTGTTTGAGGTTTATTTTCTTTTGCCTCTTACAACAAAAGGAATCCTAACAAATGCAAAGTGTGTACCACTGATTTTGCACATATTAGCTTGTACATTTTTTGTCCTGGGTTATATTTTAAACTCTAACTATATAAATGTCTAGATCATAGTAGATTCTCAGCCAGTGTTCAATTGCCTCTAAATTTCTACATTATGTATCATTATTATTCATACTATTTAGTATTTCCTTTTTATATCTGGATATCTTGTCTCTCCAACTAATTATATTTGTTTATTCATTCATTTTTTATTCATGCATTTATCAGTTATTTATTGTATTTAATCTGTGTGAGGCACCATGGATTCAATATCAAGTGAAAGCAAAAATGTCCGTGTGCTCATGGAAATTTTAGTCTAATAGGGGAGTTAGAAATTAATTAAATTATCACCTAAATATGTATAAAATTGCTAAAATGATAGTCAGCACATAAAGACCAGTGGTGCTATGAGTGTATGGTATGAGTTATCCTCATTGGGAGGTCAGGGAGGACTTTCCTGGGCAAGTGACTCTGGTGTGGGGATCTGAAGGACTGGAGGAGCCAACTAACTTCAGACACTCCAGTCAGAGGGCAGAGAGTGTGCCAAGCAAGGGCCTTGGTTGGAAGCACAACACAGTACATTTTATGAATTAGAAAGGGGCTAGTAGAGCAAAGGAGAGAATGGGAGAGGTCCAGTTTCTTCCTTCCTTCCTTCCTTCCTTCCTTCCTTCCTTCCTTCCTTCCTTCCTTCCTTCCTTCCTTCCTTCCTTCCTCCACCTGCTACTATTTTTTAATCCCTCTATGTGCCAGGCATTGTCCAAAGAACCAGCCATCACATTCTAAATAGGTAATATTATTTCTGGGAATGAAAATGCTTGGGAAATGGCACATTTTCCTACCTGGTGAAAGTGTGTGATACAATGCATGTGCCGGGGGCTTATGACTAAATCCACAGTAATAAGGGTCCCTTCCAGTTTCTTCTGCGAGTGAGTTTGAGCCGTGCAGGTCTGGCAGCAGAGTGGTGGGGAGACTGAAGGCAGTCATGGCAGCCTCATGCAGAAGGCTATGTAAGTTGATGAGACTTTGGATCTAATGGCAGCAGGAGTGAGAGGAGGGCATTCTGGGGATTATTTTGTGGGGGAGTAAATAGGATCCGAGGAGCACCTGGATATGAGGGACAGAGGGGCCTGAGTCAAGGAAGACAGGATTTCCTTGCTTTGGAGTCTGGGCAGGTGGTGATATTATTCTCTGGGCTGCATGGGAAGATGAGAAATTTAAGGCGAGAGGTAATGTGCACATATTGAATTTGAGGCACTTTCCGTTTACTTAGGTGTGGATATTTTGGAGGTTTTCCATTTCAAAACAAAAATTACGGTCTCAGAAGAGGGGTGGGGTTAAAGATGAAGGTTAAGGAGCCATGATAGTATGACATTCTTTGATGAATAATGATTTAGGGATATGACTATAAAAAAAGAAAAATGGCCAAAAATGGATCCCCAGAATATCTGAACTTGGAGGAACAAGAAAGATGGAGAGATGGCTTATGGAGTAGTCTGGGAAGGTAAGAGGGCAGGCAGAAGGGTGTGATGTCACTGAAATTAAAAGGGGGAAGAGCATTAAGAATGGCATGAATGGTCAGTGAAATCTATTTCAGTGCATATAAGTTAAGTACCAGGAAGACCAAGTAGAAGTAATTAGATCAGCCAGTTATGGTATTGTCAGGGACTTTACTAGAATAATAGTATTAGGTAATCGGTGGCCACCTTGCACATGGGCAGCCTATGGAGTGATTGAAAGGAAAGAAGAGGGAGGCAGTGAATATAGGTGCTTTTTCTAAAGAGTGGTAGTGATGGGAGGAGAGGGGAAGGTAGCAGGGAAGGAAGGCAGAATTTATACAGAAAGCTTCCCCCCCTTCTTTTAAATAAGGATAGGTGAAACCTTGGCCACACGTTGAAATGAATGAAAGGAATTTTATGACTTGTGGAGAGGGTGATATTGGAGAGGAAGCCAATATTTATTAAGTTCAGGAAACTGGATAAAAACTGAAGGAAGAAGAAAAACATAGGGGATAGATCTGGAAAGGAGATGAGAACTCATAGAGAAGGGGAGACAATGAATGAAGGTGAGCACAGAGATGGAAGGGCACAATCAGTGTATTCAGAGTTCAATTTGGTGCCAGTCTCTCTACTACGTAGTGTTTTTGAGGCCTTAGGACATAAAAGGTGTTGGAAAAAATAAGATCACTATAATTTTAATTTTTGTGTACTCACTGTGCTAGTGCAGGCTGATTAATAAAGACACGAGGCAGAGATGGACAGGCTGCAGCTGAGGAAGTTGAGGAGCTTCTGAGCTAGCTGCCCTGTTTCTGAAATCATTGCTATGTCAGCTCAGCTCAACCATTTAGATCACCACAGAGAAGTCTTGTCTGAGGCTGAACGTCCAATTAGTGGTCAGTCACATTGCTGATTAAATTTTATTAAGGTGGATTATTTGTGATGTCTGATATTCCTGTATTTTAGAATAATTTTGATTCAATTATGGGACAATAGTCTATGTTAATGTCAGGCAGGGCAATAGTAATCCATCAGGAACACACCTTGAGCCAAAAGCTCGCCAAGTCTATTGCTTTCCTGTTTCCCTTGGTGAGCTCTGCTCAGACGAGTGCCCCACCTCCCAATTCCTGTGAGTGTTGAATGTCTTCAAGAAGGTAAATCCTGAAGACTGCAGGTCTTAAACTGGGCTCTCACCCCCCCCCCCCGGAGGGTGCTTGCACTGAGAAATTAGAGATCACATAAACCATCGCCCCCTTTTAGAACGCCTCCTTTAGTGCCCAGGTGAGGAAATCAAGGCCCTGAAAGATACAGTGACTTAATTGAGGTCACACAGTAAGTTTGTATTAAAACTAACCCCCAATCCTAGGATTCTGACCACTCCCCTCTAAGCAGTTGGTTTAATAACTATCTGCTTTGTGTTTCTTTCACTCATGGGTTTCTTTCTCTTTCCCTCAAATCTCAGTAAATACTCTTCTTAAAGGGGTGGTGGGGTGAGAGAAAGAACCAAGAGGAAAAATTGAATGGCTTCAGGAAGGAGAAGCACATGTCACCTGGAGGGTGGCTTTCATTCCCTTTGTGTGATCTGTTTATCTGTTGCTGTGTTTATTGGCCCTTAAGTCCTGAAATCCGGCTGCCATTACAGTGAAGAACATATTTCCCGGCTCTACTGTTCGCCATTTTGGGAAAATCCCTACATAAACTAACCCAATAAGAAGTGAATGTTTGCATTAACGAAGGAGTTTTCTCTTTTCAAAGGAAATCTCCCCCAGTGCTGTAAACCTTCCCAGTACTTTTAAATGTTTATGTATCAATTACCACTTGTCATCGTGGCTTGGGAACAGGAAGCCTAGCACAGCTCTAAAGCACAAATGTTAGGCGCTGCTGTCAATTAAATATTAGTCAGAAATGATAGAAGGTTTCCTGAAGAAGAATGATGTCAGCAGAGAAAACAGACTTTTGTTTATGAAAATTCCACTCACGAGTACTTTGGAAGCAACGCCTTATAGAAGAAAGCAGTGAGGATTCTTGGATGGCTTGTGTTCATTTCAGTGCCCCACTCGGAAAGATTCCACATTACTGTTTGGGAGCTGTGATACGGAAATAAAATGGGAGGCAGTGTGGAGGGTTTTCTGGCTTCTAAGCATAGGGTATCCCACTAGATGTGATCTGAGGCTGCTGCCCATAGCCCGATGGAAGCCTTCACACATGGTATTGTCAGGTACATACATTTTCTCCAGGTCCCCAAATCCAGAAAATGCTCCTTTTGGGATGACTCGAAGCTTGGTGAGGACAAATCTCCTGAAAAGAGAGTGGACATAAAATATCACAGCCTATCCATTCATAAATAAGTGTCTAATGTATTATTATCAGCTAACAGCAAACATGCACTAAGTGTTTGCCATTTAAGGATGGTTGAAATTGCTTTTACATGGTCTCTCTTCATCTTCACCACACAGCAGTGAAGCAGTGATGCAGGCACTATTGTTATCCCCATTTTGCATAAGAGGAAACAGGTTTAGGGAGGTTAAAACAGTTGCCCAGGGTCACACAGCTCATGGTATAGCCGGACATGAACCTTGCTTGTCACCACTATTCCATATTGCCTACTGTAGCCCTTCCTCTACTCCAACCCTGAATACCTCTTCCCTTCAGGTCCTCGTAGCTGACCTTTCAAAGAGACAATGAACCCAATAGTAGAAGGCATATTTTAAGAATTTTCATTGCCTGTACTTGTATTAAGTGTTTAATACTTAACATAATTAAATCCTTTCTGAAGATGGAACATCTTGATTTCCGTTTCCTGAAAGGCTTTAAACTAGATAAATTGAAGATATTTCCACTAAAAATAGCCTAGATTTCTTATGTAACATATAAAAAATACTGTTCTAAATGCATAGCTGAGCTTGCAAGAATATATGAGAAATCTCCAGGGGTCCAACTGAAAACCTGAACAATGAATACAAAGCAGAATACTGAGAGGGTAAACTGAAGCCAAAGTGTGGGGAAGGGCAGTTTTTCTGGTCTTTTTAGCCAAAGGATCTGTGTTTTGATGGAAAACTGGTACATGAGATGAAACATGGAAGAGGGATTCAAAGATCCATTTCTTTCATCTGTCTGTGCATTCTCTCTCTCTTTCTCATGCATTTTAAAAAGAAAGGTACAGAAGATGGATGACAATTTTCAATGAAATATAATCTGGAAATTTTTCATAATTTATAAAAGACATAAATCCTCAGATTCAGAAATCTCAACAAAGCCCAGGACAGGAACAAAAATAAATCCACTGCCAGATATCTATTAGTTAAAACTGTAGACAATAAAAATATTTTAAAT
The DNA here is from genome assembly GCF_000147115.1 of Myotis lucifugus. Classification (NCBI taxonomy): domain Eukaryota; kingdom Metazoa; phylum Chordata; class Mammalia; order Chiroptera; family Vespertilionidae; genus Myotis; species Myotis lucifugus. Next base: position 11,214,117 of record NW_005871054.1, on the reverse strand, counting down.
GCAAACAGAGAGAAAAAGATATATCATCATCAAATTAAAAATTAGAAAACTTGTAAACATATCTTCAGAATTATTAGAGAAAATAATTGCCAATTTAGAGTACTATATCACAAAATGTTTATTTTCAAATGTGATGCTAAAGACACATTTAGAAAAATTTAATTAGCTGCAACCACAAAGTTTTAGCAAAAGACTTCCTTTATAAATAAGAAAAATTAATTCAGTGGGGAAGAACAAAAAGCAAGAAGGAATACTGAACAAAGAAATTAGTGCTCCTTATTGAATAGGTGGGTTTTCATAATCATTGGAAAACTTACCTACTTAATAAGAAATACTAACAGGATATTGACTAAGAACTAGGTCACAAACAAATGGGTATCAAACAAATCATTTTTTGACAATGATGCAATTTAATTACTTTGAAATCAACAAGAAAATAAAATGAACTCCCCCCTCCCCACCCCAACACATGTGCACCCAATGGGAAAACCTAAACCAAAACAAAATAAACATCCATTTAAATGATATGGGTCAAAGAAGAAATTACAATAAAAATTAGGAATTACTTGGAATTTAATTAAAATGCAACATATAAAACTTATGGGTTGTAGCTTAACTGTTACTTATAGAGAAATTTGTAGTCCTATTATACCAGAAAAAGGAAAAAGATGGAAAATTAATGAGCTACACTTCCATAGGAAACTAGTGAAAGAACAGCAGAATCCTGGAAACAGAAAATTATAAATCCAATATGTATTTATTCCATTTGTGGCCAGAACTTAAGGTGCAAACTCAAAAGCAATTTAATAAGAAAATTGATTAAATGACAAACCGTTGATAAAAATGTTTTGAGAAGATAAACACTCAGCTAAACTTAATTTGATACATAGACTTTAAGTTCAATCTATACTAAATGTGGTATTTCACAATTATAAGGTTAAGTTTCTACATAAATTTATGCTAAGATGGGTAAAGAAACTTTCTTGTAATATTGAAAATTTTATTACAATAGTTTCAAGGACTCTTGATTTAGAAATCTAACACTAAAAATGATTGTTATAAAAAAGTAACATTACTTGAATGTTTCTTAAAGAAAACTGTTTATCACTTAAAGTTGCAAACCCGACCTATCATGGAAGGCTTTAACCAGAAACTTTCTGATAATTAATTTGTTATGTCTTTATTGATTTAGCTGTAATTAATTAAAATAAAATGTGTGTGCAAATTTCTTTTAAATAACATTAGTAAAGGCAAAAGAAAAAAGGAACTTTATCCTTAGTGAATTTTCATTTTAGAAATAAATGAGTCTAACAGATTAACTTAAAGCACAGTGCAAAGTTTAAGTATGCCTTGAGAGAAGAAATCTAAAGAAAGTGAAGAGAAAAAATAATCAAGATAAGAGTAGAAATTAATTAAAAATAATGAAGTGTATTAACAAAATAAAAAGCTAATTCTTTGGAAAGATTAATAGAATAAAAATATGTTAACTTTAAGCAAGAAAATAACAACAATAAAACAGTGAGAAACATGAAATGTGACACTTAACTACCAGTATAATGGGTTTTAAATGAGAGAAACCTAGGAACAATTTTATAGCATTAGATTTGAAAAAATCAGACAATATGGATAATTTTCTTAGAAATACATATTTAACCAAAACTGACTCAAGAAGATATAGAAAAATTTAATAGATCTATAAACATTAACAAATTGGGTTGGTAGTTTAAAAGCTACCCAGCATAAAACAAGGTCAGCATCATCTGATTTAAAAAGTAAATTCTACCTCTTTAAAATAATAGAAAATCTCAATCTTACACAAACTATTCCAGAGACTAGCAAAAGAAAATACGCTCCAACCCATTTTATGTGGCTGGTGTAACATCAGTAACAAAGCCAGACAGAGACAATAAAAGAATGAAAATATTTAAGTCAATCTCACTTATTAATATAAATAGAAAAATCTGAAATAATATAGTGCCAATATATATCCAATAGAGGTAACAAATAACACATCATCACCAGTTGCGGTTTGTCCAAGAATTCAAGGGTTGTTAAATATCAGAAAACTGTATTAAAGAAAATTTCCACATATCAGGAATTACGAGAGAAAAGCCACATGATTTTCTTAAGAGTCATAGAAAATGTATTTGATAAAAACAAAAACCCATTCATGATAAAAACTTTTGACAGATAAGGAGAAGGGGGAGTGTTCTTAATCTGTTAAAGAATTAAGTCTATCAACCGTTACAATAAATATACTCAATGGTGAAATATTAGACACATTCCATTAAAATTAGGAATGAGGCAGGGATGTATGCCATTACATATTTCTTTAATGTTGTGCTAGATATCTTGTCTACACAGTAAAAGAAGAAAAATATATGTTAGGATTTTTTATTTTAAAACTGTCATTACTTATAGGTAACATGATTGTCTATACAACAAAGAAACTTTATTCTTAAAATAATCTAAGATTATTATTAGAACTAATAAGAAAGTCTAGTAAGGTATCTGGCTTTATAACTAGTACACAAAATAATTTGCATTCTTTTAATATTTTAAAGTATATCAGTTACAATGACCACAAAACTTATACAATAAGACATTAAGAAAACAAGACAGTAATTTATGGAGCAAGCATAATCAAATATTTAATTTAAAGGCATTAAGAAAAGCCCTGAACAAACAAAAATAGCACATTCTAAATGGGAAGTCTCAATATTGTGAAGATATCTATTTTAATCAATATTAATACATAAATTAAATGCAAGACCCATCTAAGGCCCAATATTTTTTGTTTTGTTTTGATATGTGTGCATAGAAATTGACTAGCTGATGAATATTCAGATGGAAGAATAGCCCAAACAATTTTGAAGTAGTATAACAAGATTGGGGAAATTATAGGTGAGGTAATATGATTTTTATGAAGTTATAGTGATTAAAATGCTGTGGTAATGACAGGATTAAGAAATAGATCAATGGAAGAGAATAAATAACACAGAAATAGACTATAAAAGATAGGAAATGGCAAATGACCAGGTAGCATTAAAAATCAATGGAGAAAAATATGGACTAATCAATAAGGGATACTATTGTTTATCCTAGTGGAAAAATAACATAAGATCCTTCTTTGTTACCACATTAAAAATCTCCCTTCTAGGTTTACTACAGATCTAAATGGGAAAAAGCAAAACATTAAAACTTTTAAATAAAATACAATATTTTGTTTAGAAAACTTTCTTTAAAAAGACACAAAAAACTGCACACCAAAATTGGAAAGAAAATTTCCAATACACTTGACTATATTAAACTTAAATTTTCTGTAAAGCAAAGATACATGAAGTAATTGATAAGATGAGATATAGACTTGGGAAAGATATTTACAACACATACAACTAAAAAAGTATTAGCACCCAGAACTTTACAAAGTAACAACAAAAATATACATACAACCCTGTAGAAAATTGGCAAAAGATGTGAATAGTCAATTTACATAAGAGAAAATGCAAATTTCCAATAAACATATGAAAAGATGCTAAAATTCACTAGTAACCAGGAGAATGTAAATTTAAACATTAATTAGATGCCATTACATGCCATCTCACTGGCAAACATTAAAAGGAAAACTTCATAATAACAATACTGCAGAGGCAGTGGAACAATGAGACATTTTCTTTACTCTTGATGGAAGGGTAAACTGCTACATGTACTCTGAATAGCCGTTTGGCAATATGTATTAAAACTGAAGGTACAAATGCTCTTGGACCCAGTTATTTCCATGGCCTGCGGACTGAAGGGTCCCAGGTTCGATTCCGGTCAAGGGCATGTACCTGGGTTGTGGGCACATCCCCAGTGGGAGATGTGCAGGAGGCGGCTGATCGATGTTTCTCTCTCATCGATGTTTCTAACTCTCTATCTCTCTCCCTTCCTCTCTGTAAAAAATCAATAAAATATATTTTAAAAAAAATAAAAAAAATAAAACTGAAGGTACAAATGCTCTTGGACCCAGTTATTTCCATGTCTCTGCCATATATGCACCTGGAGGCAGGTAAAAGATTAATCACTGCAACATCATTTGTAATAGTAAAAAAACTGGAAACAAACGCTGATGAATAAGCAAATGAATAAGTAGTAATAAACTGACACAATGCCAAATTATAAAGCAATGAAAAGGAATGAACTGAGTCGAGCTGCATGCAGCAATGTGGATAAATTCCCAAAGCATAATGTTGAGAGAAAAAAAAGTTTGGTGAGATGTATACAATATGTACAGAATGATATGATTTTTATAAAGGTTAACAACCTGCCACATAAAACAGTATATTGTTTTGCACGAGTCATCTTCTTATTCTGTATTTTGATGTTTTGATATCTTGGGGCTTTGTGTCTTTGGAGGAACTCCTCCTCCCAGGGCTAATTCCTAGAGTTGGCTCACGATTGGCCTGTGAGGGTGCCTTTCATCTGCAAAACAGCCAATCTGAACTCTGTATGCCCTGCCGCCTACCTTCTGGAGCCCTTACTCTCTGGGCCACTATTCCTCTGTCCCAATCACCCCTACAGGAGAGTCCCTACACCCCATAGTCTGCTGAAATTATTCAAACTAGCCAATTCTAAACTTGTTTACCCTCTTTTTTCTGTTCATTTAAATGGAGGCCAAAATAATGACTCCTGCCATGTTTTCCCGTGGCTCCCTCTGCTTCCTGACTGACCCTGGTGCTCCCCCATGTACCCCTCCTTGGTGTGGTATGCACTCTTCTCTTAGATCTGTGAGTGTAACAAACTATCTTTCAGTAGCATTAGCCTTCTGATCTGTTGGCCTCACTGTACCTGCATAATAATAAAGCTTATATATTAAAACATGTGTAGTGATGCATATATATTTATGGAAAGGAAAATTCTACACCAAAATCATCATAGTGCTCACCTCCGTGGTAGGAGGAAAAAGAGTGGTAAACAACTATATCTATAGTATTTTCTACTTGTTATTATTCAATACTTTGTGCTTGAAATATTTCATAATTAATTTCTCAAGATTGGAATTCTCACCAGGCCATATCCCAAGCATCACTTATTTATTTGTTTCTTTTTAAACAGGGAGAGAGAGAGAGAGAGAGAGAGAGAGAGAGAGAGAGAGCGCTATTTAGAAGTGGCATCATACCCTTCTTATCAGATGGCACCTTTACTCCACTGGGGAAGGTGGAATAAAGTGCCAGGGCGATTTCTGTAAAAAATGTACAACTTATCAAGCTGGCTGTGAAAATAAATGTTTTCTTTACTATTGCAAGTTACTTAATATCTCTTCCCTGATAAATGAGGTGGGTGGGATTTACTGTTTTCTTTCCTGAAATTGGGAAGCTTTAGGATCCCTTGAATGTGTCTGTTAGAAGCAGTTCATATCTTGGGCAGTCCATTCACCCTTGGCCAAATTCAATTTCCCTTTTTGGCTTAAAGGAGAATAGTTTTAAAAATCCCATAAAAAGCTCTGGCCACCTGGAAAACAGCCAATATTCTTTCTGAGAAAGCTGCCTTTTTATGATGGCCCAAGTGTAAATGACACTGGGCTCTGTGGTCTTTGAATTTCACACAAGTTTAAAAATTAGAGTGAGAACAGGTTGGCAAAAGATATGCAAAAAAGAAATTGATCATCTTCCTGACCTCAAAATGCCAAGAGTTTTTGTACTTCACACTTTTAGGTCAAACTCACCCTAATCAACTTCCTGGAAATGTGTGTATGAAAACTATCCAAATAGGTGGATTGAACTAAATAAATAAATCATCCAGAAAAAAATAAAGATTTTAAATAACTTGATTTGGCTATTTACCATGACCAAGCAGATGAATACCTACTGTCAAAATCATTTGGACATCCAATTGTTTGCATTTTTCTTGTTGTTATACATGGGTCTTGAAGCCTGTGGGGCAGGGAATAGCAGGAAAGAGGTACCAAGGTAGGAAGAGGTGGCTTCTATATACAATTTGACTTGAAATTAAACTTAAAAACAAGTTTTCCACATTTTGGCATGGGTCTTAACTGTTTAGAACAATTAAACAGATGTGTTCCTTACCTTAATGTGAGTGCAGTTAGCATTCGCCCTTTTGCACACATTTAGGCTGTATACACAAATGCCAAGGATGCATTGGTGGTTGCGAAGTCTCCCTTGAGGGACAGACGGGTCAATGTTCTTTGTCTCCCCTCTTCCATGGTGTGGAGTGGGCACTTGTCCCTCACCGTAAGCCAAATGTGGGAGGTATTAGGAGAACAAATTAAAGGGGGTGACATGCATTTCTTGCAATTTGGAGAGATATAGAGACTGAAACATGACGAGGCTGACCTCTAAAGGTCAGAAGTGGCCAGCTGCTTTGGGAGAGAGCTGTTTTTCCATAAACAAAGGTGTGGGTTTCCCAGGAGCCAAATCTGGACCCTGCAGAAGAGAGCTGGACTGCTTAGCCCGAGGAAAATGGACTTATTTTGATAATGAACTGACCCCAAAGAGAGCTTGCGGGGAGTGGACTGCTGGAAGCCCAGGGCAGGGGAATCAATCTCCGGGGAGTACAGATGGAGGTATCTAGTGTGAGGAATCCTGAGGAGCCCATGCGTCACACCAGAGGGTCCCAAAGCCAGAGGGCCACTGTACCAGCAGCGTTACCTCCAGTGCCTTTACCTCTAGTCTCTCTCCTTCCTGGGCCCAACCCAGGTGAGGCCAGATACAGCAGCAACTGGGGAAGGAGGTGGAATCAGAACGAGAGAAGAAACTGTTCCTTCCTTACCAGTTGTAGATTTTTGAGTCCGAAGCAGGCCCAAGCAGTGGAATAGGGAGGTTTTAAATCAGAGGAGAGTGGACATTTAATAATAGATAATAGTGGCCTTTCATTACATTTATGAGTCTGGAACAGTTATGCCTGCCCCATATTTCATCTGGGGTGGGGGAAAATGCGTCAACAGAGTAGGTTTGCCTGGCAGTGGTAGTAAAGCAAGTGATTTGCTTGCTCTACCCTACTAAATCCATCTTGATCAGTGTGCTATGATTTCTGAGTTGGTCACCCTTTGTCATGCTTTGTCTCTGAGAGAAAAAGTATTATGAACATAATGGGAGAATGAATGGAAGGAAAGGCATGACAAACATTCGTATGCCTATTTTCCCCCCTGTTATTTAGTTCTTATTACATGGGCTGTTGAGGAATTTAGAACAGGGAGGGTAATTTGGCTTTACCTTTTGGCATCGTTTAGGATTTCCAGAAACATTTGCAAGTCAGGAGCTTAGCCACATGGATTGTCTACCTGCTACCAGAATGGCTGGAGAGGGGTGGTCCAATTGTGTAGATGTTGTTTCCATTAGACCATCTACTCAGCTAAATTTTTGGATAATCTGTTCTATGTAGACTCTGGCACAAGCTATTGTGTCAACTTATAATGCCAGGATGTTTCATTTAGGAGGGAAAGTTTATGTTTACAAGAGAGAAACTCCTGAGGCAGGCGCCACTCAGAGCTCAGCTCCAATGACATCTCACTGTGCCCTGAGCCTCCACGATTTCCCCTCCACAACCTTTCCAGAGTGGCGATTCCTCACTTTTATCATCTTCCAGGGAACAGGGCTTTCTAATAGCTCTTTTGAATCTGCTTTCGTTTTATTTCCATTTATGTCCCCTTATCTCAACATCTGTCCTGGGCTGAGGAAAGCAATGTAGGCACTACTGCTAACTGTATATCACTGCTGACTTTATCTCTTCCTTTGTACAACCTTTATATCAAGGTTGTGGAGGCTTTCATTCCCGACTTCCCCATCCCTTGTTTGCACTGAGTGGTTCTGGAATTACTCTCTATACCACATCGTATCACTTGTTCACATTCATTTTATCACCTGTTCACATTCATCTTCTGACTTGAATCTGATACCTGATTTATAATCCATTTATATAAAAGCTCAGCATGAAGAAGCAACATAGTGAAGAGGAAAGATCACCAGGGTAAAAAATTAGAAATCTGGGCTCTATGCTGGCTCTGCTACTAGGTATGTAAGTGATTGGGAAAAGTCAAGCCCTATCTGTGGATTGAGGAGGTTGGACAAGATGATCTCTAAGGTCCTATCAGATAAACTTTACAATATGTTATATAGTAGAATCCTCTTCAAGTGCTCTCCCATTTCAGTCATATTCTGTTTAAAGCAAAAGAGATAATTTTATGTTAAGTGCTCAACACAGAATGAAACCCATTTTAAGGGATTACTGAATAATAGTTAGCCCTTCTTTTTCTCTAGTAAAGGTCAAAATCACTTGAGCCTACCCTTTCCTTTCCATCCCTCTGCCACCACCCAGGCCAGATCTCATTCCCTCATGTCTGCAGCCTTGGTTATGACTTGCTAGCAGATCCTCCTCTTCTGGTCTCTATTGTCCAGTCTGTCTCATCTACCATGATCAGAATGCTCTTCCTAACACTGCTTGCCTTGACACTCTCCTACTCAAAAGTAAGACAGGCAAAAGAAAAAAAAAGCCATAAATATGCCTCTTCAATTGCTCACCATTGCCATTAGAAGTCTTAACTCATTTGTCTTCCATTTGAGGCACTCCATAATCTACCTCCACTTCCTTTTCAGTGAAATGTCCTATTACTTCCTGTGTATAAATTCAAACTAGCCACGTCCTAACCATTAATAAATGGCTTGTGTTATATATGTACTAAAATCCAATAGGTCTGTGTACTATCTTCTGAGTATATGGAATCTATCTATATAAAACCCTATTATGCAAATTGACTGAACAGCAAAATAACCAGTGGAACAACCAGTCCCTATGACGTGCACTGACCACCAGGGGGCAGACACTCAATGCAGGAGCTGTCCCCAGCTCACAGGCCCCAATAGGTGGCAGCAGCAGGGGGCAGGGCTGGTGAGTGGGTGGTGCCAGGCCAGCCAAGGCAGTGCGAATGGGGGGGCCCCAATCGTCCCACTGGTCGCCCCACAGAGGGAGGCGACCGACGGCAGAAGCGGGTGATGGGGCTTGCAACCGGGCGGCACCAAGCCAAGCTAAATCTCCTTCCATCTATAAATAAAATACACTAACGAACATAATAGAAACAGACTCAATTTATACAGAGAACCGTCTGACAGCTGTCAGAGGGGAGGAGGTAGGGGGCTGCGTGAAAAAGGTGAAGGGATTAAACAAACAAAAAACAAAAAACTTCATAGACAGACAACAGTATGGTGATTACAGAGCCAAAGGGGGATGGGGCGGTAAAGAGGTTGTAAGGGGGATAAATGGTGATGGAAGGAGGGCTGCCCTTACTCTTACTCTGTCAGAGTGAATAAACAGGATTCCACTTTAATGATTCACCAGGGTCTCAGACAGCATCTGATACAATGGCAAACATATTATGCCTCTAAAGCAGTTCTTTTGGTCCTCTCAGTTAATGTCAACCCGATTTTACTGTGATATTTATTGACAGCATTTAGCTCAAGATGCAATAATAAAAGGCGACTGTCACATAAAGGTCAGTTTAGAGCTGCTTTTGCTAAGATGTGAGAGGATTAACCAGGGATACACTTCCTTCTAGAATCTATGGGCTCTGGCTGACTATGACAGTCAGTGAAAATGAAACACAGGAACACCACAGGAAAAGCTGATCACTGCACCATGCACCAAAGATAAATTTAAGTATTTCGTAATGCACTTAAAACTAATTTCCGTTTTCTATTTAGAAGCTCCACACGTTTAATCAGAAAGCATATGCCTTGAATAATTATCTTTTACTGACTGTGTAAAATGCAAATGTTGAATGTTCAAATGAACTCTGGTAGAGACAAGAACAAATGCATAGAACCATTTAAAATAGATTCAGAGAAAAAGGAACAGGATGGTGCTCAGAATGCAACCCTATATCTAAACTCACTCCCAAGATAACAAATATGTTATTTAATATAGGGTTTTGAAGAATGAATTATTTAATCTTCAAGGCAATAACCTGATGATATCTATACCTAATCTTTAAGAGCAACATGTATTTTGACAGGGAAAAATCCCTGAAAAATTTAATTTCCTCTGTGGGAATGACAAGAAAGCATTATTTAGCATTGTGAGTTTTTTCTAATAAGAACTAGAGATTTCACCAGAAATCAAGATAAATACCTATGCTTTGCATCAAAAGAACATAAAGTAATATTAAGCTCACATTGTGCTTCTCTAGATACTAACTTCTAACCCAGAGCAGATTCTGAATAAATAGTTCACATGTTATGGAAGCAAAGCAATTGTCTACAATATTTAATTGGTAGATATAAATAGCAATGGTCAATAGAAATACAGGGACCCTTCATTACAAATGCTGAAATTTATAAATGATAAAGCCTAGAGTATTGATACCTTGCATTTAACAGAGAGCATGTCTCCAATTTCCAGAACATGGAGATACATTTCATGTTACTCTAAGAATAAAATCTGTATCTTGACTTTTGACATTTCCTGTTTTGAAAACACTCATTGGTCGAAGCAATAGATGTTCCTGTTAAACAGGGCCTTTACACTAGTTTTAGACTAAAACGTGGTGGTGAGGAGCCGAGTCACAGGTGGTGGGGTGCAGATCTGCACAGTCTCGGCCAGGCTTTTCTAACTCTGAACTATGCAAAACACACAGATTCTAGCTTGTAGGGGCACTGGTCACTGGACAGGGGCTTGACCTTGGCTAAGGGGAAGAAAGAGTGGGGAAAATGAACGAACATTTAGTGAGGACCTATGATGTACAGCCATAGTTCAAAGTTGTTTATCACACAACCTCACTTTTAGTTCTCACTGCAGTGTAATAAAGTGTATCTTTTAGAACTAACATACAATAAAATTGAGTGTGTGTGTGTGTGTGTGTGTGTGTGTGTGTGTATACAGTTCTATGAGTTCTATGAGTTTAGCACATGCATAGATTCATGTAACCCCTACCACCCCAATTGGGATACAGAACAGTGTCATCACCATAAAATTCCCTATGCCACATCTTTGAAATCACACTGACCCACCCACTTTTAAGCCCTGGTAACCACTGATCTGTGTTCTGTTGCTGTAATTCTGCCTTTCCAAAATGTTATATAAATGGTATTACACAATATATAACCTTTGAGACTGGCTTTTTTCAGTCAGTATAGTTCACTTGAGATTTATCTATTTTGTTGTGTAGGCCAATAGCTTTTTCTTTCCTGTTGCTGAGTAGCAATTTATTGTATAGAATACACTAGTTTACTTATTCACCCATTGTAAGACATTTGGGTTGTTTTCATTTTGGGGTAATTTTGAATAGGGCTACAACAAACATTGATACACAGGTTTTTGTGTGAATGTTTGTTTTCATTTTTTAAGGTAAATACTTAGTACTGAAATTAGAGGGTTATAAGTACCTGCCAAATTGTTTCCCAGAACAGCTTTACCATTTTTGCATTCTCACTAACTGTATATGAGAATTCAGGTGCACTGCATCCTTGTCAGCACTTGGTAGTATCAGTTTTGTTTTGTTGTTGTTTTTGGCTATCCTAATAGGTGTACAGTTTTATCACATTGAGGTTTTAATTATCTTCTTAATGGCTACTGATGTTGAGCGTATCTTCATGTGCTTATTTGTCATCCTTATATCTTCTTTGGGGAAGTGTCTAAGTGTCATCCTTATATCTTCTTCGGCGAAGTGTCTAAGTCACAAAAAAAGTGACTTTTTTGTTGTTGCTTTCTTTCTGTTGAGTTCTGAGAGCTCTGGATACATATCCTTCTTAGATATGTGGCTTAAAAAGATTATCTCCCAATTTGTAGTTTGTCTTTACTCTCTTAACAGTATTTTACATGGGGCAAAAGTTTTTAATTTTGATAAAGTCCAATTTATCAATTGTTTCTTTTTTTTAAATATATTTTATTGATTTTTTACAGAGAGGAAGGGAGAGAGATAGAGAGTTAGAAACATCGATGAGAGAGAAACATTGATCAGCTGCCTCCTGCACATCTCCCACTGGGGATGTGCCCGCAACCCAGGTACATGCCCTTGACCGGAATCGAACCTGGGACCTTTCAGTCCGCAGGCCGATGCTCTATCCACTGAGCCAAACCGGTTTCGGCTATCAATTGTTTCTTTAATGTCATTTCTAAAAACTCTGCCTAACTCCAGGTCATAGAAATTTTCTCCAATGTTTTCTTCTCATAATTTTATAATTTTATGTTGCACATTTAGATTTATGATCCATATTGGGTTTGGGTTAATTTTTTAATAAAAGTGTGAAGTTTAGGTCAAGGTTCTTTCTCTCTCTCTTTTTCATTTTTGCATATGCGCCAACACTATTTGTTTAAAAATTATTATTTTCCATTGAGTTGCTTTTGCACTTTTGTCAAAAATCAGTTAGCCATAATTGTGTGGATCTATTTCTGGACTCTTTATTCTGTTTCATTAATCTATGTGTCTATCTCTTTGCCAATGCCATATTTTCTTGATTACTATAGTTGTATAGTAAATCTTAAAACTGGATAATGTGAATTCTCTGATTTTGTTCTTTTTCAAATTTATTTTGGTTATTTTAATTTCTTTGCCTTTTCATGTAAATGTCAGAACAAGCTCTAATCTGTAACTACAAAAAATCCTGCTGGGATTTTGATTGGAATTGTGTTAACTTATAGATCAATTTGGGGAGAATTGACATTTTAATGTATTACATTCTCCAATTATAAATACAATATAGTATATCTCACCATTTATTTAGGCCTTCTTTTGATTTCTTTCATCAGCATTTGTAGCTTACAGAATATAAATTTTGTTTCTATTTTATGGATTTATACCTAAGTATTTTAAAATTTTTTGAGCCATTGCAAATAGTATTGGATTTTATTTTTCCTTTCTCATTGTTCATTGTCAATTTGAAGTAAAAGTAATTTTTACTTGTTGACCTTGCATCCTGACAAGCTGATCCTAAAATTCATATAGCAAAAACTAGATATGGATAGTGCAAAAGAAGAAAGCTGTGGGCTAATATCCCTTATGAACAGACATAAAAATCTTTAACAATATACTACAAATCAAATCCAGCTACATATAATAAAAATTACGTACAATGAGCAAGTGGTATTTATCCCAAGAATGCAAGACTGCTTTAATATTTTAAATTCAAACAATGCAACAGTCCTGGCCAGTGTGACTCAGTTGGTTGGGTGTCATCCCATGCATCAAAAGGTTGCTGGTTTGGTTCCTGACTCAGGAAGACATGTGAACCATTGAGGATTTCTAGGAAAGGGCTGATACTGAAATGTTGGCATGGCTCTTCTAATAATTTGTCAGGTCCTTTTTCCTACAGAAATTAAAGGATCATACATCAACTCAGCCTCACATCAAAAAATAGGATGGGCAAATATCTCACAAATTGGTTGCAAGACAAGATTTAACCGTCCCACCAACCGATCAATCTCCCATGGTCCCTCCCCAGCCAGCCAGTAGGTATGACACGCACTGACCACCAGGGGGCAGATGCTCAACACAGAAGCTGCCAAGCAACAGCAGAGTGCTCTCTTGCACTCTGGGACCCCTCAGGGGATGTCAGACTGCTGGTTTCAGCCCGATCCCCACAGGCCAGGCTGAGGGACCCCACCTGCCGTAGGGACCCCGCTCACTCTGCAGATGCCCTTTGAGCCCCAGTGCTGTGCCAGGTGTGGCCGGCTGGGGAGGGACCATGGGAGATTGGCTCCAGGGCGTGTCCTGCTTATCTTGCCCAGTCCTGCCCCGCCCACCACCTTTTAATTAATTTCCTTTCAATGTGCACGAATCGGTGCACCAGGCCACTACTAGTAGTAATCTACATAAGGTCCAGGGTATCTTTCTCATGATGTTGCAGATCAGACATAAGAAAGCCCATACCATTCTTTGCTTTGGATGAAATTTGGAGTAAAAAGAGATCAACTTACAGCAGGGCAAGTAGAGGACACCAAGAGCTATATTTTCTTCCCTTTTACTGTGATTTGAGTGACATAGAAGGAATTCACCATTACCATTGTGATTTCAGTTTGTAAATGTTTGGGGGAGATGACAATATCAGTGATCATGCCAGAGAGAATAGTTCTATATAATAAAAGGCTAATATGCAAATCAACCAAACAGCTGAACGACCGGTCGCTATGATGTGCATTGACCACCAAGGGACAGACACTCAATGCAGGAGCTGCCCCCTGGTGGTCAGTGTGCTCCCACAGGGGGAGCACCACTCAACCAGAAGCCAGGCTCATGGCTGGCGAGCACAGCCTACTGCTGGCTTAGAAGCCGGTGGTCGGACATCCCCTGGGGGGTCCCAGACTGTGAGAGGGCGCAGGCCGGGCTGAGGGAACCCCCCCTCCCCAGTGCATGAATGTCGTGCACCAAGCCTCTAGTGTTAAAATAAAATAAAATGGGACCAGGCTTGATGATCCCTCTAACAGAAAAAAGACAGTTAAGCCACATAAGTGAAACTTAATCTAGCACATTTCATGAATATAAGAGAGACTTAACTTAGGTTATTTCTTGTAAGTGCTTCTGATAATCATAAGTGAAACTGAAGTCATCTTCCTAAAATGATATAAGATAATCAGTTTTAACCAATCCCCTGCTGTCTGGAAACCCTCATTGTAATAACCAATCATTGTAAAGGTTAATCAGTGTCTTCATTTTCACTTTATAAGCCATCCTGTAGCATCCTCCCTCTGAGAGTCATACCATTCTCAGGTTTGAATTATCCCTGTGTGTGAACAGTTTGTTTCTTGCTTAATAAAATATTAATATCAATAAAGCTCTCTGAGTTTTCTTTTGACAATAGAAAATGTCATTATGTAGCAAACCCTCACATGGAGGAAGATTAAAGTAGATTTAATCTTTGCAAAATGCTGACCCTGACCCCAGTGACCCCTCAGAGAAAGGGATGGTCCTTGACGCTGGCAAATTGCGTTTCTCCAGCATCCCAGAAGGCTGGTCAGACTAACAGGCACACCTTGACCTTCTGGTCGGCTGTTGCCATTTCCCTGCAGTACAGACAGAGACTTGCTTTGTATTGAGTAGGAACCAGTTGTGCTATGGAGAGGCCCCCGGAGCCAGAATTCTTTGTGAAGGAGGGTAAGGGTAGAAACATGGCGGTGCTTTTGTTTAGCCAGAGTTTATAATAATTCACCTTGGAAAGTTGCTCTGAGAGCCATTCTGCTTCCATTCTCTTTCATATCCATCAAGATTTTTCTTTTACATAGAAGGGAACGTGAAGAAAGAGAAATGTTTCTGTTCTTTGCATTCTAGTCAATCTGTAACTTTGATAGAAGCAAGTTGATTTACAGAGTTAATAAGGGAAAAACGGTTTTTAGAGAGATATATTTTGTTCCCAAGGGCCTGTGGGATAGTATGATAAGGGACTGGAGGATGCCATGAATGTGAAGACTCAGTTGCTTCACATGGCTCTTTCTTTTTGGAAGGAATAGGGCAGATAGAGAAGGTTGCAGTCATCCCACCCACCCAGGCAATCTAGCTGGTCCAGCCCTGCTTAGCCCTAGATTCCCGAAGCTCCTCTGGGTTTGTGGCAGCGGGAGGAGGAAGATGGAGTAGATAGGAGAACAGATCTCCAAAACTATGTGGGGCATGTGGAGGGTGAAAAGGATTTGTCAGTGGAGACTTCAGAAGTAGAGTTCAGTGAATCCAGGTAACAGATAGAAATATTTGTTTTGAGTAAAAAAATTAATAGATACTAAGACTTTGTGGGAAAGGGTTCAAGCCATCAATCCTGGACAGGGTAATTGCAGGGGATGAGCATTTGGGGCCAGTCACACTTGATGCTTCTCAAAGAAACATAACACAACGCTTAAAGATTGAGTGTAGTTTAACCAGGGTAATTTGATTTATCTGAATATCAGGAATGGTCTTAAAGAGCAAAAAAGGTCAGCCTGCACTGAAAGAGCAAGGGTAGTTTCCTTGGTGGTAGTGGTGGTGGTGGTGGTGGTGGTGGTGTGGTGTATGTGTGTGTGGGGCCAGGGATGTGGGGGGCTTGGAGGGAGTGAGACCTCTTTCCTAAGTTCAGTGAAAACACTATGGTCCCAAGAGAGCTTACTTAAGGTCACTTCATGCATTAGAAGACCAAATGCCTCCCCTTCTGTGCTTAAAAGCAGAAGTTGGCAATTACATTTCAAAAGTCAGGAAGCTGAGAAGAAAAAATAAGTGGAAAAGATTTAATTGAGAAAAACAGTTGAAGTTTCTGCTTCCTCAGAAAGATCAGGCTCTGCAAACTAACTCTCATCAATGTGTCTGTTGGTTCTCACTCCCCAAATGTCCCATCTCAATCTCAACACTGATACACTTAGTCTTTCAGAACAAAGCACCTCTGTCTTTGTAAGCAGTGCCCCCCTGCCATCCAGCTGGGAGCTGCAGGACTCAAGGTCACCAGTCAGATAAACAAAGCTCAGATGCGTCTGGATGTACTGACCTTAATTCACCTTGTGGGGCTGGTAAGTTCTTCCAAGTGGAAATGAGAGTTGAATGCTGACTTAGAAGAGGTTCGTGGCAAGCTGAGGGTACCCCCTCCTTCTGTCATTCAGCAAAGCTAGACCTTACCTCTAAAGTGAACTGCATGGCCTTAAGCAAATCAGTTAATCCACCCAGACCTCAGTTTTCTTTTCTGTAAAGTGGGTATATGATCATCTGCTCTGCCTTCTGACTAAGTTATTAGGAAGGTCAAATGAAGCCATTTTGGGTAACTATTAAATACTATGTGGTTGTTGTTAGAGATTTTAAGGATGTGAAGATAAGGCTCTCTCCCTACCCATCTCCCTTTATGAGTGTCTAGGCCTGAATGGTAGGATCAGCCCCCAGCCAAATTATAAAATTGGCTTTTATCATTTAATCTTGTCTTCCCTTGACTTCATCCTTCCCTATGCACCCACATCCCTATTCTTGAGCCAACTACAGGAACGCTTTCTCTTTTTCCCTCCTGCTTCAATCCTGGCTCTCTAGACATCTCTGATGCAGTCACTGACCCTTTGGTGTAAATGTGTCATTGCACATCTTCCTGGAGTATGTGTGGTCTATAATAAGTAGCCCCAGAAGGAAAGGCACTGTATTTTATTCATCTGGTGTCTTGAAAATAATAGCTGTTCAATAAGCACATATTGAACAATAATTGCTCCATCTATGATTGTACAAGAGAAACCTGATTGACAATGGTTAATCAAAAAATTCTTAACCATCACTGTCTTTTATTGGAAATGTACTATGTGGCAAGAACTACTGGTATATGGGGGTGGGAGGCTTTACCTACCTACTTTGTAGTTCTCTTGATAACCCCACAAAGCAAGAACAGCTATCCACTGAAATTGGGGTTGAGAGAGGCGAGGTGACTTTCCCAAGTTTACACAATTATTCAGCAGAAGAGATGAGTTTCAGGGAAGGCATTTCTGACTACAAAGATGGAGCCCTTTCTTTTCTCCCACTGTGGCTTTGAAACGCATATTGAGATACATGTTGAGTACACAATCCTTTTTTAAAATATATTTTATTGATTTTTTACAGAGAAGAAGGAAGAGGGACAGAGAGTTAGAAACATCGATGAGAGAGAAACATCGATCAGCTGCCTCCTGCACACCCCCTACTGGGGATATGCCCGCAACCAAGGTACATGCCCTTGACCGGAATTGAACCTGGGACCCTTGAGTCCGCAGGCTGACGCTCTATCCACCGAGCTAAACCGGTTCGGCGAGTACACAATCCTTACCTGGACACTTCAGTACATATCAATATTTGAGTGTATTTACCTTCCAACTCTCACATGCCTTTTGTCTCCTTAGCCCTTGCTTTGGTCTATACGTGTAAACCAAACCTAGCTTAGAATATTGGCATCTTGAGATCTAGTTATAACGTAGGCAGAGGGCTGGGGAGGCTCATTAAGTGTTGACTATGTCCCATCTATAATTCTATGCCAAAAATCTATCATGTAACAGCTGAGTATGGAGGGTTTCAGAAATGAAAGCAGAACAGATGAGGCATACTGCAGAAGGAGAGTAATTTGGGTCTGCTTTTGAGAACATTGAGAATGAGCTGGAATGGAAGGGCAAGTTCTGGCCTAAGGTGAAGGTAACTGTGATGAGGGGATATACTCCAGAGAAAGTTAAAAGGGACAAAAGTTTAGATAGCTAACTATATACTGAGTGGCCAGATTATTATGACCACCGGACGTTTGTAGGCAAATTAGCCATACACTGCATCGTATGGGATATGGAAGCTGAAGGCCTGTTCGAACATCTTTGCTGTCTGCAGTTACCAAGATAAACCTTCTCCAATTCACACAGGAACACAAGGATTGGGCAGTTGAGCATTGGAAAAAAGTCATGTGATCCAATGAATCACGTTTCTAGTTGCATCATGCAGATGGCAGAGTGAGAATTTGGCGGAAACAGCATGAAAGCATGCACCCCACATGCATGAGTACAACCCTTTCAAGCTGGTGGGGGCAGTATTATGGTTTGGGGCATGTTTTCCTGGCATGATTTGGGCCTTTTAATTCGTGTGGAACAACGTCTGAATAACACAACATACCTAAGTATCGTTGCTGATCAAGTTCATCCTATCATGTTGATGGCATATCCCAATGGAGATGGCTTCTTCCAACAAGACAGTGTGCCATGCCATGGTGCTCATATTGTGCAGGAGTGGTTTCAAGAACATGAGGGAGACTTTACCTTGCTTAGGTGGCCCCCACAATCACCAGATCTCAATCCAATTGAGCATTTGTGGGATGAAGTTAAAAGAGCCATCAGGCAGCTGGTTGCACAACCATCAAATCTTACAGAACTGGACAGTGCTATTCATCAGGCATGGTGTCAGATTCCTCGCATCACCTTTCAACATCTCTTGGAGTCAATGCCAAGAAGAATCACTGCAGTACTGAAGGCAAAAGGTGGCCCAACGAAGTACTGATGGGGTGGTCATAATGATCTGGCCGGTCATAATAATCTGGCCACTCAGTGTATATGGAGCATTGAAAGGTCATTCACACATCCATTCCATAAATATTTATAACCTAATATGTGACAGGAATGGACCAAATGGACAGTTAGAACCAAATGGACAGTTAGAAAAGTTGGGAAAAGGAGGGGAAATAGGGCAACTGCAGTTTTGGGTATGAGAGTTGGTCAAATAAAGAGAAAACCACCTGCCATGGAAAGCATCCTGCACCGGTCACACCTGGCACAGCTCAATATCACTTCTAAGCAGCCCTCTGTAATCCCTCAGAAATTGCTTTCTTTCCACACGAAGGGAAGATGGAAAGCAACTCTGCCACATTAGGAAAAATTAAATTACAAATTAGAAAAAAGATATGATATCCTATATAATAAAAGCCTAATATGCAAATCAACTGAACGGCAGAACGACAGTCGCTATGATACGCACTGACCACCAGGGGGAAGATGCTAAATGCAGGAGCTGCCTGCAGGCCCCAGGCCAGCCAAGGCGGGTGCCAGTGCCCCCCACACCCCCGCACAAATTTTGTGCACCGGGCCTCTAGTCCTTCAATAATGATTAAAAATTTTCCACTTCTTCTAGGAAATCAAGACAAGGCTATTTAGGTGGGACCAGAGTTGAGGAGTAAGAAAAATAAGCAGTCTAGGGGAGCAGGGCCATCAAGATGGCTGGCCCAGGGGAAGTGCCTGAGGTCAGAACAAGAGGAGGCCAGGAAGGTACATTTGAGAGCAAGATTTGCATGTTGATGGTTTGCACACTGAGTCACTCAAGACTTCATGTTTACATGTGGTCTGCACCCTTTATATTTAATACATCATTGCCCAGTAATAATAGCCAACAGTAACTTAATGCTCACTCCCTGCCAAGCATGGTTCTATGTGCTTTACCTTTATAACTCAGCTTATTCTTTCAATAACTGTAGTGTAGGAACAGTCTCCATTCTCATTTCATAGGTGAGAAAACTGAGGCACAGAGCAGATATATTTTGGGAAGTGACAGACTCAAGATTTGAACATAAGCCATCTGGCCCTAATGCTGATTCGTTATCACTTAATAGATTGCCTCTGCTCATTAAATTCCTCAATAGAACTCTTCTTTGAAGAGTACTTGTCTTGTAAATCATTTATTTCTAGGTAGATATATGACTTTCACTAATATTCCATAAAAGTAAATTAGCTGACACAATTCAAGAAAAATGGAATGGGCAGAGGTTCAACATAATAGTTAATTTTTAGCTGATTGCATCTTTGGCACCATCATTGGGTTTTACACCTCTCAAGGATCGTGGGTTCTATTTTCTCTGTCTTCCTTACAACAGGTGGTATAGAACTTTGCATAGAGGAGGTGATTGCAAATGCCTATCAGTCAATTCCGCCTCCCCACATTTAACAAATTCGTAGAGTTTCCAACCATACCAGGTTATGTCTGAGTTCCTTCTTGTGCTACCCTCCCACCGTGCGGATGTTTGGACTGGAGATCGCTGCCCAGCCAGAGACAACATTTCCAGCCCCCTTGCAACATGGTGGGCTGTTTGGAATTCTGGCAATGGAATCAGTGGACGAGCTTCCCAGCCAGGGACTTGGCTGGAAGGAGATAAAAATTTTTGTCATGTAAGCCACTGTGATTTGTCAAGGTTGTTTGTTATAGTACTTAGCTTTATGAACACACAATGATTATGAATACACAGTGATTCCTTTACATAAAAAAGGGGGACTCCTGAGTCTTGCTTCACACATGCCTTTGGCTATGTAACTTGACTGTGGGCAGACCCCCCCTGGGACTTGTTTTTGTCCTAATTAGTTGTCGCCATCTTGTCCTCATTGAAACATTATGATGCGCGCGAGAGCCCATGTTCTGAATGTAGGAGAGATGGTAGCCCCAGAACCTTCTCTGACAGACTCAGGGCCATTTTATAACCAACCATCATTTCCTTCCTTCCCAGTGCCTCCTCTGCCTCCTATTCTTTTTCAGCTGGTCCTGTGAGGAAAATTGGCGAGGACAAGTTTTGTTTTAATCCACTCTCCATTCTTCTCCTCAGGTGTTTTTGCTTTTGGTCTTTGAATGCAGACCGATCATAGTTTTTGCTGAAAGAATAATCCTCAGCGTGCAGCTCAGCTGGTTACTCTGTTTCTCTGGTCGGCTGGGGAAAGTATTATTAGACGATTTCTCTTCTCTCCAAGGGGAAAGAGACAGTGATTTGTTCCTCTGTTCAGGTCTCAAAAGAAGGTGAAAAATATCATATTCTGGTGGCTTTTGTGTCTGAGCGCCCCGACAGTGGAGGAGGCAGCCGTCATTGCCCAGGATGGCAGGTGTATTGATTGGGATCATGTATGAGGAGGCCTCTCCCACAGACACCCTGCAGCTGCTGCTCTCCTTGCCTCCCAGCCCATGACCATAAGGAGCTTTCACCAGGGGCGCCAGGAAGCACAACAGGACAGTTGGCAGGGAAATCTCCATATTCCGTATGCATTCTGCAATGCGTCTATTTTTTTTCTACTTAGTAATTACTTTTTACACTGAAACAGTCCGTCCTCTTTACAAAATGATTCCACATGGATCAGCCCATGGGATTCTCCCAACATCTTGGTGAAGCAAGTGGGGGAAGGCAATTTTCCCCTAAATTATAGAAGAGGAAACCGAGGAAAGGCAGTTGACACAAGGATACTCAGCTTCCAAGTGATAGGGTAGCAACTAGAATCCCCTACATATTCTTTTCACCTAAAGTGTTACTTTCCATGGAAAGCAAGATTAAGGCCTTGGTTATGTGTGTGAGTTTCTTGTAATTGAAGTCCTCAAGTTCAGCAAAAAGAAAAATCCCATTCTAATAATTACATTTCTGCTCACAAAACTTTAAATAGATATGACCAAGGGGCTTCAGGATAATGTATATGTATTGTTATAAGAAGGTGAGGTTGACTAAGAGAAATGTCACTTTATTTTTCTGGTAAAATTCATTTGAATATATTTATGGATGAGATGATTATGTCTTGGATTTTCTTTAAAATAATACAGTAGAGGAGGTTTTTGAGAAGGTGGTAGACATAGATGAAACAAGATTGGCTATTTATTGATAATTGGTGAAGCTGAGTCTTGAGACACTGGGGTTATTATGTTACTTTTTGCACATTTCTGAATATTTTTTAAAACCTTATAACAAAATTCTAGACATATAAAGATACACTGATAGATGGAGAAATTTCCAAGCAGAAGTAGCAGACTAGTGGGTGACATATACAAGAGAGCATTGGATGCTGTTGTTGTGAACAATGCTTTATTTAGATTTTTAAGTTGCATCAAGATATTTAGATGAGCTGGTCATGCTGTGTATTGAATGATGCATTAAGGCAAAATGAGATCCAGTCTTGAAAACTTTTATTCCTGAGACAAATCCCAGATGTCTTTTTGGGAGAAAGCATTTGGGGCGGGGTGGGGCGGAAGAGGAAGAAGAAAAGCCCCCAGGACTGTGAAAGGGAAGGGAAAGGAAAGGGTCAGCTGATAGACCATGTTTGAGCAACAGGAAGGATCCCAGGGAGACAGGACAGTGCTCTGGGAGCTGTGACCTAAAACGTGAAAACGGATACGCTGTGGGAAGAGCGCCCTTTACCACCAGCCTTAGTTACCGGTGACCTTGAGGAGATGCCAATGCCTCCAGATGTGTGAGGCTTGTAGCTCCAGAGCCAGTTCTGCCTGACAGGGCCAAGGCATTGTAACACATTGCTTATCCTGCTGGCAAAACACGGGTTGGGAAACTGTGCAGATGGCCTTATGTGGCTCTACAAATCTGGTTGGTGCTGGGGTGAGAGGCTAAGCCCAAGAAAGGTATATTCTCTGCTCCCATGAGTTCTTGTTTCCTCAGCGCTGGATTTTAAAAGGATGATTATGTATGAAAACAGTTCATCCAGCAACATCTCCACCTTATGTTCTGGGAAGCTGTGGATTTACACAGACAGGGAGAGAGCTGATGTTAGCTCAGCAGGTTAGGAGAGGAGATTTAAATAAAAGAACATTCAAGGCTTTTTTTGTTTTCCTTTGGCCCAAATGCATTTTCCCCCTTTAAGTCAAGGATAACTAAGGAGAGCCTGTAAGAACATGAGTTTGTTTATCTACCCCCACCCCAAGAATAACTAGTTTTAATGGGATTGAATTGTTCCATTAGAGACCTGGCTTCTGGTTTCCTATTGCGACAGTGACATTTTGTGGAAGTGGTTTCTGAACTAAAACTGAGCAGAAAGGGACCCCAGAATGTACTGAAGGAGGCTTGGAGCCCAGGTACACCGGCTCCGACAGAGATGCCAGACTTGTTGGCAGCAAATTCTGCCTTTGCCTTGATTACATACAAAGAGCCTTAGTTATCGCACACCCATTATCTCCTGTCATACTCAAGTGACCTGTGAGTTGTTTCAAAGGAACTTATTACTCCCATTCAGAAGATGGAACAGTTAAGGCTTAGAGAGAAAGGCAGTGTCAGTCAAAAGTACATTTCCCCAGACTCAGATCATACCGCTGTCCCCTCAGCAGGATGGTTATGCTCCTGTGCCTCTCTCGCTACAGACCTGCTCTCCAGCAAACTCATCCTCCTACTTCCCTCTGTGGTTACCAGAGGGTGACACAGAGTCCACTGTGTGGATGAATAACTTTGGAGCCCCAGCACCACCCCATCGCCAGCGTAGCCACCTGCACCTAAGCTTTGCTGCATCTCAGATCACAGAGCTGAGTGTTATCTAAATGTTAAATAAGGCAATTAGGGAACAATTAATTCTGCATCCTGGGAAGCCCCTGTGGACTCTTACATTTATTCTTGACCAAGACAATATTCTCTTAATGCATCGCTTTAATATAAGGTGTCAGAGCCAGCGGGCTAGATTTTCCTTTGTGGATAAACTACAGTCGTGCCTTTGGGGAAGCACAATGAGAAGGTCTGCACATTAACTTGGAGTCCCCCGTTCAATCTGTGGCTGAAATACTTAACAGCTGTGTGACCTTGGGTGCGTGAGTTACTGCTTCTAAGTCTCTGTTGCCACAGTTAAGAAAAATAATGAGAGTAAGAAGCCTATAGGCCTACCATGGTCCTCAAAATGGGCAATACATGTGAAAATATCTTAGAAAATATCAAGATAATGGGAACAATCACAATACTTTTATATTATTGAAGAAGAAGTTTAGATGGTTTCTCTCTCACTCTGCCTTGGGGAGACTGAGGCAACCTGAATTCAAAAAAAAAAAGAAATTGTAGGTGGAGGGAGCATCTATATATATAAAACCCTAATATGCAAATAGATTGAACAGCAGAACAACTGAACAACCGATCACTATGACGTGTGCTGACCACTAGGGGGCGCACGTGAAACATGGTAGGCGTTGGCTGCAGTGGGATGGTGTAGCAGGTGAGCAGCGGTGCCAGACCAAGGTGGGGTGCCGGTCGCTGTCATTGGGGCAAACCTCTGGTGGTTACTGAAAATACTTTGCTCCCGCACGCCACAGTCCTGCCGGGTGCTCACACCTGATGCTGGCTCCGGC
Organism: Myotis lucifugus; assembly: GCF_000147115.1. Classification (NCBI taxonomy): domain Eukaryota; kingdom Metazoa; phylum Chordata; class Mammalia; order Chiroptera; family Vespertilionidae; genus Myotis; species Myotis lucifugus. The sequence continues at coordinate 11,189,645 of NW_005871054.1, read as the reverse complement.
CCCGCTCACACCCGATGCCGGTGCTGGAGCTGCCGCTTGCACCTGTTGCCAGTGCCTGTTGCCAGTCCTGATCGCCCCTCAGGGCTTCTCCACCTCCCCCTGCTCCTGAGGGGCGATCAGGGCTGGCAGCTGCCTCTCACACCTGCTGCCAGGAACGGCCTTGCTCGCACCCACAGCCGACACCGAAACCACTGCTTGCACCCGCTGCCAGTGCCCTGCATCAGTCTGATTGCTCAGTGCTGCCAGCGGGTGTAAGTGGCGGCTGCCGGCCCCGATCGCCTCTGAGGGCTTCTCCATCTACCCCTGCTCCTGAGGAGTGATCGGGGCGGCAGTGCGCTCACACCTGCTGACAGCCCTGGCACCAATAGCTCCACACCATAAGCAGGTGGGAGTGGAGCCGGTGCTGTCAGTGTGTGGGAGTGGTGGTGGTGGGAGCAGGACTGCCAGCAGACAGGGGACCAGGGGCTACGGCGGGAGGGGCCGGGCGAGCGCACGGAGGATGGGCCGAGACCAGTCCCTGTGTCCACCGCAGCATCGCAGCCCATAGTTCCTTTCAAGGTGCATGAATTCGTGCACTGGGCCCCTAGTTAATAACATATTAGGCTCAGAGCTGAATACTGTTGCAATGATGGTTCAAGCCTTTGAGTGTGGTAAAGACAATGTGACAGGAGAGGATACAAGCTACCTTACCTTTAAAAGGTAAGAAGGTACAGAAAAAAGTATTATTACCTAATGCTAAATACAAAGTACTAGAATTTGGTTTAAGTCATTTGGTTGAAAAGTTCGTTTGGCCTCATTCCTGTCCTTAGAGAATAATCCTAAAACCAGTTCTAGGGGACAGGATGTACAAGGAGAGCAGCTGGCTCCCTGAAACCCCGAAGTGGTGAGTGGAGAACCCCTTAGTTATAGGAAGAGGGAAGATAGAAAGACTTGGCCACAGGATCCAACCAGAACATCTGTAGGGATGAGAGCAGAGAGAGATTGTTACAGTTGGATGGACCTCTAGACCCAACACTTCATAAATATGGGATATCACAATCCCTGTGATATTTATTATTATCTCACACCAAAGTCAAAGAGCATACGTGTTGAGCACCTTCTATGTGCCAGACATGATTCTAGCTTTGTGAGAAGAGAGAGAACAGATCGGCATGGTCCTGATACATAAAGACTATGCAATCTAGTAGCGTGATCATTGTAATTTGGGTTAAGTGTTAGGGTGAAAACAAACATGGGGCTGTTGCTGAGAAGTTGAAGATAATGACAAGGAAAAGCTTCTCTTGGAGATGTTTGGTTTTAGGGAATCATTAGTAATGGAGCTGAGATTTGAACCTAGGGGACCACATGCATTCCAGTAGGGCATGCTGCTAGAGACACAGTCCCCTCAACTCAAGTCATAAATTATCTTACAAAAGGGTAAAGAAACTGCGCTCATGATCTGCCCTTACTGCAACATTAGTAAGAGTTAGCATTTGCTGCAAAGGTTTCTTCACTCACACGGCTGATTTATGGAGCAGCTGGGGTTATGTCACTCATGGTGCCAGGTTCTGGGGCTGAAACAGAATACTTAACAGTGGCTACTCTCACGACTCAGTCTAGGGCTACGAAAAAACTTATTTGGTGTGATATTTGCCATAATTCAGTACAGGGGTGGCTATAGGACCCCAGAAAACAGGACAGCCTTTGGGGTCCTAGAGATTTCTGAGATGAGGAAAACCCTGGAGATGTGTTTGTATTAGAATAAAACATGTAGCCAGGCCTACTTTGGGTGTGGTAGCATCTTGAACCAAGGCCACAAATTAGAGGAAAGTTGGCATTTCCCAGGAATTGTAGCATAATCATCATAGGTAGAACAGAAGGGTAAGGAGTTTGTAAGAGCTGCATCTGTATGTGAGCAAAATTCAAGTCAGGAGGGCTCTTAAGCTATATTGGGAATTTGGGCTTTGTCCCCAAGGGAAGTAGGGAGCCCTGAGAGGTTTTAAGTAGGGGGGTGAAATGAACAAACTTGAGTTTCAGACGTTTCTTCTACTGCTATGTGGAGATGGGTGGGAGGGATGAGACCGAGGCAGGACAATGAGTTCAAAGGTTCTACAAACATGGTGAGATTAAGGGTTTTACTTTAGTGTTAGATGGATCAGGATCTCAGTCTTTGCTTTGCTACGTATAAGCCAAAACTGAACTTCAGTTTTCCTCTCTCTACAATGAGGATAAAAATAATACTTCCAAATAAGGATGTTGTTCATTTCACCCCTCCTGCTTAACATCTCTCAGGGCTCCCTACTTTACTTGGGGACAAAGCCCAAATTCCCCAATATGGCTTAAATGAGATAATGTGGATGCATGGACGGTCCTTAGCACAATACCTAACACAGTGATGGAGAACCTATGACACGCATGTCAGAGGTGACACGCGAACTCATTTTTTTTTGGTTGATTTTTCTTTGTTAAATGGCATTTAAATATATAAAATAAATATCAAAAATATAAGTCTTTGTTTTACTATGGTTGCAAATATCAAAAAATTTCTATAAGTGACACGGCACCAGAGTTAAGTTAGGGTTTTTCAAAATGCTGACACGCCGAGCTCAAAAGGTTCGCCATCACTGACCTAACACATACTTAAGTACTTGATACATGATAGTTGAAAATGCTAGAATTTTTCATAACCCCCAACTATGTCAGCAATAGCCTTTTCTACACCCACATTTTGCTACCATACTTCTTAGAGCAATGCTCTTAGTTCAAGGTTCCGGCCTCCTTCCCCCGTATCTGCTTTGTTGGTTTAAATTAGATGCCAAAACGCAAACAAGGGAGCATTCCCCTGCCCTATTCTGTTTCTGCCTGAGACTTTGATAAGGGTGGAAACATTTTAGTTCAGCTAGCTCTAAGAGGAAGAAAAACATGGGAGAAAGGGGAGCTTGGAAGAGGGGAAGGCTTCTTTTCCTTCTTCATCTACCACTATGTAAAACATGGCCTGGAATTTATTGGGCATCCAACCATTGTTAGCTAGGATTGTTGTCATTGACTTGGTCAGAGGTTGGAGGCCAACAGCCCTAAAGCAGACCAAGGACAAAGGTTCAAGGGAGAGATCTACTTCTGTTTCAGATAAAAAAAAATTACTGAGGGCAACTATGGCATATGCAGCTTCCGTGTCTAATACCGATCCTCCTAGGCTTCCAGGATGTGCCTTCCAAACCAAAGCAACCCCCTCACTCCCCATCACACACACCTTTGCATCTCTCCTGTGCCATGAGTGGCAGCGAGGGAACTTCTCTACTGAATGAGACATTCCAGCTAACATCTTCCATCTGGTAGGGCTTACTCAGGCTCCCTGAGAATCTGCTCCATAATGGTTGATGGGAGACAAAGAGGAAGCAAACGAAAATCGATTTATACATGGATTATCATTTTACCCTTTCCTCTCTCTGGAATTCAATCTGACTAGCAGCTGCTCTGTTTACCTGAGCAGAGGACTAATCAGGGTCCTAAAGAGTAGGGTTTTACTACTCTTACTGGAAGCATTGAACAATGCAGCTGAAGAGGAAGAAAAAGAAAGGCTCAGTAATATCAAGAGCCCAATAAATATGTTAAAGTGAGTTGGGTTGAGTATAGCACCAGGGAGACATATTTTAACCTCCTCACTCGTGTCTATATCTCAGATTTCTTTCCATGTGTGCCTCTAGCTCCACCTTCATTGTTTATGTCCCTGACCATTCTTGAAAGTGAAGTATTTTACCCCAACTTTTCCACCTGATCTCATGTTATCATTTTTATTGACTTCCATGGGTTCTATTTTCATCACAGTGATGCTCACACATTATAGCAAAGAGGTAGGGAACCCAGTGAAAGGAGTTATGGGATTATCTTAGGGAAATGTGAGGTGGAACCAAATTTAATCATTTAGAAAACATTGATGCACATTGGACTAGGAACTAGGGTGATAGAGATTTAGAAGTGTTTGGGCCTACCTGATAAATAGGTGTGGCGAAGAGCTGTGGGGCATCTCTTGGAAAATGTTCATTTGCTGGATTGGTGAGGAGAGGATGCCCCCTAGGAGCAGGATTTGTGTGTGGAGGGCCTGGAGGCAAAGTCGGCACAGGGAAAACCCAGAATGTCTAATACCTCCCAAGGCTGAGGACTGTGTCTGAGTGCCTTGCAGGGAGGGCCCCAGGCAGAAGTAGAAGTTGAGGGAACTCTTTGGGGTGTGAGGGGGGTTAGAAGTGCAGGGGAATTGGAAGGCTGGGAAAAAATGGAGGTGAGCTTGGGGTGTGCCAGGGAAACAGCCAGTGCAGGGGATCTGGTGAATATATGGCTGAATGGGACCAACTGATGACTCCAGTCCACTAGGGAGGGTACTACTAGTTGCTCCATGAGAGATGGTGGCTCATTACCCCAACGACCCTCATTGTGGCATCAGAGGGACTGGAGAGGCATCACATGAATTGACTTCATGGGCAGTGGACTTTGGTGAGGAAGCTCAGAGTAGGATAAGATTGCTTCTGGACACATGTGGTCCACTTCTGATGGGAAACTTAAAAATACATTTTTGGGAGGGGGCTAGCAATCTGACTCTGTACCTAGTTAATCAGTATCCCTCATGTACATTCTTGTTAGCCTATAATCAAGTCACTGTCCCTTCCTTAATTATCTGGTCTTGTAAGACCTGTTTACCTAAATACTTATGTTTTACAGAGACCATAAACCATGAACAATACACAACCCCCAGAGGGGGTTATCAGCGCTGGTGCCAGGCCAGGCCTTTAGGTGTGGTCTCACGTCCCCATCCTAACACACGGGGCTTTTTGCAAAGCCCAGGAAAGGTTCAGAAGTCCGATCCTTATTTGGGGGACAAAGAAACCAAAGGGTATAAAGAGAAAGATTCCTCCATATTGGTTTGGAAACAGGCTCCCCTGAATCATGGTACTAGTATATCTGGAAATAAATGTTTTTTTTTTCCTGTATCTCCAGGTACTCCTGTGTATTTTTCAGTCACCTGGTAAATTCTGCAACACTTCCAGGAACTGCCAGTGTAACTTGGGGACCCTTTAAGGGAAAAGGGAAAAGTGACATTATTGGGGAGTGGCGGAATAGGGCAAGAAGCCAGAGACTTTATAATTTACTGTCACTACAATGTGCTTTGTTTCTACTCTGCTGGTAGGCTTTGAGGAAATTTAGGCTACATATATTTGAAAGTGTTCTGTGAATGAAAAAGGGGTACTATAATAAATCTAATTGAAAGTAACCTCATAGGGTGATCTGATTATAAATTCCTAACTGGGTAGTCACATCCCTATTCATTGTTTTTGTACATCTAGATTATGGCAGAAGTGATCCTCTTTACAGACCCCTCCAGGAGCATATAATCTTGTTAACTATCCCATACTTTACTTTTCCCACCTCCTTGTAATCTTTCTCAGTTCCCTCTTTAATTCAAAATGTCTAGAGGAAACTGCAAAACTCATTCTTGGGAATATTTGAGATCTTGCTTCTCAGCATTGTCATCAGTTTGCGCTCAAATAAATTCTTACACAAATTCTCTACTGTTTTGGACATTTTTGTGTCAATAGTTCCATAAGCAAATATTGCGTAGTTTGGCCAAACATTCAGACAAGAAGAACCCTCTTTTTTTCTTTTTCCTTTTTGTCATTCAGTAACCTTCTCTTCTGTAGAAGGTTCCATGCACCTAACATTTTTCTTTGACTTCCCTTTCAAACCCATCAATTCAATTTACCTCACACCTGCACAATTCCATTCCTTTTTTTGCCACTGCAAATTTTAAATCACTGGTTTGTTTTGCTTTGTTTGATCATCGATTAGCACTAAATTATCTTACAGGACTCTTGCGCAAATATTAAACAAACATTTATATAGATTGTCACTGAGATTCCAACACCCTTGGACACACTCCCTTTGCAGCTGATGATTGTAAGAGGCAATTTTCAACATAGAACGAATGAACAGAAGTACAAAAACAGAGGAAGGAGCCCAGATTCCAGGTCCGTGTCCCATTTCACACTTAGAGTTGCGTGAGCTGGCATGTTGTGCAAACTCTCTGACCCTCAGTTTTCCCATCTGCAAACTGGGGCTAATAGTAGTCTCTACCTCATAGGGTCACCATGAGGATGAGATGAGAGAATGTGAACACAGCACATGGCGGTGGCAGACACAGAGAGCCTTGGTGATGGTGGCTCATCAGAGATGTAGATGGTTACTGCTTTGTGCTCTAGGTGCAGACTCCCATCCTCTAAGTCAAGATGAGAATGGAATTCATTGTGACTCAAAATTTTGGGGGAATGTAACTAATGTAACTTGAGGATGAATCAAGTCATTCTACTTTGCATGGTTGTCCTTTGAAGGAAGACTTGCTGGAGTATTAGGTAAATGGATTTGGTGAAGTTCTTGTGTGTTGGGGTACAGGTGGCACTATTTATTAACTTCTATGTGCCAGATACTGTGCTGAGGGATTTATATGAACTAGCTTTAGTCTTCACAGCAACCTTGGACTTAGATTCTATTTTCATCATTTATAAAGTATGTACCTTTGGACAAATCACCTGATCTTCCATTTCTTCATCAGTACAAAATAATAATAATAGTAATAATAATAATTATTATTATTTCTCATCAGTACAGTGCAGAATAATAACCTTTACCTTACTGCCATGGTCTGAGTGTTTGTCTTTCTAAATTTCATATGTTGAAATCCTAATGCCTAAATGATGGTATTTGGAAGTAGAATCTTGGGGAAATGACTAGGTCATGAAGGTGGAGCCCTCATGAATGGGGCTAATGCTCTAATAAAAGAGGCCCCAAAGAGCTGCCCCACCACCTCCCCCATGGGAAGACAGTGAGAAGCGGCTGTCTATGAACCAGAAAACAGGCTCTCATCAGACACCAAATCTACAAGTGACTTGATCTTAGGCTTCCCAGACTCCAGACTGTTAGCAATAAATTTCTATTGTCTCTAAGTCACCCGTCTATGGTATTCTGGTATAGCAGTCCAAAAGGAATAAGACACTTACACATTATAAGAACCAAATGCCTGTCAAAGTGTTTTGAAAACTGCCAAGTACTTTGTAAATGTTGGCTATTGCTCTGAATTAAAAGAGCTGTCAGGAACAGAAATCAGGCCTGTTTTGATGTCTCTAAAAACCCCGCACCCTGTGTGCATTGCTATACTAGTAGCTGAGAGTGGTGCAGGAAGGGAACTCATCACTTTTTGGCTCTCAACTACATTCTAGACATTCTGTGAAGGCTTCTGCATGCCTGCCTGGGGGTCTTACATAATTTAACCTCCGTTACCTTCGAGTTCCCATTTGGAACACCTCCATGCACGTGACTAAAGCTCAGGGGCAGAGCTACATGCATAGTAACCTGAGCTCCAGCTTTGAAGTCCACCATAGGTAGATTGGGGACCACCACATCAAAATCCCCAAGTCTTTCATTTTTAACAACAAAGATTGTATTTTCTTAAAAAGAATATATCCATAAGGTAGCATCTCTTCTCTGCCTAATCTTTCATGATCTGTGTCTTCAGGAAAAACACACACCAAAAACACCACATTATTCATTTTGAACATGATGCCTTTCCAGTTATTTATTTATTTATTATTTATTTATTTATTTATTTATTTATTTATTTATGAAAATTGTCATCCAAAGCACTTTGACTAAACCTCCTTTTGTGTTTCCCCTCCACGATGCCTGCTCACTCAGGCCATACACACGCCACTGCAAATTACCCCTAACTAGAGAAACAGCCCTTGCGGTAGCTTATTTTCTTTTATCCACTTCCTGGTGCTTTCAAAATCCTGGCAGGAGAGTTGAACTTTTTACTTTCTCAGCTTTGAGATGAAATATGCTTTGCCTAAAGCACACTCTGAGCATTTTTCTTTGTACCCTCAAGATAGAAAGAAGGAACCGAAAACAGACTGACAGGCCAATGGGCATGTTCTTGGCTTGTACGGAAATGAACTGGTGCCTTATTAATTTTTGTCAGGGGTCAGGGTGGCCCTGGAATCCTCTAGGAATGGATCCACAGGGTTGCTATAAGCTTGTGAACCAGAGAACCAACTTCCATGGTTATAGCAGTTGGGTCTTCTTTGACTTGTCTCTTGTTCTCAACCTCCATTACCCCAAAGTCTGATTGCTTCTTCCTTGGAAAATTCCCTTGGATCCACCCTGTTCTCCATTTCTAGTTTTATTCTGGTCAAGAGTCTTGTTCACTTCATAACTGAATAAACTATAACAGTCTTCACTCTATCTCTGTTTCACCAGTTTCTTCCCTTTCTGATTTGCCTTGGACAATTACCTTCAAGCAAATGCTCCAAAAACATGACTTCTCACTCCTGCTCCAGGGCTACAATGGCTTTCCATTGCCTGCTGTATTAAATATTCAATCCTCTGCCTCATGTTCAAAGTCCTTCCTGGTGGAGAAGGCTCTTCTGATAAATACTAGGGTCTAAAATCTTGGGTTCCATTCTTGGCTTTGCCAAACCCTGAATCTGATTGTTTAGAATGGTGGCCTCACCTCTCTGCCATAAAGACCAAGAAGCAATTGCCTCACCTCTTTGGATTCAACTTCTACCTTTATAAAATGAAACATATAGTAAATATATTGGGGTCAATTTGCCTAATCTATAATTCTTTTCTCTAAGAGCTGTAATAGTCCCCTCTCCTTACTTCCCTCTGTACATCTCTTCCTTTGCCCTCCCTTATTATTTTTTTTTGATTTTAGAAACATCCAGAACATGAAGAATTTAAGTGACATATTTACTTGAGTTATATAGACTCTACCTTCCCATATTATGTCTGTAAAGTGCTTTGAAAGGAACCATGCCCTCCCAGCAAGGTTCAGATGTCAGAGACCTCCATCCAGAGTTGTTCTCCAGGGGAAAGGGTGCCGAGGGGGAAAGAGGATTGGATAGAAGCACTGGGACTTTGCTAAGGGAGGGGACAAAGCAGACAGGTGGAGAGTGTTGATAAAATGAACAGACCCAGCACTGGAGAGAGGGTCCTCTCTGCAACATCATTAGAGAAGAGAGTACATGGCCATGTTCACTGCTGGAGGGAACTTGTTTAACTATTAGAAGGCATTTTAAAATAAATGTTATTTTCTATATTTAAGAATGATTTATTTATTCATTCATTCATTCATTCATTCATTCCTCACCTGAGGATATGTTTTTATTGATCTTTAGAGAGAGAGGAAGGGAAGGGTGAGAGAAAAAGAGACATTGATGTGAGAGAGAAACACTGATCATTTGCCTCCAGTGTGCACCCTGACCAGGGATCAAACCCACAACCTAAGTATGCACCCTGGCCAGGAATGGAACCCACAACCTTTTTGGTGCATGGGACGATACTCCAACCTACTGAACCACCTGACCAGAAGGCATTTTTTCAAAAGCTAATCCTAAATTATAATGTAATGCTTCAGAAGCTCTTGAGTTTTAAGTATAAGTTTGTAGTGTGCTATTCTAATGGCAAGCGTTAGAGCGAGGCAAAAGTTTAGGCTGGGTGGCATCAGAAAACAAGAATGTAATTAAATATCCAAATCACAATCTTTAGACTATAGAATTATTTTTTTAAGAGGATAAAAATCAGACTTCCTTAGGTAATCTGTGTTATACTTTTTACCTCCCCCTGTTCCCCTGCTGTGTTTCTCCAGCATTCTTCCCCCATCCTGGGAAAGGTAACTCCATTTTTGTTCAGGTTATAACCCTCTTAGCATCTTTGACACAATTTTCCCTCACAGCCCAAATTTAGTTTGTCAGTGATCTTGCTGTCTCTACCTTCCAAATATGCCCAGAATCTGACCCCTTTGCATCATCTCCACTGTTATCACCTTCATATGAGCCATAATCTTTCAAATGGGATTATTGTGAGAGCTTCCTAATTAATCTTCCTGCTTCTCTCTTGACATCCTTCAGTCTATTCTCAACAATAATTCTGTTAAAGCTTAAATCAGATGACATACCTCCCTTGCCTTCCCATCTCACCCTGAACAGAAGCCAGGGTCCTTACAGGGATACTGACTCTTCATCACTTGCACACGTCACTGTGACTCTCTGAGCTTATTTTATACTATGCCAGTGATGGCGAACCTTTTGAGCTCGGCGTGTCAGCATTTTGAAAACCCTAACTTAACTCTGTTGCCGTGTCACATACAGAAATTTTTTGATGTTTGCAACCATAGTAAAACAAAGATTTATATTTTTGATATTTATTTTATATATTTAAATGCCATTTAACAAAGAAAAATTAACCAAAAAAATGAGTTCACGTGTCAGAGGTGACATAGGTTCGCCATCACTGTACTATGCCCTTTCTCCTCATCCATTCCGTCACTCTGACTTCTTTGCTGTTCCTTGTGGGTGCAGACCTGTTCCTGCCTCAGAGTATTTGCTCTTGCCATTTCCTCTCCCATCTTTAGGACTTTACTTAATTAGTTCCTTCTCAGAAGGGCTTCCTGGCTGAAATGTTTACCATCTCTGATATTTCACTTTCCATTTTTTATCTTATTTTTTTTGGTAGTGTATATCACCATATAGCACAGTGGTTCCCAACCTTTTTTTTTGGCCATGTCCTACCTAAGATCTCTAAAATCCTGATGCCTCCCTTGTGACACATAATTCTTATTATTCAAAAAGTGAACTCCTATTCACGTGGAGGAAATCTAAAAGGCCATTAACTTGGTCTAAACAAGCTTCCAAAGAGCATGACATCCATGAAAGAGAAAAATTAAAGAACAAAAGGGCAGTGGAAGTACTAAGGAAGAAATCACTAAGAAATTGTTAAAAAATATGAAGTGATATGAAAAAATAGCAAATAAAGTTTCAGAACATATAATAGAGAACTGAAATGCATAAATATGTCACAACATATATTTATATACTGCATATGTTTATAATAAATGCAAAAAACTCACTGTTAATAACCCATTCTCGAATTTTCCCCCTTAAAAAATCAAATTTCCCCCCTGTCAGGTATGTGCCCTATGTTGGGAACCACTGATCTAGCATATTATATATCTTATTTATATTTTATGTTCATTATTGGTCATCTGCTATAGAATATAAGCTCCATAAGAACTTATCACCTTTTCCTGCAGTCTGTTTTGTTCTCTGCTGTATTTCTAGCACATAGAGCTGTCTCTGGCACACAGTAGGCAATCCATAAGTATTTGTCAAATGAATGAACAAATGAATGAATGAATGAATGAATGAATTGGTGCTCAGCAATCATTGCCTTCTTTTTCCTAGGAAATACTATTCAATTTCTTGAGGAATTTTAAAGCCATCTTGTGCCTCAAATTTGTCGAATTGTTGATTTTAAATATGGGAGTTGGAAAAGGAAAGCCAGGAATGATCATACACATATATTTGGAGTGGCCCTTACTCCCCAGTCTTGCCACTAGCTGTGCGGATGGAATGTCAGTTGCTAACAGACATAAAAACTAGGAAACAGCAGAAGGCTGTTGAGCTTGTTAACCTCTGCTCTTCCTTTCCCAGAGCAGGGTCTAGAGGGCAAACTGTCAATAAAAAGACAATGAGTCCTTTCACTTGCTCCTGCTGCCACTTAATAATGACAAGTCAAAAGAAAGAGGCTGGCAAATAAATGCAGGATTCTCACTGCACATGTGAGATTCGTAGAGTCACACTTGACAAAGCTGCAAAGGGTCTCTGGAAGTGGTAGACTGGAAAGGCCAGTGACTAGACATACTACTGTATCGATTATTCCATGGTTGAATGACTTCGGTCACAGTGTGTTAGCGGGGCTCAACTATTCCTTCTGCCTAGTGGGGATGGAAGTGACTTTGGAGATCATTATGTTTAGTTCTGTCACATGGTGTAGGAGTAAGCTGTGGGCCAGGTATGTTAGGCTGTATAATGAGGTTCTCTTGGGATTAAAACCAGAACCCAGGTCTTCTCTTTTCTAGCTCTGGGAGCATTGGACTGTGCTGTTTGGCCTCCTTGCCCCTAGGACACACTCTCACCAGGTGGAATGTAAGGGCTACAGAGGTGGCCTGCAGGCCTGGCCCATGAGGAGAGAAAGATTGTCTTCTTCGTCAAGCTGGCATAGAAAGGGTGATGAACCAAGGGTGGGTTTGAGCAGATGCAGGGGAAGGAAAGGGAAGTGGGAAAAGGCAGAGAATAATGATCCTGGGTGAAAAAGAGGCCTGAGGTTTGCCCGGCCAGTGTGGCCCAGTAGTTGAGCATCGATCCATGAACCAGGAGGTTCGATTCCCAGTCATGGCACATGCCCGGGTTGCTGGCTCGATCCCCAGGCAGTCAATCGATGATTCTCTCTCATCATTGATGTTTATCTCTCTCTCCCTTTCCTTTCCTCTCTCTGAAATCAATTAAAAAACACTTTAAATTTTTTTTAAAAAAAGAATCCTGAGATGGCACAAATCATTGAAATATCTGCATAATAAAAGAGTAACAAGAAACATACATCATGGAAAAAAAGAAGGAATAAGAAATGAAATGAAACTCTATACACACTTAAGTTTCCTTTATTCATTAAAGATTGATATTCAATAATGTCTTTATTCCTTCTAGAATAATGTCTTTATTCTTCAAGTAAGGGCATAGCACAGTGTCTAGCACCGACTGGGGTCTTCAAGTCCAAAGACATCAGTGGACATTTTCAACATTATGGAGCTATGTTATGGAATATGAAGGATAGGTAAATATGAGTTATGTGTTTTTTACAAAGCCTGTATGGCATTCCCAGAAATTAGAACCCCTACACCCATATAAAGCTCTGTACAATATAGTCTGGCAGACCTTATCAGGCCTAACTTCAGGAAACCAAGATATATGACATATAAATATTTTTAAATGTTTAAGTCAAGGAAACTGGGACAGTTTTATAATTTCAAGTCCTCAAGAGAGAGGGGGAGAAATCCTTTCTTCTGTTTCCCAATTTCATTAATATTTATTCTCCTTTAAAAAATTCTCATTTAAGGTATGTTATGATCTCTTCCTCCACTGCCCATGATGTCTCGAAAGGGTTAAGAGCAATATCTTGGGGTCTTGCTTCCTGGGTCCACATCCTGGATGTGCCACAGGGGCAAGTTACTTAATTGTGTTATGCAGGGGTGCTTATCTGAAGGCCAGGATCACAGTGCGGCCTGCCCTGAGGGGTTGCCATGAGGAATAAGTGAGCAGATAAAAGTGAAGCACTTCGAGCTGGCCCTGACACATGGTGTGTACTCAGCCCATGCAAGCCCAGTTATTTATTTGTCTGTATTGCTTGTATGTCTGGAGTCTGCTCTGCTTCCATTTTGCTATCTGCCCTTGGGAAACCATGTAACCTCTGTTTCCTCCTCAACTGCCAGGCGGGCCTGGACTTCCCGATCATCCCAAGTTCTGGCCTTGCTTGGCTGGTGAATGTGACACTGCCCTTCCCTCTGGTTTCATGATAGCTACTGTCAGTCCAGAGAAGCTCAGCTCAGTTCAGTTCAGTTCAATCCAGTCCAATCCAATTCAATTGAACTCATCTATTCCGTTTAGTGCAAGTCATTCATTTCATTTATTCACAAACATCTCCTGAGGTCCAAGACATGCATAATACTTAGCAGACATAAGACAGAAAGGAGGCATGGGGATCTTTGTTTTTGAGATTCTTAACAAATCTGAATGCTTTCTATAGCTTCACATTTTTTTTTCTAAGTGGAGAGAAAATAAGACAGTCTCTATCCTCTTAGGGGTTTAAAGGACTTTTCCTTTAAACAATCTTGAGGAAAACAACATCTAGGCAGCTGCTAGAAAATGCAATTCGATGTCTAAGTGGTTCTAATTATTCCCTGCTCAAGAGGGCGGTTTCTAAAGGCCGGCTAATCTTCCCAGAGGCTGCAGCAGACAATATTCCACTTAGGTGAAAACAAGAGGGTGGCCAGTCCAAACAACAGCAAAATAAACAAAGCCCCAATTATAATTAGAAAGAGGTAGACTGGGCTGTTCTGTTTAGTCCGAAGAAATTGATTTCCCCTGGAGTGTCACTTACACCATAATGATTATTGGACTGGAGAAAACAGAGTAATACAGAAAACAAAATTAGATGGGTTGCAGATCAGTAGTTGATCTTGACTGCTCTCGCCTTGAAGGCAGAGTCAGAAAAAATATAATCAATGGGGAGGCAGGATATTTGAAACATTTCTGATATTTATTGTTTTATACTCATTTCATTTTTTTTACTTGTTTCTTTTGAAAAGCAAGGTGAGTTAGGGAATCAACAAACAAAAATGGTAAGTGTAGGTTAATTCTAGGAAAAGTTATCTAGATCTAGTGGAGTCTGTTTGCTTACTGTGTCAAAGAGGAAACTAACCCAATGTTTAAGTAACTTTCTCTGAAGGAATTATTTCAGAAACACGTAGCTTTAGATCCAAAGCTCTTCTAGCTTTAGATCCAAAGCTCAGCTGATCTCAGCTGGTCCCTGCTCCAGGCAATTAAAACAAATAAATGAATAAAAATAATTCTATTTGAAAAGACTTAGTGACTTAAGTAATTTGTATTTCTTCACTGCAAACTAAGGCTGGGTTTAGTTTGTTCTACATTCAGTCATAGAGATGTTTAAAGCCATGTATTGCACCCCGCTCATTTCTCTGAATTACACTAAAAGAGAACCACTTTTTTCCCCCTGCTAGATAAAGTTTCTTGAATTTGAAGATCTGGAACAAAAATGTTATAATTTCTTAAACTCTCACCTAAGTGCATACTTGGCACAGTTATAAAAATGAAATTGATAATCCAGAAACAATAATATTTTCTTTAGGAGAAAAAGTGATTTCTTTGATTTATTGTTATTTGGCTCTCCAGGTCTTCTTTCTAACTACTATGCATTCTCCCTCATCAACATGTATTTAAATCTTTTTTTTTTCTATCCAGCACATGTAATACTTTTTCAAGAAAGTGCCCTACGTTTATTCTCAAGTGTAGGTACCTCTCCCTTTAGAGAACTTCTATGGTACTCAAATTTTGTTCTGCACATCCTATCCTTATCATGTTAGCACATGATGACTTGAAAAGCCTTATCCTCTCTTTCTGTGTCTGTGTATTTCTGCCCATTCTCTTCCGCTACATTAACATAGTCTGTGTGTTGGGGCTGCGCCTTTGGCCCTTACATCTCAGCAATAGCTGAACACAGAGTCAGCATTTGATAAAGGTGTGTTGCCTGTAGTAGCTTGTGGCTGATGTGCTGCTTTGTTTAGGGTCTCAATGATTTTCCTGTGAAGATGCTGAACTCAGGACTTTGACATTACTTTTGGCTTATTTCCAGCTGGTACAAGTACATGCTCTCTGTTGCTGAAATCACTTCCATCGAATGGTCAGGACTGTAAACACACAGGGAGAGGTCATTCTGTCTCTATCCTGCTCAGGAGAAAATAAATCTGTCCTCTGATCTAACAAACCAAAGCAGCCTGGAAAGCACCCTTTCCATTGAAATTTCATTTCCCTCCGTTTTACTCACCGTATCACAATGTTTAAGAAACTGTTATGCCTGCCGAGAAGAGCAATCAGTGGCCTTATTTTGTAGGTGATAAAGCCATTATCAGTCACCAGACCAATATTTAGGACATGCATACTGAATTATTTAAAACTAATAATGCACATGAAGAATGTTAAAGTAAAAATGGGAGAAAAATGTCATTGTAGTAACATTTATTTCCTCTTTGCTTGCCCAACTGTCCTCCCATGTTCAAGGGCACATCCCTAACTTCAGACATGATAACTCTGTACCAGACTGCTTTGCTGCTTTCAGCCTCTTCCACTACCTCCCCCCCCCCCTTTTTTTTTTGCCTGGTCAAAACCATGGCCTTGGGACTGACTTTCAGCATGACTTTGTGAGGAGCTATGCTGACCTGTTCTGTAGTGAGACTGGTGAAAATTATAAATACAAAGCCAAATAAACAAACAATATTCAAAGCCTCTGGAAATGGTCCTAAGCGCAAAAAGCAAAAGAGGAAAGAGCTATTAAAAAAACAACAACAAAAAACCCCCAAAACTATGAAAATCCATAAAAAAGGCAAGAATATTTAGTAATTTAAACCAAGACCGTGGCCCACCTCTCCCATCCCACCCAACTCCAGACGGCTGCAGCTAAGAATAGGGCTTCCTTTCCTTCCAGGTTCCAGCCAGAGAGCTTTCTCCCAGGATGAGCAGGACTTGAACATTTCTCACTCTGCCTCCAGCTGCCTGTTGCTGTGGCTAGTCCCTGGGCAAGTGCTTTCTCACCAAGCCACACTTGGGTGCATAGAGGCTTTATGGGGTGCAGCCTGCTGAGAGTACTGGGTCCCAGTAGCTCTTGCTTGGGTATTTGAGGTGGTAGTTTAATGACAGAAGAGTCAAGCCCAGAGGATTTCAGGCTGTTACCTTAACCTCCACCAAGTGCTTAGCTCCCAGAATAAGGGTCTTAGTAGTTTGTTAATGAATCCACTCCTGGCGCCAGAGCCCTGGTTGAGCTCTTGCCCAGGGAGAGAAGCAGACGATACACATTTATTCACTTCCCAAAGGAACTCACTCTATTTGCAGCAGGGCATGGAGATGTTTAAGCATAAGAGCATTCTTAAGAGCAGTACCAAAGAACTTGTATGCATGTATGCATAACCCATGGACAGACAATAGGATGGTGAAGGCCTGGGGCAGGGGGCAGTGGTGGGCTATAAGAGGTCAATGGGGGGAAAAGGGGACATATGTAATACTTTCAATGATAAAGATTAAAAAAAAGAAAAAAATAAAGACTAAAACATGACTGTTGGGGGGAAAAGAGCGGTAGAGATGTGGATCTAATGAACATCTAATGTAGGCCAGCTGGTTTGCAGGAGAGAACTGGGAAAATAAAACAGCTGGAAGCCCCTACCCGCCCCCCTCATCAGAACAAACATCAAGTACTAACCTCAGAAATGACCTCCTCAAAGGACCTACAATTTGATTGGATTTGTTTGTAGAAGGATTTATGCTCCCAGGGGATTGTTGGAAATAATAGCATAGTCTGTCTAAGCAGTGAAGTTTAACATGTGGGTGTGGTCAGGAAAAGAATGAAAGAGCCTTACTAGGACGGTTCTCCCAGAGTGATTGTGGATATTTCCAAAGCTGTGCTTCTGGGAGAGGGGAGAGCAACATCAGAGGCTCTCACTAATATTATTCCGTTAGCCATAAAACAAGTAACAGTAACAAGTCAGGAGGGGGAACCAGTAACCAGAATGCTGTAATATATTATCTAAACTGTTTCTAGCAAAAGATCGAGACATGCAAGGAAATAGGAAAATATGACCCATACACTAAAAAATACAGCAGACAGTAGAAACTGCCTGTGAGAGTGACCAAATGTCAGATTTAACAGAAAATTATTAGTAGATTTGAACTTCCAGGAGAAAAAAATTAGTAAAATTAAAAATGGATTAATAGAGCCTATGCAAGCCAAATGATAGAAGGAAAATGGAGAGAGCCTCAGAAAGTAAGGGGATAAAACAAGGGTGGGGAAACTTTTTTCTGTCAAGGGCTATTAGGATATTTATAACATTTTGTAGAACATACAACATTATCAACTTAAAAATTAGCCTGCTATTTTGGTCAAATATTTAATTAACTCACCCCTACTGCCTTGGCAGGACCAGACCAAATGATTTTACAGGCCTTATCTGGCCCATGTGCAGAATGCTCCCTGCCCTGGAATAAAAGTTAGAGGTGGTGGTGGTTGAGGACAGGGAGCCATTGCCTGTGTTTTGTTGGAGTTGTGATATATGTTTTATCATCAAGCTTGCCATAGAAGCTTGGAAATTGAGGATTTAAAGTTTTTGGCTTTGGAAATAGATGATAGACAATACTTTCAATTATTCACATGACCTTAGACAAATCATCTTACTGGAACTCATTTCTTATTCCTAAAACAAGTAAGGTTAGGGGGGAAATGTATGCTCACTCAAGTTCATCCAGCAAACAATTCTGTGATTTAAAGAACAAAGCAGGTTCACACAGGTGAAGACTTGGCCCACATAGAATTATAAAATTTATGTCTACAACATATTTGGGGTTGTATATAATACCTTTCTCAACCCTTTAGTTCCTATGGATATATATGGAGACCCATTTGTGAAAGCATATTTTTGGTTAACTACATCTCACTAAATCACAGTTTCCTAGTGTGTTCTGTGGAACACTTATGGGGTCTATAAAATTGGAATGCCTCGGAGAGCCTTGAATATGTTATGGCATTGTGAATCTCTAGAACAGCGGTATAACATGCAGCATTTTCCAAACCTATTTGATCATGGAAGATCTTTTAAACATTTACTTTTCCCAGAGGGTCTTATGAAACTAAGGTTGTGAGGAATACACTTTTACAAATGTTAAAGGACTAGACTTTAAGAGCTTAAGATGTATATGTTTTGACTTAAAAGTCTTAGAAATTAGGGAAATCTTTAAAGCTTCATGGTTTAATTTATTAATGGTGGTATTGTGACAAATAACAGGGGCCATATTTGGGGGCAACTGAGCCAATCATATCACATAGGAAGTTGGTAACTAGTTAGAGTAGCCTTGGGCCAGACTTTAAATCATATCCAAAATGAGAAAACAAAGGTACATCATCAGGGTTCATCTAATTGTATGAGGATCATTTAGGGAGGATCCACAGAGATCCCACGCCTCCATCAAGTGCTCCATGTTCTCATGGTAGTCACTGCTGCTAAGCCTCCACACCTGCAGAAGATCCGCTACTCGGCATCCTGAGAGCTAAGTATGACTGGGGAACCATCTTCATCGGAAATGTGAAGGACAACAGAGAGTTGGAACCAGCCCTTCCAACTGCCTCCTCCATAGGCGCACATATCACTCAAATTTCTCTTCAGGATTATTAGACAGCTCCTGGTTATTTTTCAATTTATCACTGGAAGTGGCCATTGATATTTACTTTTCAGCCCTCCTTCTATTTACTCATGACTCCACTCACACATTTTCTGTCTTTCTCTGTCCTCCTTATTGAGTAGTTATTGAGTAACTAATCCTGCTTGGTCTGAGAGAGGGAGGCAGTGCTACCCCTCAGAGAGCCTACTGTATTTGAGAGACAAGATCATGCATGTTTTGTACTGTGGATGACTGTAGCATTGTGAATATTTAAGCTCAGATGAAGAGCTTAGATCTTTGCTTTAGGAGTTCAGAGGACAGGGAGATCCTCTTTCCCTTTCTTCACAGTTAATAAAAAAGAAATAGGCTTTAAAAATGTTTTTCCTTAATTTTTAATTACAGTTGGCATTTAATATTATATTCATTTCAGGTGTGCAGCATAGTGGTTAGACATTTATATAACTTAGGAAGCGATGCCCCTGATAACACTAGGCATTTTTAAATCAGGTATATCAGGTAATTCAATTTCAATTCTAACACTGTGTGGGCTAGTTCTTTGGATTTCATTTTTCTTATTTCTTAAAACTGGAAGAATAATAGCTACAGTACAAGACAACTGGGCAAAATACTGTAAGAAGCATAAAGCATGGTGATATAGTAGGACTTAATAGATATTTGTTACATTCAATCTTCTAGTTCCTATTTGCTTGAAAGGCCCTTCCTTTCATTCATTCAATTTATGTATGTATTGAGCAATTTACTTTGTGTAAGGAACTATTTTACATGCTAGAATCCATGACGTCATGAAACTTCAGTTCTAGCTTTTAGCAGGGGGAAATAAATAGGAAAACAACATGAAAATATTCAAATTGCTGAAAGTTTAAGGAAGAAAAGGGTCATATGTTAGAGCAGTGGAAATGCTGCTATCATGGAGTGGACAGTGGTGGCCTTGCAGGAGGCAGCCAATCAATGATTCTCTCATCCTTACACTGAGTGGCCAGATTATTATGACCACCCCATCAGTACAATGAAGTGAATTTGTTATGCAAGTAATAATGATAATAAAACCTTGAGAGTATTTGCTTAGGAAGTTTTCAATATTCAGTATTTTTGGAAGTGTCAATGAAGTACTGATGAGGTGGTCATAATAATCTGGCCACTCAGTGTATGTTCTATATCTCTGTCCTTCTCCTTTCTTCTCTGAAATCAATAAAACTATATTTTAAAAAAAGAGGCAGCCATAAGTCCCTTTCAGAGCAGTCAGGCACATGCTCCTCTTCACCTGAGCAAAACACCAAAGGTTTCTTTTTTAAAGAAAGTGGAATAGAGAGTTTCCAGACTAGAGGATGCCAGGGACCACTTATGACTGCTGGATGCTGAGACCCCCCCCCCCGACCCCTTTTCCCCACTCGCCAGAATGCTGGCAGTTAGGGCTTCACCCTCCATACAGGAGTTTGGAAGAATCTTTTCCAGGGAATTTACCAGCCCAAGAGGGAAGGTCTATACACTGACAGAGCGATTCCCCAATTCCATGGACCTGCCGTTTCTTTCTGTTGCTGTTTTTGTTTTTCTTTCTCCCGAATCTTACCCGAGCTACTTTGTAATTATCCTATCTCACTATTATAACTGTTTGTTCTCTTTCCTCTTTTCTCTAGTATTTGTTTGGGGGAATCAGATGCCATTCCAAGACTGTATGTGCTTATTGAAGGAACACAGATTTTCACAATCAGGGGCCTGATAAGCAATTTTGCTCTTGTATGCAGGATTCCAGATGACCTCTTTGTTGCTCCCCATAATTCTTATACTTGCTTCCCTTTCCTTTTAAATTTTTTATTTTTAATTTAAAGGATGTTTTGGTTGCATTTTTTGCTGCCCCCCCATCCTCCCCGAGCCCAATATATATACTTTTTGAAACATTACACTGCTTACCCACAAAACAAATACCAATTAAATGAAAGCTACTTCCTTTTGTGCCCTGACCAGAAATTAGTCTTGGTGGGGATATGGCTAGGGTTAGGGACTGCCTGTTGATACTTGCTCAGGCTGCGATCTGCTGATGGAGAACGATCATTCTTTTGCACTCAATTCTTTTTTAAATTCTAAACATAGCCATACAAAAAATACCATACTTTGAAATTTAAAAGAGGAAAATTACTGATGAGTTCGAGAGCATGCAATCATTCTGTATTAGTGTCCCCTTTATGTCAAAGTAGACATTTTTAAGGCCTGTCCTCTTCAGAAGAGATATCTAGGTTTTGTTAAGGCTAAGGGTGTGATTACCAGATGCCAGGGGTGGCCTCAGCTGCTCTGGGGGGAAACTGGCATACACAACCCAGTGACATGTGAGCGCCCTTTGCTCTCCCTCTGCAAGAACCACATCGTGGTATTCCTGAGCACAAGGACTTTAGGAAAAATTATGAGACTGGCAAAGAAACAGCACAGCCTAAGTTTCCTTCTTTGGTGCTTCCACCCGTCCCTGTATTATTATAATTTGAAAACTTCTAGTCAAACTTAAATAATTGGACATCTGGCAGTTTAGCCCTATCTTAAATTTGCTGATGTTCATTCGTCATTCTGTTTTATTTCAGCTTGGTGTTCTCATTAAAAAATAGAGCAGGGATTTTCTGACCTTTCAAAGAGTGGGGTATTCTCGAAGTGCCCCTAGTAGCTCCTGAAATCAACCTTTGGCATAAGGTCAAATCTTGATAGGACAGGCAGACACCTGTCTTCTCATCAGCTCTCTTCTGGCATCAAGCAGGCATGCGTCTTCTTTCACTCGGCATGCATGTCTTTCAATGCTCAGACTATGATTTCAGAATGCACAAAGCAACTTGCAATTACTTGTCAAATGAGTGGTACGGATAATGACCCTTCTGGGTTCTGAGGCGGGATTTTGATTGTTGTGGGTAACAGTGAGGAAAAACATTATTGTCATTACCTGTGTGATGTTCTTCATTTTTTAGCAACTTTGTGAGAGCAGGCACTGTGCCTCTCCTATTGATTCTTCTCTCCCAAATGCCCAGTGCAGTGCCTTGTACAAATATAATCAATAAATATTTGCTGTTGAAAGAAACGTCATAAAAAATAAATGGCTTTATTCGTCTAAAAAACAACAATATCGGGGTAAGAGAATGCATTTCAGGTTGGAGAAAATAATAGTATTGGGGTAGGGGAATATAAGATATATTAGGCAGTTGGGGAATAGAAAATAGTGCATAGAGCAAAGGGTTGAAAGAATGGGAGATGAGAGAGGACAGGAGAGTTCATTTGAGGCCAAAACGTAGAGAGCCTTAATGCCAAATCTTGAACTTTTGTCCTGAATCTGGGCATTGGAGCCCACAGAGGAATTAGACAAGAGCTCAAAGCAGGAGCTGGGGGGGGGGGGGGATAAAAGTAAGGAGGAGGGGGTGGGAAGAATGGACAGAGACCAATTTGGAACTGTTATCATGAGATGATGAAGAGAGCATAAGTGGAGGCAATCCTGTCTTCTAGGGATTTAATCCCGTCTTCTGATGGATGATTTAGTAGACTTTCTTAGAAGGAACAGAATATTTTAAATTGGAGCCACACTTGAAAATCTAGTGCTCAAGGCTGTGGTCCTTCCATTTAAGGGGCCTTTCTTTTTTATTCCCTTCTTATTCCAGGAGGATTCTGAATGAAGCATTCCATGGGCTCCCATCAGCCTTTGTTTATTTAGTTACAAAGTCAAATTCTAAAACCCCTTGCTTAACAGAACTGTCTATTAAGACGGAGAGAACCCTTCTCACCAGCCCCCTTCCTTTCCCAACACCCACATCTGAATTCACAGTAGTTTAGGAATTGCATACCCCCTGGAGTCTGAAGCTTAGAAAAAGACTATTGATTCTGAGAAGTTTGGTGCCTAAAGATGTTTGTGAAATCAAAGCATTTTAGAATTGAAGGAAACCTGAGCATCGTTGTATTTCAACTTTTCACCTATCTACTGATGGATTTTCTGTTTCATGTCCTCAATTGATCTTTTTGTTTCATTGAAATTTAGCTGAACTTTTTGGGTCCATGTTTCTTAGAGGTTTTCATCAAGCTTGGCATTAAGGAGATACAAACAATTGGCTAATGCTGTGCATTCTCCACTATTTCTGACACAGGAATACGTGATGGCTGTGTTGGCTCTTACTGAAACAGGTCTGGGAGAAGGGATGAAAAAAGGTGGACTCAGGTCACTTCTAAGACTAAAAATATAATTGAGTTTAAGTTTATGGCAAGAGTCTTGTTGCTTTATTCAAATATTTCTTGTACACCCCTTGAGGATTTTTGGAGCAGTTGGCATATTCCATATGAAAGAACAAGATAATAGCATGTTCAGGTCAGAGACACAAAACATGCTCCAAGATACTTCAGGGAGAGGTCAGATTCAGAACAAACATCCAAATCTTATTATAATTAGATCCTAAGCAATTAAAAATAATTATGTACTCTTCTTCCTAACTGACCTTGTGGGATGTATATGCTAGAATCTAGTCTAAATAAAGCTAAATTGGAGAGTCTATGTCTAGCAGGTTTTAAAAAAAAGAGTTCAGCCCAATCACCCACAGTGACTAGATAACACAGTTAGTGACTTTGGAGAAGGATAATCAATTATGCTAAGTCAAATAAACCAGTCAGAGAAAGAAAACTACCATATGATACCATTCATATGTGGAAACAAATGAACAAAATAAACTAACAAACAAAATAGAAACAGATTCACAGATTCAGAGAACAGACTGACAGCTGTCAGAGGGGAGGGAGATTGGAGGGTGGTTGAAAAAAGTGAAGGGATTAAGCAAAAAACAAAACAGAACTCATAGACACATATAACAGTATGGTGATTACCAGAGGGAAAGGGACATGAGGGCAGGTAGAAGAGGGTAAAGGGGGAATAGATGGTGATGAAAGGAGACTTGACTTTGGGTGGTGAACACACAATACAGTATCCAGATGATGTATTATAGAATTGTACCCCTGAAACCTATATAATTTTATTAACCAATGTCACCGCAATATATTTTTAAAAAGTTAAATAAATTTCCCACTTGTGGCCAAGATGTCCTGCTTTTGAAGCTTAGGGTTCTTTGGTAGAGGACTTGGGTGAGGAAGGACA
This sequence comes from Myotis lucifugus, assembly GCF_000147115.1. Classification (NCBI taxonomy): domain Eukaryota; kingdom Metazoa; phylum Chordata; class Mammalia; order Chiroptera; family Vespertilionidae; genus Myotis; species Myotis lucifugus. Next base: position 11,165,672 of record NW_005871054.1, on the reverse strand, counting down.
GCACTCACCTTTAGGTAAACCAGGGGATTTTATCATCACCAAGCAAGTGCACTTCTGAGCTATCAAATCCCTACTCTTCAATTTCTGATAATGACTCTGTAAATTATAGCTCTTAGCCAATTTTCAGGGTAAAAGTTCATCTTCTCCTTTAAAGCATTCTGTCCCTGAAATATAATTTCTACCTTTTCCTTTCAAGGTACTGCATCCTATAGCTATTACTTGAGTCAGTTTTCTGATTCCTCTTCAGTGAATATGAGCCTCCCGTACCCCCAGCCAAGTTAACTTCCAAATGTTGGACATAGACATATAATTTCTCACAAAAGTAGATGCAGGATTTTGTTTTGAGAGAAAGGCTTATTTCAAGCATTAGTATGACAATGGTGCTGTTTGTTTCTTTTGGAGACATATCTAAACAAGGCAGTGGGAGTCCCCAGATATGGGCACCCAGGGCAACCTGCACAATGGGGTGTTTGTTTTTGATATCCAAACAGAATTACAATATTCAAAGCGCATCTGGGGAGCACAGGAAACCTAACATTCAGGGTTTGGAATCTGACCTTAATTGAAAAAATTATATTTCTTTGAACATTTCTGCCTGGTTTAAGGTGACTTTGTTTTGGCAATTTTATCCATCCTTTTAATGTTCTTTGTAGGTATGGAGGGGCAGGTACTACTACTTAAGTCAAGAGAACTGAGTGATATGCCTAGAATATAGAATTTTCAACTTTTTAAATTAGGAACTTTGTTTCAAGTCTATGTATCTCTCTTTCTAAATAAATTAATGGATCATCAAATAACATACAGTCACTTTCTTAAAATAAACACATAAAAAAGCAAGGAAACTATCAAATCCTATAGTAGTTCACCACAGGGAGAACAATAATCATCTTCTATATATATATAAAAGCCTAAGTGACCATTTGACCATTCGACCAGTAGCTTTGATGCACACTGACCACCAGGGGACAGACACTCAATGCACAGGCATGGAAACATGGAACAGAATGATGAATATTAGAGGGAAGAGGGGAGGTGGGAGGGTGAGAAGAGATTAACTAAAGATCTTATATGCATACTAAAGGCCCGGTGCATGGGTTTATGCACAGGTGGGGTCCCTCGGCCTGGCCTGTGGGGATCAGGCTGAAACCAGCAGTCTGACATCCCCCGAGGGGTCCTGGATTGCGAGAGGGTGCAGACCAGGCTGAGGGACCCCACTGGTGCATGAATTCGTGCACCAGGCCTCTAGTCTCTTATAAGATTCTTTTTGTCAGTACTGAGGAGCAGAGCAAATAAACAGATGTAACTTCCCCTTATTTATTGTATCATTTATTCTACACGTAATTGAGGGCCAGAATAACACACTGCATTGAACCAGGCACCATAAGGAGTACAAAGGAAATGTTCACTGCTGTTGAGAAAACAAGATGCACATGAAAAGTTATGTCAAAGCAAGATTGTGCGATGAACAGCACAGATTAAATAAAGATAGAAGTGGTCAGGGAAGACTTCATGAAAGAGGCAACCTTTGAGTAAGAATATGATAAGTAGGTCTTATTTCAAGAGGCAAAGAAGAAATTGAGGGTAGTGTAAGTAGCAGGCATACATAGACATAGGGAGGAGAAATGCACAAGTGGGCTTGAGAGCAAGTATGTATCAGTCTTGCAGAGTAGTTGGCTCCTATGAGAATGGTGAGAGGTAAAGTAAAAAAGGTGAGCCATTGAAGGATTTTGTACTTGGGAATCATAACATGGCAGGAGTGGTGTTTTATGGAGAGAGATGGATGACAGTGTGCAGATGGGTTTGGAGAAGAGAGAGATTGGTAGGAAGGAGATAAAACAGGAAATTATCATACAATCAAGGCTTTAGAAGTCCAGGATCCTAGAAAAGATGATGGCAATGAATCACTCCTAGTAGTATGAAGGGAGTTTGTAAAATTGATTCAATATGGGCAATCAGGAAAGTGAAACTTGCATGATGAGATTTAAGCCATCACTATTCAACAAATGAGATTGTCAGGGTAGTTTTAGCAGGTTTGTAATCCATTGTTTTATTGTCCCTTTCATCAACTCAGAACAAGTAACACCTAGTTCCATCATGGCCATCATCTGTATTTCAGAGCTAGCTCCTTCAGGAGAGCACAGTACATCCTTACCCAGCTACTGCTCAGGCACAAAACAATGAAAACCCAGCCAAGAGTCCATCACTAGCTGTTACTGAGCACTGACTTAGGAGTTAGGAGGCATGGGCTACAATTCAGAGTTTGCAAGGAGTTTGTTCTGGTGGCTGGGGTTGAATAGATCCCAAGTGGATCAGCCTCTCCCAAAGTATGTTCTGCAGAATATTCATTCTTAAAGATGCTCTTAGAGAAAAGGATTCCACAATTAAACAAGCATCAAAAACTCTTTTGCAAGCATCAAAAACTCTTTTTCCCTCTTGGAGATCACAGAACTTATTGGCATAGCAAAGGCTTCCCTAGTAGGCACAGAACACTAATACATCCTGTAGAACTAAGGACCTACAAAGGAAAGATGAAACTAGGCACACTTTTAAAACTATATGGGTTTTTTTTTATTGATTTCAGAGAAAGGGAGAGGGAGATAGAAACTTGAATGATGAGAGAGAATCATTGATCATCTGCCTCCTGTATACTCCCTACTGGGGATCAAGTTCACAACCCAGGCATGTTCCCTGATCAGGATTCCAACTGTGACCTCCTGGTTCGTAGGTGTATGCTCAACCACTGAGCCACACCAGCCAGGCTAAACTAGGCACACTGTAAAGCTCCTCACTAAATAATACTCTATGGTAACAGGATATTAAGAATGATCTAAACAAAGACAACAAGATAAAGAATAGGGCAGAGGAAGAAAATAGAAATGGAAAATATAATTAAGGTAATTAGAAGTGCTGGTCAGTTGAGATTGTAGTGAGATAGAGGAATTTTCTGTGAAGAGAGTTGTCGATACAGGCAGTTCACAATATAATATCAGTACAGGTCTCCCTATGCTGAGAAAGACCATCAGTGGACCCTTTTCTCCTCTTAGCATTGTGGTCATTGAACCCTGATAAATAAAATGTTAGCTGTATCCACAGTGTCACTTAGAGTTAAAATTTCAGATTTTGAATAGGTTTTCACATTCTCCTTAGGAATTCTACCTCTAGGAAGAATAAAGCAAGATCAAAGGGTCCTTTCTAGGTTCATTGACTGCCTCCAGGTGAAATTTCTAGAATAAGTCAGACATCAAAATTCCTTTGACTATGGTCAGAATGAAACCCGCTCCCTGAGATCTTGAAAGCTATTGAAAGCCTGAAGGAAAACATTTTCTTAGAAAGAAAATGCACACAAAATAAGTGTTTCAGCCAGTAGGAGAAGGAGAAGGTTATTTTTAAGTAAGTGGGAGACTATAAACTATCTCGGAGTTATGAAGATCTTTACATAAATTTTCCAAAGCATTTCCATATCTATTGACTCATTTGATCATCATGAATGCTCTCTATGGTAAGTGTTTTTTTCCTAGTCTTTTACAGATGACAAGAGCAACCACCACCACCACCATCACCACCACCACCATCACCACCACCACCACACACACACACACACACACTGAGAGACGTGTGCTAGCGTTTATTACT